>NW_027361872.1:10997500-11597500 GCF_039654945.1 Dendrobates tinctorius
ATCATTGGGGCTTATCCCCCCTATTTTAGTCAACTTGTATACTTGTCAGCACTTGATGTGAGTACTAATAAAATTTATACTTTTGCATATATTTTGTATCCGTTACTCCGTTTTCTCCTTTTTAAGAAGAGTATACAGAGGTAGCTGTCAACCACGGATATTGCTGCCCACTGGACCACAAATCCCAGAAAGAGCAGAAGTTTAAATGATTAACCCCTTCATGACCTCTGACACATATATACATCATAGGTTGTGTCCCTGCATTTGACCTGCAGGTTACTATTGTGAGCCCTCATGTTTTCAGGCACCAGAGAGCTGATCTGATCTGATCAGCTGTCATGTGCCCCTAAGAGCCATGGGTGTAATCACGATCCACCCATGGCTGTTAACCTCTTAAATTCTGCTGTCAATTTCCAACGGCAGCATTTATCATGGTCATGTCGGAAACGCGTCACTATTCCCGCCCATCAGCGCGCCCGTAACCTGAATTCAAGGTGCCAATGGGTTAACATAACAACCCGGGGTCTGCAAGAGACCCCTGTGGTTGTCATTGCTGATCTGATAGGTGCGCAGCCCTAAGGCCGGCGCTCGTAGCAGATAGCAGGGCTGAAGCGAACAGATGATTGCAGCTTCAAGTCTCCTAAATAGACTATTGAAGCAAGTAAAAAGTAGAAAAAAGTTTTTAAAAATATTAAAAGAATTAAAATAATAAAAGTTCAAATCACCCCCCTTTCATCCCATTCAAAATAAAAGAATAAACAAAAAAATTCAAATACCCTTTTATTTGGCATTGCTGCATTCAGAAACACCTGATCTATCACAATATAAAAATGATTAATCCGATCGATAAACGGTGTAATTAGAGAAAAAAATAAAAACTCTAGAATTAAGTTTCTTTGGTCGCCGCAACATTGCAATAACGGGCGATCAAAAGATCGTATCTGCACCAACATGGTATCAATAAAAACGTCAGCTTGGCGCCCAAAAAATAAGCCCTCACCCAACCCAAGATCATAAAAATTGGAAACGCTAAGGGTCTAGGAAAATGGCGCCATTGTTTTATTATTTTTTTCTTTTTTCTTTTTTACAAACTTTATTTTTTTTTTCACCACTTACCATAAATAAAAAAAGAACCTAGACATGATTGATGTATGAGAACTCGTAATGAGCTGTAGAGTCATAACGGCAGGTCAGTTTTAGCATTTAGTGAACACGAGTTATTGCGAGCCCTTGGGATTACGAACCTCACAATGGGGTGTAACCACGCAACAGACTGGCGTATGTGCAGACTAACAGCAAACATAAATACCTGGTGTACCTCTCTTGCCACTCCTACCTTGTGTATGAAAAAGCTCTGTCGTTAATACTGTTCGGGTAGAGCTATCCGATAGCGCTATCCATGAAGAAAGTGCACGGGTAGAGCAGCTATCCCATAGCTCTATTCCTAAAGGAAATGAACGGGTAGAGCTATCCCATAGCGATATCCCTCAATGTTCCTGAGTGTAAGCTATTTCACATGGTTGAGCGCACTTGGGATCTGCCCCCAAGGCCCTGCCCATGCCCAATGTTTGGTCCGTAGACCGCGGCTAGGAGTTAGTCCCGCTTTTGTGTGCAACTTTTTTTGGGCTTTTACAGTTGTTAAAAATCTTAATAAATGACTTCTTTGTACACACAGTGACTGCGTCCTCTTCTGGACCCATGTTGATAACTTCATCACTGGCATCAGGCATAGGGATCATGGTGCTTTTGAGGATATCTCTCTCTTTTCCACCACGGGTGCGTGAGGAGTGACATCAGTCACAGTTTTTGTTTTGTCCTCATGCTTTCCTGTAATGTAGAATATTGAAATTAGGTTAAAATCCCACCATAGACATTTGCAAGGAGTTTGTGTGGGTTTCCTCCAGATTCCTCCCACATTCCAAAGACATACTGATGGAGAATTATGATTGTAAGCCCCAATGGGGACAGTGATAACAATGTAAGTAAAGTTGTGGAATTAATGGCGCTACATACAGTTGAGAAAATAAGCATTTGACACACTGCCAATTTTGCAAGTTTTCCCACCTACAAAGAATGGAGAGGTCTGTAATTTTTTATTGTAGGTACACTTCAACTGTGAGAGACAGAATGTTTAAAAAAATCCAGAAAATCCCATTGTATGATTTTTACATAATCAATTTGCATTTTGTTGCATGAAATAAGTATTTGACACCATAGAAAAACAGAACTTAATATTTGGTACAGAAACCTTTGTTTGCAATTACAGAGGTCATATGTGGTAGTTTTTTCCCAAGTTTGCACACATCGCAGCAAGGATTTTGTCCCCCCCCCCTTCCATACGGATCTGTCAGGTTTCGGTGCTGTCGCTGTGTAACATTGAGTTTCAGCTCCCTCCAAACGTTTCCTTTTAGGTTTAGGTCTGAAGACTGGCTAGGTTCCTCCAGGACATTAAAATGCATCTTATGGAGCCTCTCCTCAGCTGACCTGGCTGTGTGTTTTGGGTCATTGTCATGATCGAAGAACCAGCTATGACCCATCTTTAACGTTCTTACTGAAGGAAGGATGTTGTTGACTAAAATCTCACGACACATGACCTCATCTATCCTCCCTTCAATATGGTGCCGTCGTCTTGTCCCCTTTGCAGAAAATGGAATGAATGAACCGTTGTCATATGCCGGTTTTCGGTGAATGACAACTTACTGTAGGGACTGGTACATAGAGATGAATCTCCGCCATTGCTACTTTATCACCCTGAAGAATGTTGAGCTCATAGTTTCTAAGAGTATCATGGCACTTATAGTTTAATGCATTTGCAATTAAGGACATACCTGGTTGGTTTACAAGTTATGATGTATTGGTGCTGCACACATTGTATATTTCTATATTAAGGGCAGCGCAGAGTGTCGCAGGGTCAGCCGTCATGGAGTGGCAGCGTCTTCCTCGCCAACATAGGATGATGTTTGGTTGCTTATGTGGTGGAGCATTTCTCTGCTCATAAATCTATTTGTTTCTCGCCCCCTTTTGCTCCTATTTGTCTATATATGTCTCTGTATTCAGTGGAGCACACTAAAATCTATTCAGTATAATTGGTGTGGCACTATATATTGATGATTAAACTAGCACTGAATAGCGCATACTAGGGAACTGGGGAGAGCCGCCGAGGAGCAAGGGCACCATTGTCGTATCACAAGGGTGCCAACCTCTACTGTTAGGCAGGTGGACAGGAAAGGGGATTACACAGGGGCTCTCCAGGATCATTTATTTATCTCTTCAATTTGTCGCCTTTCAGCATTTTGTGTGTGTCTTGTATGTTGTTAGTCCTTTTATAAATGGTTAATAAAGGTTTATATTTTAATTAATGGGGTCTTCATATGTGAGCTGATTCCTGAACTTTCTCAGAATCATCCTTACTAGAAGAGGCAAGATCACGTACAGAGCCCCAGACTGAGGAAGATTGACAGTCATCTTGTGTTTCTTCCATTTTCTAATAATTGTGCCAACAGCTGTTGCCTTCTCACCAATTGCCTATTGTGCTGTAGCCCATCCGAGCCTTGAACAGGTCTACAATTTTGTCCCTGATGTCCTTAGACTTCATTTTGGTCTTGGCCATGGTAGAGAGGTTGGAGTGTGATTGATTGTGTGGACAGGTGTCTTTTATACAGGTAACGAGTTCAAACAGGAGCAGTTAGCACAAGTAATGAGCGTAGAGTAGGAGGGCTTCTTAAAGAAAAACTAACAGGTCTGCGAGAGCCAGAATTCTTTCTGGTTAGAAGGTGATCAAACACTTATTTCATGCAATAAAATGCAAATCAATTATGTAAAAATCATAAAATAAATCTAAAAGACCACATTGTAAGATTCCGTCTCTCACAGGTGAAGTGTACCTACAATAAAAACTACAGACCTCTCCATTCTTTGTAGGTGGGAAAACTTGCAAAATTGGCATTGCGTCAAATACCGTATATACTTGCGTATAAGCCGAGATTTTCAGCCCATTTTTTTGGGCTGAAAGTCCCCCTCTCGGCTTATACGCAAGTCATATACGCCAGGGAGTCGGCGGGGGAGGGGTAGTGGGGGTGTCAGATCATACTGACCCCCTGGCGCGTCTCTGCAGCCCCCCTGCCTGTCCCACAGTCTCAGGCGCCTGCCTTCAGCAGTCACGTGGTACTGCTCATTAAAAACATGAATATGCACATATTCATGTCTTTAATGAGTGTTATCACATGACCGATGAAGGCTGGCGCCGAAGACCATGGGAGAACAGGGCTGCAGAGACCGCACCAGGAGGGGGTAAGTATATGTGATATTCACCTGTCCCCGTTCCCACGCTGCTCGCCGCTGCCTGCCACATCCTCTGTCAGTGTCGTTCAGGCAGCAGAGAACGCGCCCCCCATCATATTTATATATTCACTATATTGAGGGTATTATGGAAAGTCTATGGTTACTTACTGGTGCAGACTGGTCTGTGACCCCGGATCGTGTTCAGTTGAAGGTCAATGTGATCTCTTCGTCATATACTCTACATGCCGTTTAAAGACATGGAGTCACTTCCTGACCTAAAACAAAAAGTAAAAACAATGAAAATCAGATGCCCCCAATAATGGCAGCACGCCCCTTATCATATTTACACATTCACTATATTGAGGGTATTATGGAAAGTCCATGGTTACTTACTGGTGCAGACTGGTCTGTGGTCCCGGGTCGTGTCCGGTTGTAGGTCGGAGCGATCTCTTGGACCGTCATAGACTCTACATGCCTCTTGGAAAGTGCTAGAAACTCCTACGCGAAAATCGCGGAAAAAACGCGGAATAAACCTCTGCACAAATT
The DNA here is from genome assembly GCF_039654945.1 of Dendrobates tinctorius. Taxonomy (NCBI): domain Eukaryota; kingdom Metazoa; phylum Chordata; class Amphibia; order Anura; family Dendrobatidae; genus Dendrobates; species Dendrobates tinctorius. The sequence goes on from NW_027361872.1 coordinate 11,002,328, forward strand.
GTGCGAATATCGCGCCAAACCGCAGAAACAGTCTCAAAACAAACCCGCAAGTTCCTGATATTGGGCATCTCCACTTGTAGGGTCGTTATCTCCGGGGTTACTTCTCTAGGTAGATCAGTAACGTTTTCTGTAGCCGCTCTCTTGGCTGGTGGCAGCATCTCAGGCTTACTGTTAGAGGAGATGGCCACATCCGTATCTGTTTCAATATCGATGACGACATAATCTGGACCAGGAGAAGAAATGTTGGTGTTCTCAAGGTCATCTGTCTTTTTGACCATTGGTCCATCCTCATTTTTTCCTGTTAAAGAGATCAAAGAAATCATAATTTTTTAAAATAAAATATTCTCCATATTTCTTATGGATTATTGCATCTACTGCCCCTTTACTTCGCAGCCGCCCACTGTAGATAAATGTTAGTGCTTGTTGGGCTCTATGCAGCGCCGACGTTTGTCATGACATGGTCGGTGGTCTTGCAGCGCTCACGACCCCCAGGGTTCTGCAAGCTCTGCGATTCCAGTGCAGAGCGATAGCTCTGACAGGTGTTATCATTCGTGAAGCACCTGAAGGGTTGATAAACTTTTTGAATTTGGTTTTGAGCACTTTGAGGGGTGCAGTTTTTAGAATGGTGTCACTTTTGGGTATTTTCTGTATTAAATGCTCCTGAAAGTAACTTCAAATGTGATGTGGTCCCTAAAAAAATTGTTTTTGCAAATTTAGTTGGAAAAACGAAAAATCGCTGATCAACTTTTAACCCTTTTAACGTCTTAAGAAAAAAACAATTGTGTTTCAAAAATTGTATTGATGATAGATAAACATGTGGGAAATAGTATTTATTAACTATTTTGTGTGACAGCACACTGGTTTAAAGACTAAAAAATTTAAAAACTGCAAAATTTTCAGATTTTTCGTCACATTTCCGATATTTTCAGACAAAAACACAAATTATATTGAACAAATTTTACCACTATAATGAAGTACAATATGTTATGAAAAAACTATCTCAGAATCAATGTGATCTGTTATAGTGTTCGAGAGCTATAACCACATAAAGGGACACTGCTCAGAATTGGACTGGTCATGAGGGCGAAAAAAGGCTCCGGCACGAAAGGTTTAAGAGACCATTTTTAAAAGGATGTCCTTCTATTACCGTATATACGCCTGTATATGCCGAGTTTATCAGCACACTTGTCCCAGAAAGCCGGCGGGGGAGCGGCGGGACAGCTGGTCACAGGGGCACGAGCCGGCGGCTGTGGCTAAAGCCAGTGCAACTGCTAAAGAGAAATGAATATTTATTTCTCTTATAGTGCGCAAAGTGACAGCTGCAGCCGCGAGGGCACGCTGGAGGAGGGTGAGTAGGATGGTTTGTTTTGTTTTCGTAATAGGAAGCATGCATACAAGGATGGGAGAGGGGAAGCCATGCTTACCAGGGCAGGACGGGGGAGCAATGCATACCGGGACAGGGATGCGGGAACAGTGCATACCCGGCTTATACTCGAGTCAATGAGCTTACCCAGTTTTCCGTGGCAAACTTAGGTGCCTATACTCGGGTCGGCTTGTACTCAAGTATGTATGGTAATTACATACCAAATGTCCCCAGAGTAAGTCTATTACCAAGTTATAAAAAAAGCAAAAAAATAACTACCGTATTTTACGTATTATAAGACCCACTTTTTTCCCCAAAATTGTGGGGGAAAATGGGGGTGCGTCTTATAATGCGTATTTACCTTACCGGTACTGTTGCTGGCCACAGGCTGAGATAAGCAGGTTCCCAGCGGTGCTGTGAGTGCCCGACGATGCTGCGCAGGGGTTTCCCGTTCCGCTGCGGGGATCTCCATTGCTACGGGGGGCTTTGCTGAAATTTTGTGAAAGGCCAGATTGATCTCAGCGCTGAAATCTCATCTTCTGAGATCTTGGTGCCGAGATCTCCATCTGCGCATGTGCCTCCCCCATCGTCGGCCATCTTCCCGGAGTCCACCGCACAGGAAACCATGCAACTGCCAGGGGCTCTGGCCTTTCACAAAATGTCAGCAGAGGCCCCCGCAGCACGGAGCAGCATGCAGCACGGAGAACCCCGCAGCACGGAGTCCCCCGCAGCACGAGCACCCCACAGGACCTGCAGCATGGAGCCCCCCCATAGCACACAGCCCCCCACAAAGCACCGTGCAGCACAAAATCTCCGCCTCATCCCAGCCTGCAGCATCACCCCACTCCTGTTTCCTCCAGCAGCGACCCTGGGACCCCGCTTCACCGCAGCCACCACCCCCAGTAAGCAATAAGACGCATGGATTATAAGAAGCACCACCATTTTATTACAAAAAAAGTTTTTCTCCTATTTTTCTCCTCAAAATTTGGGGTGCGTCTTATAATCCGAAAAATACGGTATTTGCACATAGATTTTATAGGCTTGTCCAGGGTTCGAAAAATGTAATTGGTTTGTTTGAAACACAAGACCACCCCTGTCTGCAGGTTGTGCCTGCTATTGCAGATCAGCTCCAGTGAAGAGAATGGTATAGAGCTGCAATACCATGAACAAGCTGAAGATTTTGACGACACAGATTTTTTTTTTTTTTTTTTAAGAAAATGGCAGCCCTGTTTTTCTTATCCTGGAGAACTGCTTTAGTGTTAGATTGGTTAGGCTGTACTTACCACCAATAGGTTTAGCAGGAGTCTCTCTGTCTCCATCAGTAGAACGTTGAGATTCATCATTTCTCCTGGATTTATCCTTTTTCAGATGTCTTTAAAATAGTAAAATAGAAGGTATTTTATGAATTACAAAGTACTGTAACAGATCTTTATTCTGCAGAATGAAATATAGACTCATATGTTTCTTCATTCATTTTGTCCTTTACATTCTGTAGAAACATTGGCAATAAGGAAAATTTTGGTAATTATCAACAATTTTTCATGTACATGAAAGTTCAATATGTGTGGATCGTACTGGGTTGTAAGGTAATATGAAGATTAGACAGGAGTGGATTTATTTGAGTGGAATTGAATTCTCCTCATACAAAACTCAGAATGTTGGAGAACACAGATTTTTTGTAATTCACTCCACGCGAATAAAGCAAAGTGGAAGCTAGGGGCAGCCAACAGCTTGCAGAAGAGTAGAGGGCTCGCAGAAAGATGAGCTCACTTCTCTGACCGACTTCCGCTGCTTTATGCCCGATGGCCAGTTTTCCACACTACCATCATGCCGCACCTCTGGCCAAGTGTTCCCTTTGGGCTGAAACTTTGGCTACAAGTGGCCCCGAAAGGTCTCTGCCCATGCATGTCCCAACCAAGAGTCAACACTGGGCTGGAGTTGCGGGCATAGAGCAGTGGGGGCTTCCCGGAGAGGGGCTTGGTTGTATATAAACTTTATTTTCTTCTTATATCTTCCATTTATTACCATCTGGGACTGGGGAGACCAGAGAGTATAATAGCGAACAATCAATATGTGAAGAATAATTTTGTTGTGAATTGAATCTCTAAATAAAATCTGCTGATTTGGCAGAATTTTGTCAGAGCCTCTCATCTGTAATAAAGATGGAAATTTTTGCAGACTCCCATGTACAATATAAATCATCCTTTACAATACTTACCTACATATGGCGTTACAGATGACACCAAGGAATGTTCCAAGGAAGAATATGATAACTACAAAATAAATGACTTTATTCCAAGGGATCTTTGGAGGAACGATAACATCCACTGAAAAAGAAGAGAAAATACATATATTATCTATATATCCAGTAACCCTTCTGTAATCCACTGCCATTATTATCGAAGCAGTCCTATAAAGGGAATCTGTCACCAGGCTTTTGCCATCTTATCGAGAGAACCATAATGTAGAAGCATAGACCTTTACTATAGCGATGTGTCAATTACTGGACTGTTTCAATAGAATCACTGTTTTAACAGCAATCGATTATCACTACAGGACAACTGGTCTTGTGCCTCCTAGTCCAGCCAGACCCCCAGCAATATACAATGTAAGCACAAGCTGTGGTGGGGTTATACACAGCTGAAAAACTGAGCTCTGCTCAATCTGCAGCAGAGAAAACTGTGACTCTATTATATAGTCTACTAGCTGAAGAGCCCGGCGCTGTCCGGGCATAGTAACTAACTTTGGTTAGTTACAACAAATTACCGTATTTTCCGCTTTGTAAGACGCACTTTTTTTCCCCCAAAATTGAGGGGAAAAAGGGGGTGCGTCTTACAAAGAGGATATACATTTGCGCTGCCACTGAGGGTACTTGCCGCGGCACTCTGTGCCCTGATGCTGCCGCTGCGCTGTCCGCCACCGCCGCGCTCCTGTCCCCCGGTGGTTTCTTCCGCCCCACCGCCGCCGCCGCGCTCTGTCCCGTTCAGCGTGGGGGGGTCTCTGTCGCTCCATGCCTGCTTTCTTCCTGGAAAATGGCCGCCGCGCATGCGCAGACGGACATCTCGGCACTGAAATCTCGGAAGATGAGATTTCAGCGCTGAAATCTCATCTCCCGAGATTTCAGTGCCGAGATGTCCGTCTGCGCATGCGCAGCGGCCATTTTCCAGGAAGAAAGCAGGCATGGAGCGACAGAGACCCCCCCACGCTGAACGGGACAGAGCGCGGCGGCGGTGGGGCGGAAGAAACCACCGGGGGACAGGAGCGCGGCGGTGGCGGACAGCGCAGCGGCAGCATCAGGGCACAGAGTGCCGCGGCAAGTACCCTCAGAACGGGACAGAGCGCGGCGATGGCGGCAAACACCGGGGGGACAGAGCGCGGTGGTGGCGGTAAGAACCGGGGCAGAGCGCGGCGGTGGTGGCAAGCAGGCACCGGGGGACAGCGTGGCGGTGGTGGCAAGCACTGGGGGACAGAGTGCGGCGGTGGTGGCAAGCAGGCACCGGGGGACAGAGCGTGGCGGTGGTGGCAAGCATCAGGGGACAGAGGGCGGCGGCAGTAACAGACACCGGCAGCGGCACGCTGCACATCAAAACACCCCCTCATCCCAGCAGCAATGTTCCACTCCGGCCTCCTCCATCACCACCCCTGGAAAGCAATAAGACGCATGGATTATAAGATGCACCACCATTTTATTAAAAATAAAGTTTTTTTCCTATTTTTCTCCTCAAAATTTGGGGTGCGTCTTATAATCCGGAGCGTCTTATAAAGCGAAAAATACGGTATAATTATCCTCCATCCCATAGTCCCGTGCCCATATACCCATAATACATATCCTCCATCCCATAGGCCCGTGCCCATATACCCATCATACATATTCTCCATCCCATAGTCCCATGCCCATATACCCATCATACATCCTCCATCCCATAGTCCCGTGCCCATATACTCATCATACATATTCTCCATCCCATAGTCCCATGCCGATATACCCATCATACATCCTCCATCCCATAGTCCCATGCCCATACACCATCATACATATTCGCCATCCCATAGCCGAGTGCCCATATACCCATCACACATTCTTCATCTCATAGTCCCATGCCCATATACCCATCACACATGCTCCATCCCATAGTCCCGTGCCCATATACCCATCATACATATCCTCCATTCCATAGTCCCATGCCCATATGCCCATCACACATCCTCCATTCCATAGTCCCGTGCCCATGTACCCATCACACATGCTCCATCCCATAGTCCCGTGCCCATATACCCATCATACATATCCTCCATCCCATAGTCCCGTGCCCATTTGCTCATCACACATCCTCCATCCCATAGTCCCGTGCCCATATACCCGTCATACATATCCACCATCCCATAGGCCCGTGCCCATATACCCGTCATACATATCCTCCATCCCATACTCCAGTGCCCATATACCCATCACACATCCTCCATTCCATAGTCCCATGCCCATATTCCCATCATACATATTCTCCATCCCATAGTCCCATGCCCATATTCCCATCATACATATTCTCCATCCCATAGTCCCATGCCCATATACCCATCATACATATCCTCCATCCCATAGTCGAGTGCCCATATACCCATCACACATATCCTCCATCCCATAGTCCCATGCCCATATACCCGTCATACATATCCTCCATCCCATAGTCCAGTGCCCATATACCCATCACACATCCTCCATTCCATAGTCCCATGGCCATATACCCATCATACATATTCTCCATCCCATAGTCCCATGCCCATAAACCCATCATACATATATTCGCCATCCCATAGTCGAGTGCCCATATACCTGTCATACATATCCACCATCCCATAGGCCCGTGCCCATTTCCCCGTCATACATATCCTCCATCCCATAGTCCAGTGCCCATATACCCATCACACATCCTCCATTCCATAGTCCCATGCCCATATACCCATCATACATATTCTCCATCCCTTAGTCCCATGCCCATATACCCATCATACATATTCTCCATCCCATAGTCCCCTGCCCATATACCCATCAAACATATCCTCCATCCCATAGTCAAGTGCCCATATACCATCACACATCCTCCATCCCATAGTCCCGTGCCCATATATCCATCACACATCCTCCATCCCATAAGCCCGTGCCCATATACCCATCATACATATCCTCCATCCCATTGTCCAGTGACCATATACCCATCACACATCCTCCATTCCATAGTCCCGTGCCCATAAACCGGTCATACATATTCTCCATCTCATAGTCCCATGCCCATATACCCATCATACATATTCGCCATCCCATAGTCGAGTGCCCATATACCCGTCATACATATCCACCATCCCATAGGCCCGTGCCCATGTACCCGTCATACATATCCTCCATCCCATAGTCCAGTGGCCATATACTCATCATACATATTCTCCAACCCATAGTCCCATGCCCATTTACCCATCATACATATCCTCCATCCCATACTCCAGTGCCCATATACCCATCACACATCCTCCATTCCATAGTCCCATGCCCATATTCCCATCATACATATTCTCCATCCCAAAGTCCCATGCCCATATTCCTATCATACATATTCTCCATCCCATAGTCCCATGCCCATATACCCATCATACAAATCCTCCATCCCATAGTCGAGTGCCCATATACCCATCACACATATCCTCCATCCCATAGTCCCATGCCCATATACCCGTCATACATATCCTCCATCCCATAGTACAATGCCCATATACCCATCACACATCCTCCATTCCATAGTCCCATGGCCATATACCCATCATACATATTCTCCATCCCATAGTCCCATGCCCATAAACCCATCATACATATTCGCCATCCCATAGTCGAGTGCCCATATACCTGTCATACATATCCACCATCCCATAGGCCCGTGCCCATTTCCCCATCATATATATCCTCCATCCCATAGTCCAGTGCCCATATACCCATCACACATCCTCCATTCCATAGTCCCATGCCCATATACCCATCATACATATTCTCCATCCCATAGTCCCATGCCCATATACCCATCTTACATATCCGCCATCCCATAGTCCTGTGCCCATATACCCGTCAAACATATCCTCCATCCCATAGTCAAGTGCCCATATACCATCACACATCCTCCATCCCATAGTCCCGTGCCCATATATCCATCACACATCCTCCATCCCATAAGCCCATGCCCATATACCCATCATACATATCCTCCATCCCATAGTCCCGTGCCCATATACCCATCATACATATCCTCCATCCCATAGTCCAGTGACCATATACCCATCACACATCCTCCATTCCATAGTCCCGTGCCCATATACCGGTCATACATATTCTCCATCCCATAGTCCCATGCCCATATACCCATCATACATATTCGCCATCCCATAGTCGAGTGCCCATATACCCGTCATACATATCCACCATCCCATAGGCCCGTGCCCATGTACCCGTCATACATATCCTCCATCCCATAGTCCAGTGGCCATATACTCATCATACATATCCTCCAACCCATAGTCCCATGCCCATATACCCATCATACATATCCTCCATCCCATAGTCCCATGCCCATATACCCATCATACATATTCGCCATCCCATAGTCCCATGCCCTTATACCTGTCAAACATATCCTCCATCCTATAGTCAAGTGCCCATATGCCCATCACACATCCTCCATCCCATAGTCCCGTGCCCATATATCCATCACACATCCTCCATCCCATAAGCCCGTGCCCATATACCCATCATACATATCCTCCATCCCATAGTCGAGTGCCCGTATATCCATCACACATCCTTCATCTCATAGTCCCATGCCCATATACCCATCATACATATCCTCCATCTCATAGTCCAGTGCCCATATACCCGTCATATATATCCTCCATCCCATAGTCGAGTGCCCATATACCCATCACACATCCTCCATCCAATAGTCCCATGCACATATACCCATCACACATCCTCCAACCCATAGTCCCATGCCCATATACCATCATACATATTCGCCATCCCATAGTCGAGTGCCCATATACCCATCATACATATCCTCCATCCCATAGTCCAGCATAGGCCCGTGCCCATATACCCGTCATACATATCCTCCATCCCATAGTCCAGTGCCCATATACCCATCACACATCCTCCATCCCTTAGTCCCATGCCCATATACCGGTCATACATATCGTCCATCCCATAGTCCCGTGCCCATATACCCGTCATACATATCCTCCTTCCCATTGTCCAATGCCCATATACCCATCACACATCCTCCATCCCATAGTCCCATGCACATATACCCATCACACACCCTCCATCCCATTGTCCTGTGCCCATATACCGGTCATACATATCGTCCATCCCATAGTCCCGTGCCCATATACCCGTCATACATATCCTCCATCCCATAGTCCAGTGCTCATATACCCATCACACATCCTCCATCCCATAGTCCCGTGCCCATATACCCGTCATACATATCCACCATCCCATAGGCCCGTGCCCATATATCCATCATGCATATCCTCCATCCCATAGTCAAGTGCCCATATACCCATCACACATCCTCCATCCCATAGTCCCATGCCCATATACCCATCATACATATTCAACATCCCATAGTCCCATGCCCATATACCCATCATACATATTCGTCATCCCATAGTCGAGTGCCCATATACCCATCATACATATCCTTCATCCCATAGGCCAGTGCCCATATACCCATCACACATCCTCCATCCCATAGTCCCGTGCCCATATACCGGTCATACATAGCCACGATCCCATAGTTGAGTGCCCATATACCCATCATACATATCCTTCATCCCATAGGCGAGTGCTCATATACCCATCACACATCTTCCATCCCATAGTCCCGTGCCCATATAACTGTCATACATATCGTCTATCCCATAGTCCCGAGCCCATATACCCGTCATACATATCCTCCATCCCATAGTCCAGTGCCCATATGCCCATCACACATCCTCCATTCCATAGTCAACCATTATGACATCATAATGAGTGGCGGCAGGGCTTGCAACCTATGATGACATCAGCGTCGCCATGGCAACCATTGTGACATCATGAGGGGCGGGGCTTGATACGCACACACTGTTTCCCCAGTATGCAAATAGGGGCATTATGACATCATAATGAGGGGCGGGGCTTGACGCGCACACACTTTTTCCCCAGTATGTAGACAGGGGCAAAATTGTTTGGTGAATTGGAACGCGCGGGTTTAAAATTTTGCCTCACAACATAGCTTAGGACGCTCTCGGGGTCCAGACGTGCGACTGTGCCAAATTTTGCGGCTGTAGCTGCGACGGTGCGGATGCCTATCCCGGGCATACACACACACATACATACACACATACATGCACACATACACACACACATACACACACACATACATGCACACATACACACTTTGAGCTTTATATATTAGTTTGGACGGTAGGACCCAGCATGACGATTAAAAATATGGGACCGTAGTTTTGCTAAATTATGTCTCAGGGATTATGAAAAAAAATAATTCAAAATACCCATTTGTTATCGCTGCATTTGTAAAAGTTCGATCTATCAAAATCTAAACTAAATTTATCTGGCCAGTATACAGCATAATGAGAAAAAAAAAATCGAAATTGCCAGAATGAAATTCTTTGGCAGCCGCAAGATTGCAATAAAAGGCGATAAAAAACCATAGTATCTACCCCAAAATGGTATCAGTAAAAAGATCAACTCAGGGCGCACAAAATAAGCCTTCACCCAGCCTAATGAGGTTTACCCCATAATATGTGAATATTTGGAAAAGTACTTACCTGCTGGGGTCGTATGCGTGGGCAAGGAATCATGGCGCTGGTTGATGAGAGGCGCGCCTTCCACAGATGCTAATAGCAAACTCACGATTAGAAGAAATCGAAAGAGCATTTTAGCTTGGAGAAATATCGCTGAATGTGTAACACACAGGGAGTTATCGCTGAATGTGTAACACACAGGGAGTTATCGCTGAATGTGTAACACACAGGGAGTTATCGCTGAATGTGTAACACACAGGGAGTCTTGTCAGACAAAGCCTCTTCCTGCAGCGTCACTCCTTATAACCACACATTCCGTGATGTCACAATGGAGATCTCAGTGTGACATCACGAGGAGCGGAACACCAGTGATGTCACAATGGATGAGATAACTGCAACTACTCAACATGGAGCAGCTCCATCCATCTATGTATGATTAATATTATATTAATGTATAAGAACCAATCCGCATTAGAGGATATTATGAATGTATGGGGGCGACACAGAGAGACATTATTCATGTGTTGGCCACAGGGAGACATTACTATTACTGGGCCACATAGGGTGGCAATATTAACTCATGATGAACACAAAGGTGGACAGTTTTACCAGATGAGTGCCACATAAGGGCCAATATTAATGTATTAACAGGGGGACATCATTACTATATGGGGGCCAGGAAAGGGACAATATTACGGTATATGGGTCACATAGGAGGAAATTATTAATATTAGAGGCACATAGAGGGACAATATTAATTTATGGGGGCCACAAGGGAGGACATTGTTATTAAGTGGGGTCCACATATGATAATATTTTTAATGTATGAGGGCCACAATTTGGAATGTTACTGCTATATTGGGGTCATAAAAAGGAATTCCACATCTGGATGAAGGCATAATAGTTGGACATTACTACTGTGTGGGTGCCGTGTTGGGGCAATTCTACTGTATTTTGGCAAACAGGGGACATCAGGGGTGGATTAAGGGTAGCCAGGGCCCCGGGCTCTTCAGACTCTGTGGGCCCCCCGGTCATGTGACGGGATCATGCGACGGGGTCATCCTATACCATACCTGAAACAGATTATTCCAGAAAAATAGTTGCTGAGTGAAACTATAACCTGTCAAACATCCATTGATCTTGTCAATTTACCCTTCAGTTAGGAAGAAAAAAAATAAAAACCACTTTAAGCCATACTATTGAACTGTCACAGGACAGAAAAGGACAGAAATAATTTTCTCTGACTCTCTGTCGTGCCCCTGTATAGCTCCTGTCCTTAGAAGGACAGGCCTCAAGTGTGCCCACTATGGATAACCCACCATCCACAGATAGTTGGCAACTTCCCTACACGTTTCCTCTCCGTTTCTGGGGATTCATCAGGGGAACTACCCAAATGAATTCTGTGGTAGAATTATTATTGTATATCCGTCTTCATTATAGGGCCCTGCAGTGGCAGAAGGTCCCTAGAGCCAATGTGGCTGTCTGTGCCTCCGCCTATGTGTGGGCCATTGGTGTGCCCAGGAGCTATACAGGGGCACAACGGGGAGTCAGAGAAAATTATTCCTGTCCTATCCCCTCCCCTTCTCATGAAAAAGTGGACCCTCTATTAAAATGCGTTGTATTAAAAGTTATGTTTTACTAATAGCGGAGACTCCCCTAGCTCTACTCAGTCTGTGACCCCGGGAGTACTGTCATAGTGATAACACCTAGGCACTATAGCTGAGTGTGTGAATCTGTATGGCAGAAACCTTCATGATGAACCCATCTGTGCTGTGTATTAGCCTCCAATCTCTTCACGGTACAATGATCACGCTTACGTTTTTTACAAAGATGTGATTTTTTTGCAAATCCCATCTTTGCAGTCACACGCCCGACTCTGGCTCAGGAGAATCCTCACAGAGAGATTTTAGTGTATGTGCACACGTTGCGGATTTTTCCGCACAGAATCCGTAGATAAAATGACCTGCGTTCTCCCTGCGGATTTCGTGCGGATTTCACCTGCGTTTTTACACCTGCTGATTCCTATAACGGAATGGGTGTAAAAACGCTGCAGAATCCGCACACAGAATTGACATGCTGCGGGAAATAAACCGCTGCGTTTCCACATGGAATTTTCCGCAGCATGTGCTCAGCGGTTTTTCATTTCCATAGGAGAACCTGGTACTGTACACCGCATGGAAAACTGCTGCGGATCCACAGGGCCAAATCCGCTGCGGATCGGCAGACTAATCCGCAACGTGTGCCCACACCCTGAGGATTCCCAAGTCTGCAGTCACAGACTTACATGGAAAGACTGCAGACTTTTAGCTTAAGACGGGACAACACCTTTAACCCTTAAAAGAAATAACCAACTAATTCAGATCAATACAAAGTTGCAACTTAACAACTTAGATCCAGCTTTTTTGATCAGCAGCCACTACAGCCAGCCTGGAAAAAAAACGCTTATGTGCATCTTCCCATTTTGTGCTTGTGTTATAAGACCAGTGGCCCAAAGTCACTTAACCCCTGAAAAACATCAGTTACTTATCAAAATCTGTGAAAACTGGCTATTTGCCCGTTGGTCTGATGCCCAGAGCCCATTTGGGCCAGTCTAGAGACCTGAATGTGATGCAGGCCATCACTATGTATGTAATACTAGTGTGAGATCAGCGGCTCAAAGTCATTTAACCCCTGAAAAATAACACTTATCCAAATCAAAATCGCCCATCTGTCCACTTTGATGCCAGTTCTGATACCCAGAACACATAGGACAGACTAAAGGGACCTGAATTTGATGTCGGGCATCATGATCTATGTGTATGCAGTGTGATATCAGTGGCCCAAAGTTATTTAACCCTCTCATTGATGCTCAACCTCATTGGCAACATTACCAGGAACAGATTATTCAGGGGATGACTGACTTAAGAAGGACAATATTACTAGTAGTACAAAACATTACTAATAAGGCTGTGTTCACACATTGCATTTTTGCAGGGTTTTTTTGCTGCTTTTTTTATGCAAGTTTTAAGCTGCGTTTTACTGTATCAGGAAAGTCTATTAGATATCAGAAATCTCATGCACACATATTGGTTTTATTTCCCTGACTGATTTGGAAAACTGCTGCATTTTTAAAAACGGCAACATATCACTTTCAGCGGTTTGTCTGCCTTTGTTTCCACAAAAAAAAGGCAGAAAAAAAAGCTGAAAGTGACATGTTGCAGTTTTTAAAAATGCAGCAGAAATCGCAGGTAGCAGTTTTTGGTGCAAAAATCTGAGAGTTAAATCAGACTTGTTTTGAGAGGTGGGGGGGCACTAAACTTTAATAACATGCACGAGAGACTACAAAAACACAGCAAAACTTGCTTTTTGCAAGCAGCTTAAATGCAGCTTTAAATTTTCATTAAAAAAAAACAAAACACAACATGTGAACATAGACTACGTACAGCACCACCTAAAAGAAAATGGTGGACAAGCTGCTAGATATCAGAAAAGTCACAATAACAATCAATGTCATAAATTCTGACAACCCCACATGTAGGCGCAGACCGTATGCCAGGGTTGTGTCAGCGCCATTCTGGATGGCAGGGCTCATATTGGACCTGTGTATGACCTTCTAGGGACCACCTAGTATTATACCCCTTAGTGACCCCTACATGACAGGCGGCTGCAGATCGTCTGCTGACAGCACAGTGACATGATGAAGGTGCCAGGACTTGCAGGCATGGCTGGGGCTATGGCATCCCCTGGAGGTGCACAGAGCAGTACCAGCCCTCATTCCTCCCCCAAGATGTTGCACATATGTCATTACCTTTCTCTCCAACACAAAGACTCCTTGGATCAGTGCTCCCCGGCTATACCGCCCCCATCATAAAGCAGCCCCGAGCCCCAGCCGTGCACATATGCTATCCACATCCAGGTAATGGTGAAGGCTGGCAGCATGATGGGCAGGATCACCCAGCCTGGCATCTTGGAGAGAGGTATTCTGGTGGCAAGGCTGCGGTGCCCTGCTGATGGCTGTCCTGGGCTTCGGCACTTCACAGTAAACTGCCCGGATCTAGGTGGAGGCTTCTCCCAAGCCTCTCTTCTCCCATAACCCAGGATGGAGCTCGCCAGTGCCCCCGGCCCTTTGCAGGTCCCGATGGGCAGAAAGCTTCAGCCTTTCTGATCTCTGGGCCAAGGCACAAGCAGCCCGGCGGAGGCACAGCCGAGGGACGTGATCCGGGCTGTGATCCCCAGCAGCCACTGCCAGAACACTGAGGCAGGAACTGAACTTGGCGCCTCAGCGAGGAGGGGGCGGGGCCTGCAGTGTGACGTGTTTCTGCATCCGGCTCCCTGTGCAGTTCACGTGACAGCACTGGATACGAGACCCCCGCAGCAGCCAGAATACTGAGGTCGGTGGGGAGCTGGATGGGCAGGAGGGCAAGCGGGCCCCCGACTATAACTGTTTGTCACACTTTATAATTGGGAAATTTACCCTGTGCTGGTGGCCCCCCCCCCACTGGGCCTTGGGCAACCGCCCAGATTGACCTTATTATAATCCGCCACTGGGGGACATAATTACTACTGAATGTGGACACAGAGGAGCATCATTACTGTAATGTATTTTATTTTGGGGGATACTGTTACCATATAATAAAAGGGAGGTACTATTTTTGTAGAATTGGAGGAAAAGTGGCAATGGTGACCAGGAAGCAATAATCCATAGTTGTCTCTGTTACACTCTGAAGAGACGAGTCCTGACAGTGAGAAGTCAGAGCAGTCTGTGCTGGATGAAGAAAAGAGAACATTATTTACTTCAATTGGAGACATCACTGGGGAGTATCTTGAGCTACCTCTACTATATGTATTGATACCTTCCACTATTCGGTCATTATATGGGGGTACCAGCAGTGTTAGTACAGTGATTCCTATTAATAATCACCATAAAGATATGATTTGATCACTATTTGCTGGTCATACGGTCATGGTGTAGCGGCATAATTTGTTTCTTGTATGTAGTAGTATTGGTACACTGTGTGCAAAACTATTAACCAGTTTACCCCCAGGGTGGTTTGCACGTTAATGACGGGGCCAATTTTTACAATTCTGACCACTGTCCCTTTATGAGGTAATATCTCTGGAACGCTTTTATGGATCCCAGTGATTCTGATATTGTTTTTCTCATGACATATTGTAC
Organism: Dendrobates tinctorius; assembly: GCF_039654945.1. NCBI lineage: Eukaryota > Metazoa > Chordata > Amphibia > Anura > Dendrobatidae > Dendrobates > Dendrobates tinctorius. The sequence continues at coordinate 11,017,687 of NW_027361872.1, forward strand.
TTCATGATAGTGGTAAAATTTCATTCATATAATGTTAGGCATCTAGTTTCTCCCACTACACAGGAGGAGTCTCGAGCCATGTCCTCTGGGGTCTCCCATTTTTCTGCAGCTGCAGAGGTTCTTGCTCAGCAGAGACGTTGGTCCCAGCGTCTTGCAGCGTCTGCGCCGATTGGACCACCAGGAAGGTCCCGGAAGGCTGCAACTATAAAAGCTTAGCATGGCCGCCCGGCCATGCGCTAATATAGACCATGTGGAGTGAGTGTTGTATGCATGTATGAATGTCTCTGGTGAATGACTCATTATGAAACCCCTACCCTTGGTATGCATGCGTTGTGTAGCCTAGCCTGCTAGCGCCCAGGTTGAGGTCCAGGTAGAGGCAGAGTCAGACACTGGCATCAGCATCCACCGGTGGCTTTGTCTATACACCACGGTGCACGTAGACTGCTCTCCTCGGTGGTCAGCATTCAGTGGAGGCTTCCGCAGGTGCGACACCGCACTCTCAGTAGGTCTAGAGAGACTAAGACCTCGGGGCTGAGTTCTGTGATCATACACTGCGCGCCCTCTTGCCGAGTGCTGTGAGTTTGAACAGGCTCCGGCATTCATGTTTTGCGGTACTGCGGGTCTGTGACGTAACAAAGTTCGCTCCTGTTCACACCGGATGGCGTTAACCCGCGTGTGACCTTTTGTATACTGCTATACACATCCGCCATTTACTAAGCAGCCGTTTACTACCTCTGCACGGTGGACCCCGGGCTGCGAACGCACCTTATCATTTTATTATTTGGTGCGTTCCGCCAGCCCTAACATATAACACGTTTATTTGTGCAAAAAACGGAAATTTGGCAAAAATTTTGCAATTTTCCAACTTTGAATTTTTATGCCCTTAAATCCCAGAGTTATGGCACAGAAAAAACTTAATAAGCATTTATCATGATCATCTTGGAAACGCGTCACTAATCCCACCCATCAGCACGCCCATCACATGAATTCAAGGTGCCAATGGGTTAGCATGACAACGCGGGGTCTGCAAGAGACCCCTGTGGTTGTCATTGCTGATCTGCTAGGTGCGCTGCCCTAAGGCTGGCGCTCGTAGCAGATGATCAGTTCTGCTGCAGATAGCAGGGCTGAAGCGAACAGATGATTGCAGCTTCAAGTCTCCTAAATAGACTATTGAAGCAAGTAAAATGTAGAAAAAAGTTTTTAAAAATATTAAAAGAATTAAAATAATATAAGTTCAAATCACCCCCCTTTTGCCCCATTCAAAATAAAAGAAAAACAAAAAAATTCAAATACACACTTATTTGGCATTGCTGCATTCAGAAACACCTGATCTATCAAAATATAAAAATAATTAATCCGATCGATAAACGGCGTAATGAGAGAAAAAATTCAAAACTCTAGAATTACCGTATATACTCGAATATAAGCCGAGATTATCAGCCCATTTTTTAGGGCCGAAAGTCCCCCTATCGGCTTATATTCGAGTCATATACACCAAGGGGTCGGAGGGGGTGTCAGGTAATACTTATATTCTGGTGCGGTCTCTGCAGCCCCCAGCTTCTCCGCGATCTCCCTTCCTGCCTTCAGCGGTCACGTGGTACCGCTCATTACACTCATGAATATGTGCATATTCATGAGGTGTAATGAGCGGTACCACGTGACCGCTGAAGGCAGGAAGGGAGATCGCGGGGAAGCTGGGGGCTGCAGAGACTGTGCCAGGTCCGGTAAGTATAGCGATACTCACCTGTCCGGGTCTATCGCTGCTTGCTGCTGTCTGGCATGTCATCTGTAAGTGACGTTCAGACAGCAGAGGGCGTGGTGACGTGGTTATTGCTCGCCACGCCCCCTGCAGTTTGAACGTCACTGACAGATGACATGCCAGACAGCAGCAAGCAGCGGCACCTGGCCCCAGCGACAGAGAGGTGAGTATGTCATATTTTTTATTTTTAAATGCGGCAGCAGCAGCACATGGGGGCATAATGTATGGATCATCTTATGGGGCAGCACATGGGGGCATAATCTATGGAGCATCTTATGGGGGCAGCATATGGGAGCATAATGTATGTAGCATCTTATGGGGGCAGCATATGGGGGAATAATCTATGGAGCATCTTATGGGGGCAGCATATGGTGCCTATTCTATGGAGCATCTTATGGGGCCATAAGGTTTATGAAGCAGCATATGGGGCATATTATTCTAGGGAGCATCTTATGGGGCCATTATTAACCTTTGTGCAGCATTATATGGGGTGTATTTTGTATGGAGCATCTTATGGGGCCATTATGAACTGTATGGAGCATTATATGGGGCTCCTGATTCAATATGGATATTCAAAAACATTTAACCTACTGATGTCTCAATTAAGTTTACTTTTATTGGTATCTAATTTTATTTGTGAAATTTACTAGTAGCTGCTGCATTTTCCACCCCAGGCTTATACTCAAGTCAATATCACCTCTATGCAGTATCACCTCTATGCTGATGACACGCAGATCTACCTATCTGGACCCAACCTCGCCTCCTTACTGACTGAAATCCCACAATGTCTGTCTGCTATCTCAGCCTTCTTCTCTGCTCGCTTTCTCAAACTGAACATGGACAAAACAGAATTCATCATCTTTCCCCCATCTCACTCTACCCCTCCACCAGACCTATCCATCAATGTTAATGGCTGCTTTCTTTCCCCAGTCCCACACGCTCGGTGTCTAGGGTGATCCTCGACTCTGCTCTCTCTTTCAAACCACATACTCAAGCCCTCGCCTCCTCCTGTCACCTCAAACTCAAAAATATTTCCCGGATCCACTCATTCCTCAACCACAAAACCACAAAAACACTAGTGCACGCTCTTATCATCTCCCGCCTCAATTACTGCAACCTCCTACTCTCTGGCCTCCCCTCACGAGTGATTGTGAGCCCTTGGGATTACGAACCTCGCAATGGGTTGTAACCACGCAACAGACTCCTCTCGCAATGGGGTGTAACCATGCACCAGACTGGTGTATGTGCAGACTAACAACAAACATAAATACCTGGTGTACCTCTCCTGCCACTCCTACCTTGTGTATGAAAAAGCTCTGTCATTAATATTGTTTGAGTAGAGATATGCGACAGCGCTATGTTAGGCGTCGGGTTCCTGTCGCTGCACAGCAGGAATCCTGAGTCTTACTTCCGGCGGTCTCTCATTCTTCTCCAGCCGCAGAGGAGGTTGCACAGCAAACTCGTTGGTCCCGGCGCTCTGCCCAGACCAGCTCCATGGGTTTGCTTGCTGCTGCCACCTCTGGCTCAGCTATGGCAATACATGCTGCTCAGCAGCAAGATTCTCCAGGGACTAAGTCCTCATGTCGGGCCACTGAGCATGCCCGTGGAGTGATCTCCCATTGGAGATCGAAGGTCACGTGCTCAGGTCCTGCTCCTGTACGGATTGGCCCAGCCGAGAAGCCAGGAAGGTCCCGGATGCTCGCAGCTATAAAAGGGTCGCATGGCCGCTCGGCCATGCGCTAGGATAGACTGTATTTTCAGACTATAAGTAGTGAGTGATGAATGCATGTATGAATGTCTCTGGTGACTGACTCATTATGAAACCCCTACCCTTGGCACGCATGTGTTGTGCAGCCTAGCCTGCTAGAGCCCAGGCTTAGGCGTAGGTAGGTCAGAGTCTGTGTCAGACATTAGTCTTCATCAGTGACTCGGCACGCCTCAGTGCAAGTGCTCCACACTCCATAGCCAGCGTCTATAGCGGCGTTCATGGCAGCGATGCCGCGCGCTCAGTGGGCCTAGAGGGACTCTAACCCCGTGTCCTTGGGGTAGAGTTCTGTGGCCGTTTGCTGTGCTCTCTTTGGCCGGGCTCTGTGAGCTAAACAGGCTCCGGCATCCACGTTCAGCGGTTGTGCGGCTCTGTGAATTATCAGAGTCCGCTCCTGTTCACACTGTGTGACGTAACCTACGTGTGACTGTTTTCACGCCGCCCTATTCTTCCGCCATTGTCTAGCAGCAGTATACCACCTCTGCACAGTGGACCCCTGGCTGTGAACGCACCTACTACTACTTTACAATTTGGTGAATTCCGCCAGCCCTAACACACTATCCATGAAGAAAGTGCATGGGTAGAGCTATCCCATAGCTCTATTCCCAAAGGAAATGAACAAGTAGAGCTATCCGATAGCGCTATCCCTCAATGTTCCTGAGTGTAAGCTATTTCACATGGTTGAGCGCACTTGGGATCTGCCCCCAAGGCCCTGCCCATGCCCAATGTTTGGTCCGTAGACCGCGGCTAGGAGTTAGTCCCGCTTATAGACATGGAGTCACTTCCTGACCTTTTTGGGAAATCCGCTGATTCTGTTGTTCTGCAGGCAGGATATTAGATGAGTCCTCATCTTCTCATGCTGGAACTTAACTGTGGGTTCACCGTCATCTGCCATAAGCTCGTAGGCAAACGCTATAGCATATAAGCCACAGTCGTACCCTTTCTTCTGCTGATCCACATTGATAAACCTCAAATGTTTCAGGGGCTTGTCGACCACTTCACTGTACATATTGATAATCTTCTGATGGATGGATGGACTCAGATTCCTAGTCCTGATGCTGTCGGCCACAAAGATTTGGCCATTTTTATAGCAGGTTGTCAGCCAGTGCACCCTGTCCTCATCATAGTGGATTTGTACAGCATTCTTCAGTACGCTGTGCCCTGGTACCATAAGAGCGTAGGGGGGCTGCAAGCCAGCAAAACCCTTAAACTGTCTGTGCAGCAGGTCCTGGGCCATGATGATGATCTCGTGATCCAGGAAGCCTTCCTTTCCTTTGCTCAGCAGGTTGGTTAAGATTTCTGGAGGCAGGTTCCCAATATCGGGCATCTCCACTTGTGGGGTCACTATCTCCGGGTTTACTCCTCTAAGTAGATCAGCAACGTTTTCTGTAGCCGCTCTCTTGGCTGGTGGCAGCATCTCAGGCTTACTGTTAGAGGAGATGGCCACATCCTTATCTGTTTCAATATCGATGACAACATAATCTGGACTGGGAGAAGAAATTTTGGTGTTCTCAAGGTCATCTGTCATTTTGACCATTGGTTCATCCTCATTTTTTCCTGTTAAAGAGATCAAAGAAATCATAATTTTTTAAAATAAAATATTCTCCATATTTGTTATGGATTATTACGTCTACTGCTCCTTTACTTCGCAACCGCCCACTGTAGATAAACGTTGGCGCTTGCTGAGCTCTATGCAGCGCCGACGTTTGCCATGACATGGTCGGTGGTCTTGCAGCGCTCACGACCCCCAGGGTCCTGCAAGCACTGCGATTCCAGTGCAGAGCGATAGCTCTGACAGGTGTTATCATTGCGGTGAAGCACCTGAAGGGTTGATAAACTTTTTGAAATTGGTTTTGAGCACTTTGAGGGGTGCAGTTTTTAGAATGGTGCCACTTTTGGGTATTTTCTATATTAAATGCTCCTCAAAGTAACTTCAAATGTGATGTGGTCCCTAAAAAAATTGTTTTTGCAAATAATAGGAAACATGCTGACAAGGATGGGAGGGGGGTAACCCCGCATACCAGGACGTGCAGCACGAAATCTCCGCCTCATCCCAGCCTGCAGCATCACCCCACTCCTGTATCCTCCAGCAGCGACCTTGGGACCCCGCTTCACAGCAGCCACCACCCCCAGTAAGCAATAAGACGCATTGATTATAAGAAGCACCACCATTTTAGTAAAGAAATTTTTTTTTCCTATTTTTCTCGTCAATATTTGGGGTGCATCGTATAATCCGTAGTATCGCATAATCCAAAAAATACAGTAATTGCACATAGATTTTATAGGCTTGTCTAGGGTTATAAAAATGTAATTGGTTTGTTTGAAACACAAGACCACCCCTGTCTACAGGTTGTGCCTGTTATTGCAGATCAGCTCCAGTGAAGGGAATGGTATAGAGCTGCAATACCATGAACAAGCTGAAGATTTTGATTGCAAAGATTTTTTTTTTTAAGAAGATGGCAGCCCTGTTTTTCTTATCCTGGAGAACTGCTTTAGTGTTAGATTGGTTAGGCTGTACTTACCACCAATAGGTTTAGCAGGAGTCTCTCTGTCTCCATCAGTAGAACGTTGAGATTCATCATTTCTCCTGGATTTATCCTTCTTCAGATGTCTTTAAAATAGTAAAATAGAAGGTATTTTATGAATTACAAAGTAACAAATCTTTATTCTGTGGAATGAAATATAGACTCATATGTTTCTTCATTCATTTTGTCTTTTACATTCTGTAGAAACATTGGCAATCAGTAAAATTTTGGTAATTATCAACAATTTTTCAGGTGCATGAAAGTTCAATATGTGTGGATCGTACTGGGTTGCAAGGTAATATGAAGATTAGACAGGAGTGGATTTATTTGAGTGGAATTGAATTCTGCTCATACAAAACTCAGAATGTTGGAGAACAAAGATTTTTTGTAATTCACTCCACGCAAATAAAGCAAAGTGGAAGCTAGCGGCAGCCGCCAGATTGCGGAAGAGTAGAGGGCTGGCAGAAAGATGAGCTCACTTCTCTGACCGACTTCCGCTGCTTTATGCCCGATGGCCAGTTTTCCACACTACCATCATGCCGCACCTCTGGCCAAGTGTTCCCTTTGGGCTGAAACTTTGGCTACAAGCGGCCCCGAAAGGTCTCTGCCCATGCATGTCCCAACCAAGAGTCAGCACTGGGCCGGAGTTTCAGGCAGAGAGCATTGGGGGCTTCCGGAGAGGGGCTTGGTTGTATATATACTTTATTTTCTTCTTACATCTTCCATTTATTACCATCTGGGACTGGGGAGACCCCAGAGCATAATAGGGAACAATCAATATGTGAAGAATAATTTTGCTGTGAACTGAATCTCTAAATAAAATCTGCTGATTTGGCAGAATTTTGCTGCAAAATTGGCTGGAATTGAGATTGGACGCCATGTCACGTTTGGAGAGCCCCTGATGTGCCTAAACAGTGGAAACCCCCATAAATGACACCATTTTGGAAACTAGACCCCCCCAAGGAACTTATATAGATGTGTGGTGAGAACTTTGAACCCCCATGGGCTTCACATAAGTTTATCAGTAAAATTAAAAAATCATATTTTTGCCACAAAAATGATCTTTTCAGCCCCAATTGTTATCTTCCCAAGGGAAACAGGACCCCAAAAGTTGTGCAATTTGTCCTCAGTATGCTGATACCCCATATGTGGGGGTAAACCACTGTTTGGGCGCATGGCAGAGCTCGGAAGGGAAGGAGCACCATTTGACATAAAATTGGCTGGAATTGAGATCGGGCGCCATGTCGCGTTTGGACAGCCCCTGATGTGCCTGAACAGTGGAACCCCCCCACAAGTTACCCCATTTTGGAAACGAGACCCCCCCAAGGAACTTATCTATATGTGTTGAGCACTTTGAACCCCTAAGTGCTTCACAGAAGTTTATAACGCCCGTGAAAATAAAAAATCATATTTTTTCCACAAACATGATCTTTTAGTCCCCAATTTTTTTTATTTTCCCAAGGGTAACAGGAGAAATTGGACCCCAAAAGTTGTTGTCCAATTTGTCCTGAGTACGTTGATACCCCATATGTGGGAGAATACTACTTTATGGGCACACACCGGGGCTCGGAAGGGAAGTAGTGATGTTTTGGAATGCAGACTGATGGTATGGTCTGCGGGTGTCATGTCACGTTTGGAGAGCCCCTGATGTGCCTAAACTGTGGAAACCCCCCACAAGTGACCCCATTTTTGAAAGTAGACCCCCCAAGATACTTATCTAGATGTGTTGAGCACTTTGAACCCCCAAGTGCTTCACAGAAGTTAATAACGCCCGGGCGTGAAAATAAAAAAATCATATTTTTTCCACAAACATGATCTTTTAGTCCCCAATTTTTTTATTTTCCCAAGGGTAACAGGAGAAATTGGACCCCAACAGTTGTTGTCCAATTTGTCCTGAGTATGTTGAAATACCCATATGTGGGAGAAAACTACTGTATGGGCACACATCGGGGATCGGAATTGAAATAGTGATGTTTTGGAATGCAGACTTTGCTGGAATGGTCTGTGGGTGTCATGTCATGTTTGGAGCGCCCCTGATGTGCCTAAACTGTGGAAACCCCCCACAAGTGACCCCATTTTGGAAACTAGACCCCTCAAGGAACTTATCTAGATGTGTGTTGAGCACTTTGAACCCCCAAGTGCTTCATAGAAGTTTATGACTCCGGACGTGAAAAAAAAGTCATATTTTTTCCACAAACATGATCATTGCAACCAGGGGCGGACACTGGCAGCTTGGGGCCACTGTGCAAGAAATGTGTCTGGGCCCCCCTTCCTTTTGTGGCGTCAATGTTACATATACACATATATATATATGTATATATATATAGCCACACACACATACATGTATATATTACATAGTCTCCTTTATTATGTATATTGCTGTCCCTTACACAGTGCCCTCTCTTGTTATGTACAGCACCGTCCCTACATATTAGATTATACAGAGCCCTGTTCTCTGTTTTTTATTACATACTGTCCTGTCTTGTTAGCTGTATAATGCAGTGATGGCTGATGGAGCATGGGAAAGCGTCCTTTCTAATGAAGGAGCCGATGGACTGGTAGTCTGGTCACCAGCTCCTTGATCAGCAGTCATTTTATATCTAAAAAGAGAGGGAACTATGTAGTAAAAGAAGGTGCTATTAATAACAAAATTAACAAGAATACACTATGTAAGAGACAGCACTATACATAATAGCAGAGGACGCTATATAATAAGGGACGGCACCATATATAACTAGAGAGGATGGTATGTAATAAGGGACGGTGTTAAACATAATAAAAGAGAAAACTATGTAACTAAGGATGGTGTTACACAGAATTAGTGAGTACTAGAGTTGAGCGAAACGGGTCGAAAAAATTCAAAAGTCGCCGACTTTTGGCAAAGTCGGGTTTCATGAAACGAAACTATATGACTATATGCTAAGGGACTGTGTTATACATAATAAGTACGTGCACTATATGCTAAGGGACTGTGTTATACATAATAAGCCATAATGTCTTCCTCCAGCTCCCCCTGTTCCTAAGGCCATTATAAGTCCCCCCTTCCACCCATCCCAATCCCCCACACCCCTCATTGTCCTCCTCCCCCAGATGCCATTATTGTCCTCTCCCCCACCCCATCATTACCCTCTTCACCACCTCCATTCCATCATTTTCTTCTCTCCCACCACTATCTTTGCTTTCTCCCACCACTTCCATCATTGCCCATTTCCCCACCTCCATTATTTCCTCCTCCACGACCCCCATTATTGCCCTTTCCACCACCACCATCATTGCATTCTCCCCCCACCCCATCATCATTTCTTTTTCCCTCACCACCATTGACCTTTCCACCACCTCCATCTTTGCCTTCTCCCCACCACCCCATCATTGCCCTCTCCATCACCCCCATCATTGCCTTCTCCCCATCACTGCCATCTGCCCATCACTCCCATCATTGCCCTCTCCCCATCACTCCCATCAATGCCTTCTCATCATCACTCCCATCATTGCCTTCTCCATCACCCCATCATTGCCTTCAAATCAACACTCCCATCATTGCCTTCTCCATCACCCCATCACTGCCTTCTCCATCACCCCCATCATTGCCTTCTCCCCATCACTGTCATCTGTCCATCACTCCCATCATTGCCTTCTCTCCATCACTCCCATCATTGCCCATTTCCCCGCCTCCATTATTTCCTCCTCCACGACCCCCATTATTGCCCTTTCCACCACCACCATCATTGCATTCTCCCACCACCCCATCATCATTTCTTTTTCCCTCACCACCATTGACCTTTCCACCACCTCCATCTTTGCCTTCTCCCCACCACCCCATCATTGCCCTCTCCATCACCCCATCATTGCCTTCTTCCCATCACCCCATCATTGCCTTCTCCATCACCCCCATCATTGCCTTCTCCCCATCACTGCCATCTGCCCATCACTCCCATCATTGCCCTCTCCCCATCACTCCCATCAATGCCTTCTCATCATCACTCCCATCATTGCCTTCTCCATCACCCCATCATTGCCTTCTCATCAACACTCCCATCATTGCCTTCTCCATCACCCCATCACTGCCTTCTCCATCACCCCCATCATTGCCTTCTCCCCATCACTGTCATCTGTCCATCACTCCCATCATTGCCTTCTCTCCATCACTCCCATCATTGCTTTCTCATCATCACTCCCATCATTGCCTTCTCCATCACCCCATCATTGCCTTCTCATCATCACTCCCATCATTGCCTTCTCCATCACCCCATCACTGCCTTCTCCCCATCACCCCATCATGGCCTTCTCCCAATCACCCCATCATGGCCTTCTCTTCATCACCCCATCATGGCCTTCTCCTCCACCTACACACACACATACATACATACATGCACACACATACTACATATACACATACATACATACATACACACACATACATACATACACACACACACACACACAGCAGTGACAGCACCTCATCTGTCCGAGTCTGCAGAATCTCCGCCTCAGCCCTCCGCCTGCTTCCTCGCTCTGGCACACCGGCAGCGTCGCTGAATGATGACGTGATTCAGCAGCGCTGCTCTCTGTGTCAGAGACAGGAAGTGCTGGCTCCGGGCAAGAAGGATCTTTACTGATCCGCTGCTATTTTCTCTTGCAGGCAGCGGAGCTGCTGGCATCGCTCCCTGCCCGCCGCACATGAGGGCAATCTGGCCAAGGGCCCCCTGGAGCCTCTGGCCTGGAGAAACTGGGCAGATTGCCCTCATCATTAGCCACCCTGCAGAGGCCCCCTGGTGCAGTCGCACCGGTTGAACCGGCGGTATGTCCGCCCATGGTTTGGAATTTTTAGCCATTATTAGTGTAAGTTATTGCTCTGGCAGCAGTAATTGTCCTGTAACAGACGCTGTGTGGGCGGTGACACTGGCAGGAGTGTGAACAGGGCTCTGCAATACTGTGACCAGCCCTCCTTGGTGGAAAACACCTTTATCGGACTTCTTCTCCCTGCATTCTATCAAACAAACAAGATCATATAGATATTTTTAAGTTTTGGAAGGCATCGTGTCAGCAAAGTTATAACCAAACTTTATTCAAAACACGTACATGTCAGTATGACAGTTTGAAAAAAAAAATCCGCTTTGTTATTTGTTTTTATTTATTTTTTTATTTATTTTTTTTACAGCATCAGTACAATTACGGCGAGGCCGAGTTTGTGTAGTTTTTTTTTTTTTTAAAACATTTTAGTGGCTATTGGATTTTTTTATTAGGGGGCGTTTAAACTATGGGTTAAATAATTTTAGATTTTGATTGATCGCTCCAAAAGGCATCATATGAGTTTATTTTTAAAATGTTAATTACTTTTTAACATTCTATTATTATTATTTTTTTTTTTTATTCCCTTGGGGGACTTGAACCTTTGACAGTTCAGCAAAACATAAGAAAACTTCTGATCTCCTGTGGAGCCCAGCCGGTGGCTTCATGGGAGCATCAAGATGGCGGCACTAGGGGACCTCTGTCAGCGACTTTTCAGCTCCCCACCATCTTGTCAGGGAGGGGGTGGATTGGGTAGTATAAATAAAAACGTCAGATAAAGCCGCAAAACATAAGCCCTCGCCCAGCTCCAGATCCCGAAAAACGGAAACGCTGACGGTCTCGGAAAATGACGACAAACACAAAAACTTTTCGGAAAAATTTTGGGAATTTTTTTCACCACTGAAATAATAAAGAACCTATCCATGTTTGGTATCTGCGTACTTGTACTTACCGGCGGAATCATATTCTTCAGTTAGTTTTATCACATAGTGAAAATGGCAAATAAAGATTAAAAAAAAAAACAATTGAGTAATTGCACTTTTTTTGCAATTTCTTGTTTTTTTTTTTCCCCCTGTTTTCCAGTACACCATCATGGTCTTCTCCCCATCACCCCATCATGGCCTTCTCTCCCCATTACTCCCATCATGGCCTTCTCTCTCCATTACCCCCATCATGGCCTTCTCTCCCCATCACCCCCATCATGGCCTTCTCTCCCCATCACGGCCTTCTCCCCATGTCCCCATCATATCATTGCCTTCTCCAGGGCCAGGCTCCACCTACACACACACAGACATACACACATACATATACACACACACAGCACACAAACACACACAGCAGCACCTCTCACCTGTCACACACACACCCAGCAGCACCTCTCTCCTGTCTCACACACAAACCAGCACCTCTCATCTGTCCGCAGCATCGCCCGTGCTTCCTCGCTCTGGCACATCATCGGCCACTGAATGATGAGGTCATTCAGCAGCGCTCCTCTCTGTGTCAGAGACAGGAAGCGCGGGCGGCGGGCAAAAGAGATCCTTTCAGCTCCGCTGCTATTTTCTCTTGCAGGCAGCGGAGCTGCTTGGATCGTTCCCTGCCCGCCGCACATGAGGGCAATCTGGCCAGGGGCCCCCGGAGCCTCGAGTCCGGAGAAACCGACCATATTGCCCTCATCATTAGCTGCACTGCAGGGCCCCCCATGGCAGAACTGGATCACGGCTCTGAATCTCCCCGGTTAGGGGTACCGGCTGCTTTTTTAACAAGCGGTTCCATCGAAGCGGGGAGAACCAGCCGAATCCCACCCCTGCATTTAGGTCTTGAGTGATCAATTTCGAATTAGTTATCCCACTGCCTGTTAATGCCAGAACATAACATACTGTATATCATTAAACATATATTTAAGTCTTAAGAACTTACTTTCGGATGTGGCTGAGACGGGTTATAAGTTCCGTCATGAAAACAAACTTGAGGTATAATTCCTGAAACAGGCGGAGGAGGTGGAATATGTTCTTTGTCCTCTTGTTGTTCTGTAAAATACACTGTTAGTGAGACTAGTTGATCATCAAAAGGACATTGATTCTATTCTACAGTCAGCCTGGGATTGGAGACCCCTAGCATACTAGGAAATTACTTAAAGGGAAACTGTCACCATGAAAACACAGTCCAATCTGCAGACATCATCTATAATATAACGCTGTAAGCATCACTCTGTCCGAAGCCTTTATAGACTGCGCAAGCGTGACGCGACTGCGCAGTCTGGCTCCAGACAGAATGAGGCAGCCAGTGGTGAGGAGTGTGTATGGTGCCGGAGATGACGGTACCGTACACACGGCATACCGCCATCTCTGACGCCATACTTACATACTTACATGACCGGGAGGAGCGTTGCCGTGGCGCTTCTCTTCGGCCGGAGACCGGGGCGGGAGTGCGGCCGGAATCGCGCATGCGCATAGCGCGTTCCGGCGCCATTTTACTTTACTTTAGCAATATGACGCCGGACAGCACTATGGTCATGCTCAAACTCCTGGGCCCAAGCTCCTCCCCTGGCCTCCAGCAGAACGTGGTGACAGCGCTGGAGCACAGGAAAGAAGGGTGAGTATAAATGCTTTTTTTTTTTGCATGTGTGTAGTTTTAGTAGGAGTGAGGGGACCATGCATACCAGGATAGGAGAGGTGAGAGGACTATGCATACCAGGATTGGAGGGTGAGGGGGCCATGCATACCAGGATTGGGGGATGAGAGGGATCATGCATACCAGGATAGGGGGGTGAGAGGACCATGCTTACCAGGATTGGGGGATGAGGGGTACCATGCATACCAGGATTGGGGGATGACAGGACCATGCATACCAGGATTGGGGGATGAGGGGTACCATGCATACCAGGATAGGGGGGGTGAGAGGACCATCCATACCAGGATTGGGGGATCAGGGAGTACCATGCATACCAGGATTGGGACATGAAGGGTACCATGCATACCAGGATAGGGGGGTGAGGGGTACCATGCATACCAGGATTGGGGGATGAGGGTTACCATGCATAACAGGATAGGGGGTGAGGTGACCATACATAACAGGATTGGGGGATGAGGGATACCATGCATACCAGGATTGGGGGATGAGGGGTACCATGCATACCAGGATTGGGGGATGAGGGGTACCATGCATACCAGGATTGGGGGATGAGGCTTACCATGCATAACAGGATAGGGGGTGAAGTGACCATACATACCAGGATTGGGGGATGAGGGATACCATGCATACCAGGATTGGGGGATGGGGGGTACCATGCATACTAGGATAGGGGGTGAGGGGACCATGCATACCAGGATAGGGGGGTGAGAGGACCGTGCATACCAGGATAGGGGGATGAGGGGTACCATGCATACCAGGATTGGGGGTGAGGGGACCATGCATACCAGGATAGGGATGAGGGAGTACCATGCATACCAGGATTGGGGGGTGAGAGGACCATGCATACCAGGATTTGGGGATGAGGGGTACCATTCTTACCAGGATTGGGAGATGAGAGGACTATGCACACCAGGTTAGGGGATGAGGGGACCTTACAAACCATGATAGGGGTGAGGGGGCCATGCATACCAGGATTGGGGGTGAGGGGACCATGCATACCAGGATAGGGATGAGGGAGTACCATGCATACCAGGATTGAGGGATGAGGGGTACCATGCATACCAGGATAGGGGGTGAGGGGACCATGCATACCAGGATAGGGATGAGGGAGTACCATGTATACCAGGATTGGGGGGTGAGAGGACTATGTGCATACCAGGATAGGGGGGTGAGAGAACCATGTGTATACCAGGATTGGGGGTTGAGGGGGCCATGCATACCAGGATAGCGGTGGTGAGTGGACTATGCATACCACAAAAGGGGGGTGAGGGGACCATGCATACCAGGATGAAGAATGGGGTGCCATGCATACCAGGATTGGGGGGTGAGGTGACCATGCATACCAGGATGAAGAATGGCGTGCAATGCATAGCAGGATTGGGGGGGTGAGAGGACCATGCATACCAGGATTGGGGGATGAGGGGTACCATGCATACTAGGATTGGGGGATGAGGGGGACCATGCATACAAGGAAAGGGGGTGAGGGGACCATACATACCAGGATAGGGATGAGGGAGTACCATGCATACCAGGATTGAGGGATGAGGGGTACCATGCATACCAGGATAGGGGGTGAGGGGACCATGCATACCAGGATAGGGATGAGGGAGTACCATGTATACCAGGATTGGGGGGTGAGAGGACCATGCATACCAGGACTGGGGGATGAGGGGTACCATGCATATCAGGATTGGGGGATGAGAGGACTATGCACACCAGGATAGGGGGTGAGGGGACCATACATACCAGGATAGGGGGTGAGGGGGCCATGCATACCAGGATTGGGGGTGAGGGGACCATGCATACCAGGATAGGGATGAGGGAGTACCATGCATACCAGGATTGAGGGGTGAGGGGACCATGCATACCAGGATGAAGACTGGGGTGCCATGCATACCAGGATTGGGGGGTCAGGGTACCATGCATTCCAGGATAGGAATGAGGGGTGCCATGCATACCAGGATAGGAGGGTGGCTGCACATACCAGGATGGGAGACCATATACCAATTAAAATGCTCGCCTCCCGGGCGTAGAATGGGTTCATAGCTAGTATTATAGATCAGGGGGATGAGTAGATTGATATATAATGTAGTTGTGTGAGAAAGCATTTAGTATTACCTGGGTTTTAATCATTGATTCCTTTGCTTTTTCTTGGATTTTCGGGCCAGATGATGGTACTATCCCTAACTGACATATTTCTTTGTACAAGAGTATACAGAGGTAGCTGTCAACCACGGATATTGCTGCCCACTGAACCACAAATCCCAGAAAGAGCAGAAGTTTAAATGATTAACCCCTTCATGACCTCTGACACATATATACATCATAGGTTGTGTCCCTGCATTTGACCTGCAGGTTACTATTGTGAGCCCTCATGCTTTCAGGTACATGAGAGCTGATCTGATCTGATCAGCTGTCATGTGCCCCTAACAGCCGTGGGTGTAATCACAATCCACCCGTGGCTGTAAACCTCTTAAATGCTGCTGTCAATTTCCAACGGCAGCATTTATCATGGTCATGTCGGAAACGCATCACTATTCCCGCCCATCAGCGCGCCCGTAACATGAATTCAAGGTGCCAATGGGTTAACATAACAACCCGGGGTCTGCAAGATACCCCTGTGGTTGTCATTGCTGATCTGCTAGGTGCGCAGCCCTAAGGCCGGCGCTCGTAGCAGATAGCAGGGCTGAAGCGAACAGATGATTGCAGCTTCAAGTCTCCTAAATAGACTATTGAAGCAAGTAAAAAGTAGAAAAAAGTTTTTAAAAATATTAAAAGAATTAAAATAATAAAAGTTCAAATCACCCCCCTTTTGTCCCATTCAAAATAAAAGAATAAACAAAAAAATTCAAATACACATTTATTTGGCATTGCTGCATTCAGAAACACCTGATCTATCAAAATATAAAAATGATTAATCCGATCGATAAATGGTGTAATTAGAGAAAAAAATAAAAACTCTAGAATTAAGTTTCTTTGGTCGCCGCAACATTGCAATAACGGGCGATCAAAAGATCGTATCTGCACCAACATGGTATCAATAAAAACGTCAGCTTGGCGCCCAAAAAATAAGCCCTCACCCAACCCAAGATCATAAAAATTGGAAACGCTAAGGGTCTAGGAAAATGGCGCCATTGTTTTAGTATTTTTTTCTTTTTTCTTTTTTCCAAACTTTATATTTTTTTTCACCACTTATCATAAATAAAAAAAGAACCTAGACATGATTGGTGTATGAGAACTCGTAATGAGCTGTAGAGTCATAACGGCAGGTCAGTTTTAGCATTTAGTGAACACGAGTTATTGCGAGCCCTTGGGATTACGAACCTCGCAATGGGGTGTAACCACGCAACAGACTGGCGTATGTGCAGACTAACAGCAAACATAAATACCTGGTGTACCTCTCTTGCCACTCCTACCTTGTGTATGAAAAAGCTCTGTCGTTAATACTGTTCGGGTAGAGCTATCCGATAGCGCTATCCATGAAGAAAGTGCACGGGTAGAGCAGCTATCCCATAGCTCTATTCCTAAAGGAAATGAACGGGTAGAGCTATCCCATAGCGATATCCCTCAATGTTCCTGAGTGTAAGCTATTTCACATGGTTGAGCGCACTTGGGATCTGCCCCCAAGGCCCTGCCCATGCCCAATGTTTGGTCCGTAGACCGCGGCTAGGAGTTAGTCCCGCTTTTGTGTGCAACTTTTTTTGGGCTTTTACAGTTGTTAAAAATCTTAATAAATGACTTCTTTGTACACACAGTGACTGCGTCCTCTTCTGGACCCATGTTGATAACTTCATCACTGGCATCAGGCATAGGGATCATGGTGCTTTTGAGGATATCTCTCTCTTTTCCACCACGGGTGCGTGAGGAGTGACATCAGTCACAGTTTTTGTTTTGTCCTCATGCTTTCCTGTAATGTAGAATATTGAAATTAGGTTAAAATCCCACCAAAGACATTTGCAAGGAGTTTGTGTGGGTTTCCTCCAGATTCCTCCCACATTCCAAAGACATACTGATGGAGAATTATGATTGTAAGCCCCAATGGGGACAGTGATAACAATGTAAGTAAAGTTGTGGAATTAATGGCGCTACATACAGTTGAGAAAATAAGCATTTGACACACTGCCAATTTTGCAAGTTTTCCCACCTACAAAGAATGGAGAGGTCTGTAATTTTTTATTGTAGGTACACTTCAACTGTGAGAGACAGAATGTTTAAAAAAATCCAGAAAATCCCATTGTATGATTTTTACATAATCAATTTGCATTTTGTTGCATGAAATAAGTATTTGACACCATAGTAAAACAGAACTTAATATTTGGTACAGAAACCTTTGTTTGCAATTACAGAGGTCATATGTGGTAGTTTTTTCCCAAGTTTGCACACACCGCAGCAAGGATTTTGTCCCCCCCCCCTTCCATACGGATCTGTCAGGTTTCGGTGCTGTCGCTGTGTAACATTGAGTTTCAGCTCCCTCCAAACGTTTCCTTTTAGCTTTAGGTCTGCAGACTGGCTAGGTTCCTCCAGGACATTAAAATGCATCTTATGGAGCCTCTCCTCAGCTGCCCTGGCTGTGTGTTTTGGGTCATTGTCATGATGGAAGAATCAGCTATGACCCATCTTTAACGTTCTTACTGAAGGAAGGATGTTGTTGGCTAAAATCTCACGATACATGACCCCATCTATCCTCCCTTCAATATGGTGCCGTCGTCTTGTCCCCTTTGCAGAAAATGGAATGAATGAACCGTTGTCATATGCCGGTTTTCGGTGAATGACAACTTACTGTAGGGACTGGTACATAGAGATGAATCTCCGCCATTGCTACTTTATCACCCTGAAGAATGTTGAGCTCATAGTTTCTAAGAGTATCATGGCACTTATAGTTTAATGCATTTGCAATTAAGGACATACCTGGTTGGTTTACAAGTTATCATGTATTGGTGCTGCACACATTGTATATTTCTATATTAAGGGCAGCGCAGAGTGTCGCAGGGTCAGCCGTCATGGAGTGGCAGCGTCTTTCTCGCCAACATAGGATGATGTTTGGTTGCTTATGTGGTGGAGCATTTCTCTGCTCATAAATCTATTTGTTTCTCGCCCCCTTTTGCTCCTATTTGTCTATATATGTCTCTGTATTCAGTGGAGCACACTAAAATCTATTCAGTATAATTGGTGTGGCACTATATATTGATGATTAAACTAGCACTGAATAGCGCATACTAGGGAACTGGGGAGAGCCGCCGAGGAGCAAGGGCACCATTGTCGTATCACAAGGGTGCCAACCTCTACTGTTAGGCAGGTGGACAGGAAAGGGGATTACACAGGGGCTCTCCAGGATCATCTACTTATCTATTCAATTTGTCGCCTTTCAGCATTTTAAGTGTGTGTCTTGTATGTTGTTAGTCCTTTTATAAATGGTTAATAAAGGTTTATATTTTAATTAATGGGGTCTTCATATGTGAGCTGATTCCTGAACTTTCTCAGAATCATCCTTACTAGAAGAGGCAAGATCACGTACAGAGCCCCAGACCGAGGAAGATTGACAGTCATCTTGTGTTTCCTCCATTTTCTAATAATTGTGCCAACAGCTGTTGCCTTCTCACCAATTGCCTATTGTGCTGTAGCCCATCCGAGCCTTGAACAGGTCTACAATTTTGTCCCTGATGTCCTTAGACTTCATTTTGGTCTTGGCCATGGTAGAGAGGTTGGAGTGTGATTGATTGTGTGGACAGGTGTCTTTTATACTGGTAACGAGTTCAAACAGGAGCAGTTAGCACAAGTAATGAGCGTAGAGTAGGAGGGCTTCTTAAAGAAAAACTAACAGGTCTGCGAGAGCCAGAATTCTTTCTGGTTAGAAGGTGATCAAACACTTATTTCATGCAATAAAATGCAAATCAATTATGTAAAAATCATAAAATAAATCTAAAAGACCACATTGTAAGATTCCGTCTCTCACAGGTGAAGTGTACCTACAATAAAAACTACAGACCTCTCCATTCTTTGTAGGTGGGAAAACTTGCAAAATTGGCATTGTGTCAAATACCGTATATACTTGCGTATAAGCCGAGATTTTCAGCCCATTTTTTTGGGCTGAAAGTCCCCCTCTCGGCTTATACGCAAGTCATATACGCCAGTGAGTCGGAGGGGGAGGGGTAGTGGGGGTGTCAGATCACACTGACCCCCTGGCGCGTCTCTTCAGCCCCCCTGCCTGTCCCACAGTCTCAGGCGCCTGCCTTCAGCAGTCACGTGGTACCGCTCATTAAAATCATGAATATGCACATATTCATGTCTTTAATGTGTGTTATCACATGACCGATCAAGGCTGGCGCCGAAGACCATGGGAGAACAGGGCTGCAGAGACCGCACCAGGAGGGGGTAAGTATATGTGATATTCACCTGTCCCCGTTCCCACGCTGCTCGCCGCTGCCTGCCACATCCTCTGTCAGTGTCGTTCAGGCAGCAGAGAACGCGCCCCCCATCATATTTATATATTCACTATATTGAGGGTATTATGGAAAGTCTATGGTTACTTACTGGTGCAGACTGGTCTGTGACCCCGGATCGTGTTCAGTTGAAGGTCAATGTGATCTCTTCGTCATATACTCTACATGCCGTTTAAAGACATGGAGTCACTTCCTGACCTAAAGCAAAAAGTAAAAACAATGAAAATCAGATGCCCCCAATAATGGCAGCACACCCCTTATCATATTTACACATTCACTATATTGAGGGTATTATGGAAAGTCCATGGTTACTTACTGGTGCAGACTGGTCTGTGGTCCTGGGTCGTGTCCGGTTGTAGGTCGGAGCGATCTCTTGGACCGTCATAGACTCTACATGCCTCTTGGAAAGTGCTAGAATCTCCTACGCGAAAATCGCGGAAAAAACGCGGAATAAACCTCTGCACAAATTGTGCGAATATCGCGCCAAACCGCAGAAACAGTCTCAAAACAAACCCGCAAGTTCCTGATATTGGGCATCTCCACTTGTAGGGTCGTTATCTCCGGGGTTACTTCTCTAGGTAGATCAGTAACGTTTTCTGTAGCCGCTCTCTTGGCTGGTGGCAGCATCTCAGGCTTACTGTTAGAGGAGATGGCCACATCCGTATCTGTTTCAATATCGATGATGACATAATCTGGACCAGGAGAAGAAATGTTGGTGTTCTCAAGGTCATCTGTCTTTTTGACCATTGGTCCATCCTCATTTTTTCCTGTTAAAGAGATCAAAGAAATCATAATTTTTTAAAATAAAATATTCTCCATATTTCTTAAGGATTATTGCGTCTACTGCTCCTTTACTTCGCAGCCGCCCACAGTAGATAAATGTTAGCGCTTGCTGGGCTCTATGCAGCGCCGACGTTTGTCATGACATGGTCGGTGGTCTTGCAGCGCTCACGACCCCCAGGGTTCTGCAAGCTCTGCGATTCCAGTGCAGAGCGATAGCTCTGACAGGTGTTATCATTCGTGAAGCACCTGAAGGGTTGATAAACTTTTTGAATTTGGTTTTGAGCACTTTGAGGGGTGCAGTTTTTAGAATGGTGTCACTTTTGGGTATTTTCTGTATTAAATGCTCCTGAAAGTAACTTCAAATGTGATGTGGTCCCTAAAAAAATTGTTTTTGCAAATTTAGTTGGAAAAACGAAAAATCGCTGATCAACTTTTAACCCTTTTAACGTCTTAAGAAAAAAACAATTGTGTTTCAAAAATTGTATTGATGATAGATAAACATGTGGGAAATATTATTTATTAGCTATTTTGTGTGACAGCACACTGGTTTAAAGACTAAAAAATTTAAAAACTGCAAAATTTTCAGATTTTTCGTCACATTTCCGATATTTTCATACAAAAACACAAATTATATTGAACAAATTTTACCACTATAATGAAGTACAATATGTTATGAAAAAACTATCTCAGAATCAATGTGATCTGTTATAGTGTTCGAGAGCTATAACCACATAAAGGGACACTGGTCAGAATTGGCCTGGTCATGAGGGTGAAAAAAGGCTCCAGCACGAAAGGTTTAAGAGACCATTTTTAAAAGGATGTCCTTCTATTACCGTATATACTCCTGTATAAGCCGAGTTTTTCAGCACACTTGTCCCAGAAAGCCGGCGGGAAAGCGGCGGGACAGCTGGTCACTGGGGCACGAGCCGGCGGCTGTGGCTAAAGCCAGTGCAACTGCTAAGGAGAAATGAATATTTATTTCTCTTATAGCGCGCACAGTGACAGCTGCAGCCGCGAGGGCACGCTGGAGGAGGGTGAGTAGAATGGTTTGTTTTGTTTTTGTAATAGGAAGCATGCATACAAGGATGGGAGAGGGGTAGCAACGCTTACCAGGGCAGGACGGGGGAGCAATGCATACCGGGACAGGGATGCGGGAACAATGCATACCCGGCTTATACTCGAGTCAATGAGCTTACCCAGTTTTCCGTGGCAAACTTAGGTGTCTATACTCGGGTCGGCTTTTACTCAAGTATGTACGGTAATTACATACCAAATGTCCCCAGAGTAAGTCTATTACCAAGTTATAAAAAAGCCAAAAAAATAACTACCGTATTTTACGTATTATAAGACCCACTTTTTCCCCCAAAATTGTGGGGGAAAATGGGGGTGCGTCTTATAATGCGTATTTACCTTACCGGTACCGTTGCTGGCCACAGGCTGAGATAAGCAGGTTCCCAGCGGTGCTGTGAGTGCCCGACGATGCTGCGCAGGGGTTTCCCGTTCCGCTGTAGGGATCTTCATTGCTACGGGGAGCTTTGCCGAAATTTTGTGAAAGGCAAGATTGATCTCAGCGCTGAAATCTCATCTTCTGAGATCTTGGTGCCAAGATCTCCATCTGCGCATGTGCCTCCCCCATCGTCAGCCATCTTCCCGGAGTCCACCGCACAGGAAACCATGTAACTGCCAGGGGCTCTGGCCTTTCACAAAATGTCAGCAGAGGCCCTCGCAGCACGGAGCACCCCGCAGCTCGAAGCACCCCGCAGCACGGAGTCCTCCGCAGCACGAGCACCCCACAGGACCTGAAGCATGGAGCCCCCCCATAGCACACAGCCCCCCGCAGCACAGAGCACCGTGCAGCACAAAATCTCCGCCTCATCCCAGCCTGCAGTATCACCCCACTCCTGTTTCCTCCAGCAGTGACCCTGGGACCCCGCTTCACCGCAGCCACCACCCCCCAGTAAGCAATAAGACGCATGGATTATAAGAAGCACCACCATTTTATTACAAAAAAAGTTTTTTTCTTATTTTTCTCCTCAAAATTTGGCGTGCGTCTTATAATCCGGAGCGTCTTATCATCCGAAAAATACGGTATTTGCACATAGATTTTATAGGCTTGTCCAGGGTTTGAAAAATGTAATTGGTTTGTTTGAAACACAAGACCACCCCTGTCTACAGGTTGTGCCTGTTATTGCAGATTAGCTCCGGTGAAGAGAATGGTATAGAGCTGCAATACCATGAGCAAGCTGAAGATTTTGACGACACAGTTTTTTTTTTTTTTTTTTTTTTTTTTAAGAAAATGGCAGCCCTGTTTTTCTTATCCTGGAGAACTGCTTTAGTGTTAGATTGGTTAGGCTGTACTTACCACCAATAGGTTTAGCAGGAGTCTCTCTGTCTCCATCAGTAGAACGTTGAGATTCATCATTTCTCCTGGATTTATCCTTTTTCAGATGTCTTTAAAATAGTAAAATAGAAGGTATTTTATGTATTACAAAGTAACAGATCTTTATTCTGCAGAATGAAATATAGACTCATATGTTTCTTCATTCATTTTGTCTTTTACATTCTGTAGAAACATTGGCAATAAGGAAAATTTTGGTAATTATCAACAATTTTTCATGTACATGAAAGTTCAATAAGTGTGGATCGTACTGGGTTGTAAGGTAATATGAAGATTAGACAGGAGTGGATTTATTTGAGTGGAATTGAATTCTGCTCATACAAAACTCAGAATGTTGGAGAACACAGATTTTTTGTAATTCACTCCACGCGACTAAAGCAAAGTGGAAGCTAGCGGCAGCCGCCAGCTTGCAGAAGAGTAGAGGGCTGGCAGAAAGATGAGCTCACTTCTCTGACCGACTTCCGCTGCTTTATGCCCAATGGCCAGTTTTCCTCACTACCATCATGCCGCACCTCTGGCTAAGTGGGCCAGAAACTTTGGGCTGAAACTTTGGCTACAAGTGGCCCCGAAAGGTCTCTGCCCATGCATGTCCCAACCAAGAGTCAACACTGGGCTGGAGTTGCGGGCAGAGAGCAGTGGGGGCTTCCGGAGAGGGGCTTGGTTGTATATAAACTTTATTTTCTTCTTACATCTTCCATTTATTACCATCTGGGACTGGGGAGACCCCATAGCATAATAGGGAACAATCAATATGTGAAGAATAATTTTGCTGTGAATTGAACCTCTAAATAAAATCTGCTGATTTGGCAGAATTTTGTCAGAGCCTCTCATCAGTAATAAAGATGGAATTTTTTGCAGACTCCCATGTACAATATAAATCATCCTTTACAATTCTTACCTACATATGGCGTTACAGATGACACCAAGGAATGTTCCAAGGAAGAATATGATAACTACAAAATATATGACTTTATTCCAAGGGATCTTTGGAGGAACGATACCATCCACTGAAAAAGAAGAGAAAATACAAATATTATCTATATATCCAGGAAATTGTCTGTAATCCACTGCCATTATTATCGAAGCAGTCCTATAAAGGGAATCTGTCACCAGGCTTTTGCCATCTTATCAGAGAGAACCATAATGTAGAAGCATAGACCTTTACTATAGCGATGTGTCAACTACTGGACTGTTTCAATAGAATCACTGTTTTACCAGCAATCGATTATCACTACAGGATAACTGGTCTTGTGCCTGCCTCCTAGTCCAGCCAGACCCCCAGCAATACACAATTTAAGCACAAGCTGTGGCGGGGTTATAAACAGCTGAAAAACTGAGCTCTGCTCAGTCTGCAGCAGAGAAAACTGTGACTCTATTATATAGTCTACTAGCTGAAGAGCCCGGCGCTGCCCGGGCATAGTAACTAACTGTGGCTAGTTACAACAAATTATAATTATCCTCCATCCCATAGTCCCGTGCCCATATACCCATTATACATATCCACCATCATTCATATTCTCCATCCCATAGTCCCATGCCGATATACCCATCATACATCCTCCATCCCATAGTCCCGTGCCCATACACCCATCATACATATTCGCCATCCCATAGCCGAGTGCCCATATACCCATCACACATCCTTCATCTCATAGTCCCATGCCCATATACCCATCACACATGCTCCATCCCATAGTCCCGTGCCCATATACCCATCATACATATCCTCCATCCCATAGTCCCGTGCCCATATGCCCATCACACATCCTCCATCCCATAGTCCTGTGCCCATATACCCGTCATACATATCCACCATCCCATAGTCCAGTGCCCATATACGCATCACACATCCTCCATCCCATAGTCCCGTGCCCATATACCCGTCATACATATCCACCATCCCATAGGCCGTGCCCATATACCCGTCATACATATCCTCCATCCCATAGTCCAGTGCCCATATACCCATCACACATCCTCCATTCCATAGTCCCATGTCCATATTCCCATCATACATATTCTCCATCCCATAGTCCCATGCCCATATACCCATCATACATATCCTACATCCCATAGTCGAGTGCCCATGTACCCATCACACATATCCTCCATCCCATAGTTCCATGCCCATATACCCATCATACATATCCTCCATCCCATAGTCCAGTAACCATATACCCATCACACATCCTCCATTCCATAGTCCCATGCCCATATACCCATCATACATATTCTCCATCCCATAGTTCCATGCCCATAAACCCATCATACATATTCGCCAACCCATAGTCAAGTGCCCATATACCCGTCATACATATCCACCATCCCATAGGCCCGTGCCCATGTCCCCGTCATGCATATCCTCCATCCCATAGTCCAGTGCCCATATACCCATCACACATCCTCCATTCCATAGTCCCATGCCCATATACCCATCATACATATTCTCCATCCCATAGTCCCATGCCCATATACCCATCATACATATTCGCCATCCCATTGTCCCGTGCCCATATACCCGTCAAACATATCCTCCATCCCACAGTCAAGTGCCCATTTACCATCACACATCATCCATCCCATAGTCCCATGCCCATATATCCATCACACATCCTCCATCCCATAAACCGTGCCCATATACCCATCATACATATCCTCCATCCCATAGTCCCGTGCCCATATACCCATCATACATATCCTCCATCCCATAGTCCAGTGACCATATACCCATCACACATCCTCCATCCCATAGTCCCGTGCCCATATACCGGTCATACATATCCTCCATCCCATAGTCCCATGCCCATATACCCATCATACATATCCACCATCCCATAGTCCCGTGCCCATATACCCGTCAAACAAATCCTCCATCCCATAGTCAAATGCCCATATGTCCATCACACATCCTCCATCCCATAGTCCCGTGCCCATATATCCATCACGCACCCTCCATCCCATAAGCCCGTGCCCATATACCCATCATACATATCCTCCATCCCATAGTCGAGTGCCCGTATATCCATCACACATCCTTCATCTCATAGTCCCATGCCCATATACCCATCATACATATCTGCCATTCCATAGTCCCGTGCCAATATACCCGTCATATATATCCTCCATCCCATAGTCGAGTGCCCATATACCCATCACACATCCTCCATCCCATAGTCCCATGCCCATATACCCATCACACATCCTCCATCCCAAAGTCCCATGTTCATATACCATCATACATATTCGCCATCCCATAGTCGAGTGCCCATATACCCATCATACATATCCTCCATCCCATAGTCCAGCATAGGTCCGTGCCCATATACCCATCATACATATCCTCCATCCCATAGTCCAGTGCCCATATACCCATCACACATCCTCCATCCCTTAGTCCCGTGCCCATAACCGGTCATACATATCGTCCATCCCATAGTCCCGTGCCCATATACCCGTCATACATATCCTCCATCCCATAGTCCAGTGCCCATATACTCATCACACATCCTCCATCGCATAGTCCCGTGCCCATATACCCATCACACCTCCTCCATCCCATAGTCCCATGCCCATATACCCATCATACATATTCTCCATCCCATAGTCCGATGCCCATATACCCATCATACATATCCTCAATCCCATAGTCCAGTGCCCATATGCCCATCACACATCCTCCATCCCATAGTCCCGTGACCATATACCCGTCATACATATCCTCCATCGCATAGTCCAGTGCCCATATACCCATCACACATCCTCCATTCCATAGTCAACCATTATGACATCATAATGAGCGGCGGCAGGGCTTGCAACCTATGATGACATCAGCATCGCCATGGCAACCATTGTGACATCATGAGGGGCGGGGCTTGATACGCACACACTGTTTCCCCAGTATGCAAATAGGGGCATTGTGACATCATAATGAGGGGCGGGGCTTGACGCGCACACACTTTTTCCCCAGTATATAGACAGGGGCAGAATTGCTTGGTGAATTGGAATGCGCGGGGTTAAAATTTCGCCTCACAACATAGCTTAGGACGCTCCCGGGGTCCAGACGTGTGACTGTGCCAAATTTTTCGGCTGTAGCTGCGACGGTGCGGATGCCTATCCCGGACATACACACACCTACATACACACTTTGAGCTTTATATATTAGTTTGGACGGTAGGACCCTGCATGACGATTAAAAATATGGGACCGTAGTTTTGCTAAATTATGTCTCAGGGATTATGAAAAAAAATAATTCAAAATACCCATTTGTTATCGCTGCATTTGTAAAAGTTCGATCTATCAAAATCTAAACTAAATTTATCTGGCCAGTATACAGCATAATGAGAAAAAAAAATCGAAATTGCCAGAATGAAATTCTTTGGCAGCCGCAAGATTGCAATAAAAAGCGATAAAAAACCATAGTATCTACCCCAAAATGGTATCAGTAAAAAGATCAACTCAGGGCGCAAAAAATAAGCCTTCACCCAGCCTAATGAGGTTTACCCCATAATATGTGAATATTTGGAAAAGTACTTACCTGCTGGGGTCGTATGCGTGGGCAAGGAATCATGGCGCTGGTTGATGAGAGGCGCGCCTTCCACAGATGCTAATAGCAAACTCACGATTAGAAGAAATCGAAAGAGCATTTTAGCTTGGAGAAATATCGCTGAATGTGTAACACACAGGGAGTTATCGCTGAATGTGTAACACACAGGGAGTTATCGCTGAATGTGTAACACACAGGGAGTTATCGCTGAATGTGTAACACACAGGGAGTTATCGCTGAATGTGTAACACACAGGGAGTCTTGTCAGACAAAGCCTCTTCCTGCAGCGTCACTCCTTATAACCACACATTCCGTGATGTCACAATGGAGATCTCAGTGTGACATCACGAGGAGCGGAACACCAGTGATGTCACAATGGGCCAGATAGCTGCAACTACTCAACATGGAGCAGCTCCATCCATCTATGTATGATTAATATAATATTAATGTATAAGGACCAATCCATGTTGGGGCAATTCTACTGTATTTTGGCAAACAGGGGACATCAGGGGTGGATTAAGGGTAGCCAGGGCCCCGGGCTCTTCAGACTCTGTGGGCCCCCCGGTCATGTGACGGGATCATGCGACGGGGTCATCCTATACCTGAAACAGATTATTCCAGAAAAATAGTTGCTGAGTGAAACTATAACCTGTCAAACATCCATTGATCTTGTCAATTTACCCTTCAGTTAGGAAGAAAAAAATAAAAACCACTTTAAGCCATACTATTGAACTGTCCAATTTTAATCTGTAAACAAGACTGTCGCCAATTTTCGCAAGTTTCTCATCAAAAGTGCAACGCAAAACAGTTGAAAAAACATTTAAAGTATCACATTTCCAAAAAAAGACACAAAGAAAACCATGTGTATAAAGGGCTCGTGCATACCAGCGCTCAAGTTAAAAAATGGTTTGGTCTCACCATTGTAGTAGACGTATTTTCATAGAGGGTCCATTTTTCATGAGAAGGGAAAGGACAGAAATAATTTTCTCTGACTCTCTGTCGTGCCCCTGTATAGCTCCTGTTCTTAGAAGGACAGGCCTCAAGTGTGCCCACTATGGATAACCCACCATCCACAGATAGTTTGCAACTTCCCTACACGTTTCCTCCCCGTTTCTGGGGATTCATCAGGGGAACTACCCAAATTAATTCTGTGGTAGAATTATCATTGTATATCCGTCTTCATTATAGGGCCCTGCAGTGGCAGAAGGTCCCTAGAGCCAATGTGGCTGTCTGTGCCTCCGCCTATGTGTGGGCCATTGGTGTGCCCAGGAGCTATACAGGGGCACAATGGGGAGTCAAAGAAAATTATTCCTGTCCTATCCCCTCCCCTTCTCATGAAAAAGTGGACCCTCTATTAAAATACATTGTATTAAAAGTTATGTTTTAATAATAGCGGAGACTCCCCTAGCTCTACTCAGTCTGTGACCCCGGGAGTACTGTCATAGTGATAACACCTAGGCACTATAGCTGAGTGTGTGAATCTGTATGGCAGAAACCTTCATGATGAACCCATCTGTGCTGTGTATTAGCCACAAATCTCTTCACGGTACAATGATCACGATTACGTTTTTCACAAAAATGTGATTTTTTTGCAAATCCCATCTTTGCAGTCACACGCCCGACTCTGGCTCAGGAGAATCCTCACAGAGAGATTTTAGTGTATGTGCACACGTTGCGGATTTTTCCGCACAGAATCCGTAGATAAAATGACCTGCGTTCTCCCTGCGGATTTCGTGTGGATTTCACCTGCGTTTTTACA
The DNA here is from genome assembly GCF_039654945.1 of Dendrobates tinctorius. NCBI lineage: Eukaryota > Metazoa > Chordata > Amphibia > Anura > Dendrobatidae > Dendrobates > Dendrobates tinctorius. The sequence continues at coordinate 11,047,078 of NW_027361872.1, forward strand.
CCTGCTGATTCCTATAATGGAATGGGTGTAAAAACGCTGCAGAATCCGCACACAGAATTGACATGCTGCGGGAAATAAACTGCTGCGTTTCCACATGGAATTTTCCGCAGCATGTGCTCAGCGGTTTTTCATTTCCATAGGAGAACCTGGTACTGTACACCGCATGGAAAACTGCTGCGGATCCACAGGGCCAAATCCGCTGCGGATCGGCAGACTAATCCGCAACGTGTGCCCACACCCTGAGGATTCACAAGTCTGCAGTCACAGACTTACATGGAAAGACTGCAGACTTTTAGCTTAAGGCCGGAGTCACACTGGCGAGGAATACGGGTGAGTGAGAGGCGCAAAAAGCACGCATTAGACACGGACAAATGATTTTCTATGGGTCACTCGCACCAGGCAGCATGCTGCGATTGTCAGCGTACTACGCCCGTAGTACGCCAATGACAGTCAATGTGTGCTCAAATAATACAGATTACACACGGAACACACGTGTGACCTGCGAGCAATACGCAGGTCTTTTGGCTGGTGACAGGAAATGGGCCAATCCATCATCAGGAAGCCTAGACATGCAAATGAGCTCAAAAACCGCTCCAGACATCCAGGAAGTACGCCTCCACAGAGTACAGCAGCAGCATGGTGTCCACATACATTAATGTTGAGATGCTAATTGTGCTGGTGCAGGAGCGTCCCGAAATGTGGGACCCACGCGATGCAAATTATGCGAACCGGACAAGAAAGGAGGCGTCATGGAGGCGCATCTGTCGCCAGATGTACCATGACTTTGGTGACAGACCACGTGATGAGCAGCATAAAATTTGTATGTGCAATCATAAAAACATCATTAACCTTAGCGCGCGCTAAAAAATGATTCTACAATCAGCACCCCCCTTCCCGTGCATCTAATTTTATTAGCCTCATGAGGCCGTTACATTTGGATGTGAAACGTGGCTTCACACAGCCATAATTAGGGGTTAGGCCACAAGCTCCTCATCCTCCTAGCCAATAAAATTAGTTTAAGTGTAGCTAATGAGACCCTGGGTATCGGCCCAATTACATATGCCACCATGGGTAGAAAGCACACCCCAGAAGGCCCCATGCCTAGACTACTGTTAGAAAATGTGACCTCTCAAATATGTGATTTTGACAATCTTTCCTGTCACATTGCAGTGGAAGATGTAATGAAACGCTGGCGAAGCATCCGAGACCAGTTCCGCTGGGAACGCCAGCAGCGGTCCAGAAGTGGGGATGCTGGACATGTGAAAAGAAAATATATATACTATGTCCGGCTGAACTTCCTCACCCCAATTCTGGATCTGAGACCGTAAGTACATACCTCACACCACATTACACAAATACATTACACAAATACTTTACAGGGACAAAAATATTGATGTATTTTTGCCTCTGTTCTATTTCATAACAGAACTCAATCCAACCTTACGGATCGAGGAACGGCCTAAGAGGCAGAGCCCATTATAGATCCTGTAGGGGATGAGATGGCTGGCCCATCTTCTCCCCCTACAAGAAGGATGGCTGAAGATGAGGCATCACAAGACCACACAATGGCTGGCCTACACACCACACCACCAGGACGGTCTTCTGCTGCCACCTCACCCATCCTGGAAGAGCCGGGCAACTTGAGCAGCAGCCCAACTGCCCAGATCAGGTCCTCCCCACAGGCTGCTCTAGCATCACGGCGAACAAGAAGAAGGCACCAGGTCACTATTCAAGAGAGCAGGACCAATGTGGACACACGGGTGCTCAATTATTTGTCCAGAGTAACTACAGATGATGGGGAGGAGGCCTATGCACGTAGCCTCACCCTTTATCTCCGTGCCCTTACCCGTGAGGTCAGGCTCCGTATTAGGGGATGTATTCAGATCCTGCTTGATGCAAGCACCCCCCAATACCCCATATGAGGTTTTTGAATTTCTGGAGAGGTGGCAGCTCTCACCACGAAATTTAATGCGCATGAGACCATCCACACAGATGCTTGCTCAAGCAGGGTCTGAACAGCCCCTAATACGTGGGCCAACACCTCAACCCCTTCCTCCCCCTACCCAACCGTCTATTCCGCAGCCCCAAATGTCTTCCTCAAGCCAACCACACCAATATGGCCACTTGTACCCACCCAGTGTTGGAGGCTGGTCCCAACCTGGTTGGGGACGATCTGGCTATCTTGGTGGGTATGAGCCACGGGCCTACCAGAGCCAACAAGAAGCCCCTCACCATCATCATTACTCTGGCCAGTATCCCCAACAGTCCCAGGAGACTGGACAATATGAGGATTTATGATTCTGATGGTTGAGATGTCCAGTGAGATGTAACTGATGCTCCTAATATAAATTAAAAAACAGGTGTTCTCCTTCACCAACATTTAGAACATAATTTAACATTCACATTTTTAAACTATGTTTTCCAAACATATGAAACAATCCATCATGACAGGCAACGCTACCTCACGCCTTTCAGACAGATATTACATGTGTGTAGAAAAGAGAATATTTAAATGCGCTATGCTGTAAAATGAAAGGATGAAAATACACTACTCACTTGCTAATGCCTAGGAAAGGCGTGCTCGCCTTAGTTAAGTAGTCACCTTTTTTGTTAGCAATCTCTAGTAAAAAATTTCTAGGCGACCAACATTCAGAATATCACGCTCTCTCTATGTCTTAACAAGTGAATTTTGTATTTTCATCCTTTCCAGTATAGCATGCTTAAATATTGTCTGTTCTACAGACAGGTAATATCTGTGTGAAAGCTGTGAGGTAGCCTTGCCTATCATGGTGGAATTTTTCTATGATTGGATAACATTATGAGGAAATGTGAGTGTTATCTTGTTGCCTTTATTTTGGTGATGGAGCTCACCTTTTGTTGGCAAATCTAGGTTAATCTAGTCATGCAGCAATGTTGTTTTTGCCTAATGTTTGTTGCTGTTTTGTTATGTAATGTTCATTTTACAAGTTAAAGAAGGCACAAAGGGTCATTTTGGCCATTGCCAAATTTGTCTTATGGCAAAATTATGTTTGCCTTTAAGCGGAAAAAAAAAAAGGCAAAACTAAAAATTTGTCTACTCTAGTTAACGTCTCTGTGTGATTTTTCACAATTCCTAACAACATACTAACAGACACCAACCAATGTAATGAAACACTCATAGAATCATAAAGGCTTGAGTAATATATATTTAGACACACTTAAAGCAACAAATTATAACATAGACACAGCATGCTCTTGCCAAGAAGTTGCCCCCTCAGGTGAGATAAAGTAATTAGTGAAAATATCACGCACTTTTAGGCCAGAGAGCGGTCTACGTTGAGGGTTCATAGGTGGTCTCACCCTGCGCACATTGCCCGGCCTACGCACAACACCATCAGAGGAGGAGCAATCATGTATCCTGGTGAAGTTATGCAGAACAACACAGGCTTTCACAACTTCATTCACATTTTGCTCACTCAACTGAATGGCAGACTGGAGTACCCGCCATTTGGCACAAAGAATCCCAAAGGAAAACTCCACCAGTCGCCTAGCACGTGATAGGCGCAAGTTAAAAATTCTGCGCCTGTGGTCAAGGTTGCGCCGGGGATATGGCCTCATGACATTGCACGATAACTGAAAGGCCTCATCTGCCACAAGGACATAAGGGACTGATTGTTCGGGGGAGCCTGGTAGCTGGCGTGGTGGTGGTAGATCCAACTGGTTGGTGCGTAGCCGCCGAGCCATTATGGAAGTATTGAAGACTCTAGAGTCTCCCGTCCTTCCATATGCCCCAATGTCAACAATTATAAACTTGTATTGAGGGTCTACCAGAGCCAACAATACAACAGAAAAGTATTGTTTATAATTGAAGAATTGGGAGCCTGAGTTCGGTGGCTTACGCACCCTGATATGTTTGCCATCCAGGGCCCCAATACAATTTGGAAACTGGCAGTCCTCCTCAAAGTCCCTTGATATCCTTAACCAGTCTTCCATCCTGGGCTCAGGCATGACCACTTGATGGAGTCTTGTCCAGATTTGTGCACATGTAGACCTCACTATGCCTGAAATGGTTGACTTTCCAATGAGAAACTCATGGTGGAGGGCGGCATAAGACAGGCCAGTGGACAGGAAGCTGTAGAACAACAGAAATAGTAAAGTTTAGAATGTCTAAAGTAAAAAAAATCAGTTACATGCCGACCAAACTTGTTAGGAAATGATAGAGAAAAACACACACATATTTGGTGGCACAATGACTAAGTGATATGCAGGACATATTAGATCTAACATTCTGCTGTGTCCGGTGAAACATATTTGGAGTAAGATGAGGGCATTAAACTTTGTCCAAGAAGGCCAAAAAACATAAATTAGCACACACATTATGAACATAGAGAATGTGGTTGTGTAGTACATACAGTATTGTGAGTAGAAGTCGCTCCTCTGCAGATATGGCTTTGCGCATCCTTGTGTCCTGAAAGGTTATCCCAGGGCGCACTGTCTCCAAGAGTCGATCAAATGTGGCAATGCTCATGCGACAGTATTGGTAAAATTTCTCCGGATGCTCCTGCAGAGAAGAATAGAGGAGGTGAAAATGACCTCTTGTGAGTCGTTGCCTCAAAAGTGGATGGACCCACATGCGTCTCCTCCTCCGCGGATCCACTATCACAGGATATGGTTGCCCAAAGCGCCGTGACAAAAGCCAGGTAAAGAGAACCTGCTCAGTTGTATTGAATCGCAGACCCTCTGCCATGCTGCACAAAGAACACCAACACACCTCGTGAAAGCAAGGTGACAAATGTACAGAATGTAGGCATCCACCTGTTTCTGAGTGTCTAAATAGGGTGCAGGCTAATGATTTAAATTGTTTGCAGGCCTCAAAACCGTTAAATGTCCATTTTGCAAGGCTGCGAGAAAATCTCGCCATACGGATTGCATACGGATGCCACACGGATTACATACGGATGCACACATGCGCAAAATACGCGACCTCACCTTGCTTACGGATGACCTACGGAGCACTATTTAGTGGTCATTCATCCGTATTACGCAAGTAAACTACGGACCGTATTTTGCGCAGGTTAGTGTGACTCCGGCCTAAGACTGGACAACACCTTTAACCCTTAAAAGAAATAACCAACTTATTCAGATCAATACAAAGTTGCAACTTAACAACTTAGATCCAGCTTTTTTGATCAGCAGCCACTACAGCCAGCCTGGAAAAAAACGGCTTATGTGCATCTTCCCATTTTGTGCTTGTGTTATAAGACCAGTGGCCCAAAGTCACTTAACCCGTGAAAAACATCAGTTACTTATCAAAATCTGTGAAAAATGGCTATTTGCCCGTTGGTCTGATGCCCAGAGCCCATTTGGGCCAGTCTAGAGACCTGAATGTGATGCAGGCCATCACTATGTATGTAATACTAGTGTGAGATCAGCGGCTCAAAGTCATTTAACCCCTGAAAAATAACACTTATCCAAATCAAAATCGCCCATCTGCCCACTTTGATGCCAGTTCTGATACCCAGAACACATAGGACAGACTAAAGGGACCTGAATTTGATGTCGAGCATCATGATCTATGTGTATGCAGTGTGATATCAGTGGCCCAAAGTTATTTAACCCTTTCATTGATGCTCAACCTCATTGGCAACATTACCAGGACAAGATTACTCAGGGGATGACTGACTGAAGAAGGACAATATTACTAGTAGTACAAAACATTACTAATAAGACTGTGTTCACACATTGCATTTTTGCAGGGTTTTTTTGCTGCTTTTTTTATGCAAGTTTAAAGCTGCGTTTTACAGTATCAGGAAAGTCTATTAGATTTCAGAAATCTCATGCACACATATTGGTTTTATTTCCCTGACTGATATGGAAAATTGCAGAATTGGCCGGAGCTGAGCCCCCCTGCCCCCCTCAAGGAGGCATAGGCGGAGGCCAGGATGACGGGGGGGTGGTCGGCTACCAGGGGGAGTACCCTGGAGTTGGGGGGTATATAGAGGAGGGGTGTGGGTGTCCCCTTCCTCTTTGGATCTGGCCCCCCACAAGGAGAAGTCACCTTAACATGTCGGACGTGGAGCGGGTTTTGGAGCAGCTGCGAGCGGCGGTGCGGTCACAGCCCCCAGGCTGGCTGGCGTCTCAGGTGGCCAGCATTGTTCCTGGGACGTCCGGAGAGTCTGCAGCAGCAGCGGGGAGGGAGCGGCACTACAGACGGGTGAGGCCTCCCGAGCGGCTCTCACCCGATGCACCCCCCAGGGCCTTGCGACACTGCCGGAGCCCCTCCGGGGACCCTCCAGGCCGGTCGCAGCGTTCTGTGCCGGTCTCCGCTACCCGGCCCTGGAGGAATCCGCAGGCCAGGCGAGGGCCCGCGGCGATGGCTTGGCCGCGGCCTACTTCCAGGCGGGGGGCGGGCCTGTCAGGCGCCGGGCGGCGGCAAGCTCCGGCATCAGCGGGAGGCCGCGGCGGTAACCTCCTCGCCGCGCGGCCTGCCTCCCCCTCCAGCAGAGGGGTGGACATCGGGGGAGCTTCGGCCTGCAGCCTGGCAGGGCTGCCAGCATCACACCCAGGCAGTGGGGGAACACCGAGTGCGGCAGGGGGCCGCGGCGAAGGGGCCCAGCATCGGCAGTCCGCTTCGGGGGCCGCTACAAGAGGAGGGGAATGACTCCACACCAGGACCGCGGCCTGCTCCCCTGTGGGGCCGCCAACAGCGATGCCCATGTACAGTGGCTCTTTTCCGGGGGCCTGGAGGCGCAGCGGGGGGCCCTCAGTGCTTCGCTGCAGGAGCCAGCCGTGGCAGCGGGAGCAGACCTCACGGTGTCCCGGTCAGCGTCCATTGCCGGGGTCCCGTCATCGGGGTCCCTCGGGGGGCCCAGTCATCATCATTTGGCTCCTCCTGCGGGGAGTCCCAGAGGTCGACAGCAAGCTGGCAAAGGTACATCTGAGGACCCAGGTTTTCCGGCTGGAGGGCACACAGCCCCCTCGCAGCCCGGTGAGTATGGCTCTGTGTCCCCTGTTTGTCATCCAATTGCAACATCATCCTGGTTGGGTGGGGGGGCCGTTGACGGAATCCCTCGGGTTCAGCGGGGGGTTGGGAATTGGTGGCGTAGCCGCGGCCGGGGGGGTTAGCGACGTGCTTTCGGATATGCGTAATTTAGTGTCACGTCTGGAGCGGGGTCTCGCTTCACCGTCACCAGTGGCAGCTTGGGCACAAGCTGGGAGTCCAGCGGGGCGGAGTGGGTCGGATTTGGCCGGGCGCGCAAGTGAACCGGTGTCGGTGTCGGTGCAGACTGAGAAAGAGAAAGAATGTCGCGTGCACTTGGACGATAGAGCGCATGGGGAGGTGTATGTTTGTTTTGAGGGTCAGTTGGGGGCTCATTTAAAGAAAGAAGTAAAGGAGCGCATTTGGAAGGACGAGTATGTGGAAATATTTTCCCTATTGCCATTAGAGAAATTTAATTTGGATAAGGGAAAGAAGGAGGATAGCAAAAAGGAGGATGAAGAGAAGCGTAGATGGCGTCTGATCCCGCAAACGTTCGTTAATTGGCAACAGGCGTTCGCTATTTTGGCGAGTGTCATTGGCGAAAAGTCCCCTGATAATTGCTCGGCGTTATTTTGTTCTTTTGACGCCATCGGGGAGGCCTATAGGGTGTATGGGGGTCAGGCTTGGTTGCGCTATGATGAGCAATTTCGGCAGAGGAAGGCCGTCCGTCCGGCTATCCATTGGGACCAGAAGGACATTGGGCTGTGGATGCGGGTCATAGCTCAAAATAAATTTGGTAGCTCCTTTCATGGGGGGGCTGGGAGTACCAGCCAGAGTAGCGGCAGTTCCGGCATCTCAGGAGGGGGCGGGCAGGTTCAAACGGGAAATCATAAGTTGGGGGTGTGCTGGCAGTTCAACGACGGCCCGTGTAAATTCGGGGCGAACTGCAAATTTAAACATCTTTGCTCCAACTGCAATAGCGCGTCCCATGGAGCCGCCAAGTGTTTTAAGAAAGGGAAGCCCCGAACCGGCGGTGGTAATTCCCAAGGGGGAGACCCCAGTGAGGCTGGAAAGGATGGTCCCTTATCTAAATAGATATGGGGATAGGGAGAAGTCGGCTTTGCTGTACGCGGGTTTCAAGGACGGTTTGGAGATCCCTCACCCCCTTTTGCTATTCCTCTGGTTTTAAAAAATTTGCGTTCGGCCTTGTTACCTGGTTCAGTGGTTTCAGAAAAGCTGCAAAAGGAGGTTTCGTTGGGATGAATGGCTGGCCCCTTTGTTTCCCCACCTATACCATGCATACCAGGATAGGGGGGTGAGGGGTACCATGCATACCAGGATTGGGGGATGAGGGTTACCATGCATAACAGGATAGGGGGTGAGGTGACCATACATAACAGGATTGGGGGATGAGGGATACCATGCATACCAGGATTGGGGGATGAGGGGTACCATGCATACCAGGATTGGGGTATGAGGGGTACCATGCATACCAGGATTGGGGGATGAGGGTTACCATGCATAACAGGATAGGGGGTGAGGTGACCATACATACCAGGATTGGGGGATGAGGGATACCATGCATACCAGGATTGGGGGATGGGGGGTACCATGCATACTAGGATAGGGGGTGAGGGGACCATGCATACCAGGATAGGGGGGTGAGAGGACCGTGCATACCAGGATAGGGGGATGAGGGGTACCATGCATACCAGGAATGGGGGTGAGGGGACCATGCATACCAGGATAGGGATGAGGGAGTACCATGCATACCAGGATAGGGGGGTGAGAGGACTATGTGCATACCAGGATAGGGGGGTGAGAGAACCATGTGTATACCAGGATTGGGGGTTGAGGGGGCCATGCATACCAGGATAGCGGTGGTGAGTGGACTATGCATACCACAAAAGGGGGGGTGAGGGGACCATGCATACCAGGATGAAGAATGGGGTGCCATGCATACCAGGATTGGGGGGTGAGGTGACCATGCATACCAGGATGAAGAATGGCGTGCAATGCATAGCAGGATTGGGGGGGTGAGAGGACCATGCATACCAGGATTGGGGGATGAGGGGTACCATGCATACTAGGATTGGGGGATGAGGGGGACCATGCATACAAGGAAAGGGGGTGAGGGGACCATACATACCAGGATAGGGATGAGGGAGTACCATGCATACCATGATTGAGGGATGAGGGGTACCATGCATACCAGGATAGGGGGTGAGGGGACCATGCATACCAGGATAGGGATGAGGGAGTACCATGTATACCAGGATTGGGGGGTGAGAGGACCATGCATACTAGGATTGGGGGATGAGGGGTACCATGCATATCAGGATTGGGGGATGAGAGGACTATGCACACCAGGATAGGGGGTGAGGGGACCATACATACCAGGATAGGGGGTGAGGGGGCCATGCATACCAGGATTGGGGGTGAGGGGACCATGCATACCAGGATAGGGATGAGGGAGTACCATGCATACCAGGATTGAGGGGTGAGGGGACCATGCATACCAGGATGAAGACTGGGGTGCCATGCATACCAGGATTGGGGGGTCAGGGTACCATGCATTCCAGGATAGGAATGAGGGGTGCCATGCATACCAGGATAGGAGGGTGGCTGCACATACCAGGATGGGAGACCATATACCAATTAAAATGCTCGCCTCCCGGGCGTAGAATGGGTTCATAGCTAGTATTATAGATCAGGGGGATGAGTAGATTGATATATAATGTAGTTGTGTGAGAAAGCATTTAGTATTACCTGGGTTTTAATCATTGATTCCTTTGCTTTTTCTTGGATTTTCGGGCCAGATGATGGTACTATCCCTAACTGACATATTTCTTTGTACAAGAGTATACAGAGGTAGCTGTCAACCACGGATATTGCTGCCCACTGAACCACAAATCCCAGAAAGAGCAGAAGTTTAAATGATTAACCCCTTCATGACCTCTGACACATATATACATCATAGGTTGTGTCCCTGCATTTGACCTGCAGGTTACTATTGTGAGCCCTCATGCTTTCAGGTACATGAGAGCTGATCTGATCTGATCAGCTGTCATGTGCCCCTAACAGCCGTGGGTGTAATCACAATCCACCCGTGGCTGTTAACCTCTTAAATGCTGCTGTCAATTTCCAATGGCAGCATTTATCATGGTCATGTCGGAAACGCATCACTATTCCCGCCCATTAGCGCGCCCGTAACATGAATTCAAGGTGCCAATGGGTTAACATAACAACCCGGGGTCTGCAAGAGACCCCTGTGGTTGTCATTGCTGATCTGCTAGGTGCGCAGCCCTAAGGCCGGCGCTCGTAGCAGATAGCAGGGCTGAAGCGAACAGATGATTGCAGCTTCAAGTCTCCTAAATAGACTATTGAAGCAAGTAAAAAGTAGAAAAAAGTTTTTAAAAATATTAAAAGAATTAAAATAATAAAAGTTCAAATCACCCCCCTTTTGTCCCATTCAAAATAAAAGAATAAACAAAAAAATTCAAATACACATTTATTTGGCATTGCTGCATTCAGAAACACCTGATCTATCAAAATATAAAAATGATTAATCCGATCGATAAATGGTGTAATTAGAGAAAAAAATAAAAACTCTAGAATTAAGTTACTTTGGTCGCCGCAACATTGCAATAACGGGCGATCAAAAGATCGTATCTGCACCATCATGGTATCAATAAAAACGTCAGCTTGGCGCGCAAAAAATAAGCCCTCACCCAACCCAAGATCATAAAAATTGGAAACGCTAAGGGTCTAGGAAAATGGCGTCATTGTTTTATTATTTTTTTCTTTTTTCTTTTTTACAAACTTTATTTTTTTTTTCACCACTTACCATAAATAAAAAAAGAACCTAGACATGATTGGTGTATGAGAACTCGTAATGAGCTGTAGAGTCATAATGGCAGGTCAGTTTTAGCATTTAGTGAACACGAGTTATTGCGAGCCCTTGGGATTACGAACCTCGCAATGGGGTGTAACCACGCAACAGACTGGCGTATGTGCAGACTAACAGCAAACATAAATACCTGGTGTACCTCTCTTGCCACTCCTACCTTGTGTATGAAAAAGCTCTGTCGTTAATACTGTTCGGTTAGAGCTATCCGATAGCGCTATCCATGAAGAAAGTGCACGGGTAGAGCAGCTATCCCATAGCTCTATTCCTAAAGGAAATGAACGGGTAGAGCTATCCCATAGCGATATCCCTCAATGTTCCTGAGTGTAAGCTATTTCACATGGTTGAGCGCACTTGGGATCTGCCCCCAAGGCCCTGCCCATGCCCAATGTTTGGTCCGTAGACCGCGGCTAGGAGTTAGTCCCGCTTTTGTGTGCAACTTTTTTTGGGCTTTTACAGTTGTTAAAAATCTTAATAAATGACTTCTTTGTACACACAGTGACTGCGTCCTCTTCTGGACCCATGTTGATAACTTCATCACTGGCATCAGGCATAGGGATCATGGTGCTTTTGAGGATATCTCTCTCTTTTCCACCACGGGTGCGTGAGGAGTAACATCAGTCACAGTTTTTGTTTTGTCCTCATGCTTTCCTGTAATGTAGAATATTGAAATTAGGTTAAAATCCCACCAAAGACATTTGCAAGGAGTTTGTGTGGGTTTCCTCCAGATTCCTCCCACATTCCAAAGACATACTGATGGAGAATTATGATTGTAAGCCCCAATGGGGACAGTGATAACAATGTAAGTAAAGTTGTGGAATTAATGGCGCTACATACAGTTGAGAAAATAAGCATTTGACACACTGCCAATTTTGCAAGTTTTCCCACCTACAAAGAATGGAGAGGTCTGTAATTTTTTATTGTAGGTACACTTCAACTGTGAGAGACAGAATGTTTAAAAAAATCCAGAAAATCCCATTGTATGATTTTTACATAATCAATTTGCATTTTGTTGCATGAAATAAGTATTTGACACCATAGAAAAACAGAACTTAATATTTGGTACAGAAACCTTTGTTTGCAATTACAGAGGTCATATGTGGTAGTTTTTTCCCAAGTTTGCACACACCGCAGCAAGGATTTTGTCCCCCCCCCTTCCATACGGATCTGTCAGGTTTCGGTGCTGTCGCTGTGTAACATTGAGTTTCAGCTCCCTCCAAACGTTTCCTTTTAGGTTTAGGTCTGCAGACTGGCTAGGTTCCTCCAGGACATTAAAATGCATCTTATGGAGCCTCTCCTCAGCTGCCCTGGCTGTGTGTTTTGGGTCATTGTCATGATGGAAGAACCAGCTATGACCCATCTTTAACGTTCTTACTGAAGGAAGGATGTTGTTGGCTAAAATCTCACGATACATGACCCCATCTATCCTCCCTTCAATATGGTGCCGTCGTCTTGTCCCCTTTGCAGAAAATGGAATGAATGAACCGTTGTCATATGCTGGTTTTCGGTGAATGACAACTTACTGTAGGGACTGGTACATAGAGATGAATCTCCGCCATTGCTACTTTATCACCCTGAAGAATGTTGAGCTCATAGTTTCTAAGAGTATCATGGCACTTATAGTTTAATGCATTTGCAATTAAGGACATACCTGGTTGGTTTACAAGTTATCATGTATTGGTGCTGCACACATTGTATATTTCTATATTAAGGGCAGCGCAGAGTGTCGCAGGGTCAGCCGTCATGGAGTGGCAGCGTCTTTCTCGCCAACATAGGATGATGTTTGGTTGCTTATGTGGTGGAGCATTTCTCTGCTCATAAATCTATTTGTTTCTCGCCCCCTTTTGCTCCTATTTGTCTATATATGTCTCTGTATTCAGTGGAGCACACTAAAATCTATTCAGTATAATTGGTGTGGCACTATATATTGATGATTAAACTAGCACTGAATAGCGCATACTAGGGAACTGGGGAGAGCCGCCGAGGAGCAAGGGCACCATTGTCGTATCACAAGGGTGCCAACCTCTACTGTTAGGCAGGTGGACAGGAAAGGGGATTACACAGGGGCTCTCCAGGATCATCTACTTATCTATTCAATTTGTCGCCTTTCAGCATTTTAAGTGTGTGTCTTGTATGTTGTTAGTCCTTTTATAAATGGTTAATAAAGGTTTATATTTTAATTAATGGGGTCTTCATATGTGAGCTGATTCCTGAACTTTCTCAGAATCATCCTTACTAGAAGAGGCAAGATCACGTACAGAGCCCCAGACCGAGGAAGATTGACAGTCATCTTGTGTTTCCTCCATTTTCTAATAATTGTGCCAACAGCTGTTGCCTTCTCACCAATTGCCTATTGTGCTGTAGCCCATCCGAGCCTTGAACAGGTCTACAATTTTGTCCCTGATGTCCTTAGACTTCATTTTGGTCTTGGCCATGGTAGAGAGGTTGGAGTGTGATTGATTGTGTGGACAGGTGTCTTTTATACTGGTAACGAGTTCAAACAGGAGCAGTTAGCACAAGTAATGAGCGTAGAGTAGGAGGGCTTCTTAAAGAAAAACTAACAGGTCTGCGAGAGCCAGAATTCTTTCTGGTTAGAAGGTGATCAAACACTTATTTCATGCAATAAAATGCAAATCAATTATGTAAAAATCATAAAATAAATCTAAAAGACCACATTGTTAAATTACGTCTCTCACAGGTGAAGTGTACCTACAATAAAAACTACAGACCTCTCCATTCTTTGTAGGTGGGAAAACTTGCAAAATTGGCATTGCGTCAAATACCGTATATACTTGCGTATAAGCTGAGATTTTCAGCCCATTTTTTTGGGCTGAAAGTCCCCCTCTCGGCTTATACGCAAGTCATATACGCCAGTGAGTCGGAGGGGGAGGGGTAGTGGGGGTGTCAGATCATACTGACCCCCTGGCGCGTCTCTTCAGCCCCCCTGCCTGTCCCACAGTCTCAGGCGCCTGCCTTCAGCAGTCACGTGGTACCGCTCATTAAAAACATGAATATGCACATATTCATGTCTTTAATGAGTGTTATCACATGACCGATGAAGGCTGGCGCCGAAGACCATGGGAGAACAGGGCTGCAGAGACCGCACCAGGAGGAGGTAAGTATATGTGATATTCACCTGTCCCCGTTCCCACGCTGCTCGCCGCTGCCTGCCACATCCTCTGTCAGTGTCGTTCAGGCAGCAGAGAACGCGCCCCCCATCATATTTATATATTCACTATATTGAGGGTATTATGGAAAGCCTATGGTTACTTACTGGTGCAGACTGGTCTGTGACCCCAGATCGTGTTCAGTTGAAGGTCAATGTGATCTCTTCGTCATATACTCTACATGCCGTTTAAAGACATGGAGTCACTTCCTGACCTAAAGCAAAAAGTAAAAACAATGAAAATCAGATGCCCCCAATAATGGCAGCACACCCCTTATCATATTTACACATTCACTATATTGAGGGTATTATGGAAAGTCCATGGTTACTTACTGGTGCAGACTGGTCTGTGGTCCTGGGTCGTGTCCGGTTGTAGGTCGGAGCGATCTCTTGGACCGTCATAGACTCTACATGCCTCTTGGAAAGTGCTAGAATCTCCTACGCGAAAATCGCGGAAAAAACGCGGAATAAACCTCTGCACAAATTGTGCGAATATCGCGCCAAACCGCAGAAACAGTCTCAAAACAAACCCGCAAGTTCCTGATATTGGGCATCTCCACTTGTAGGGTCGTTATCTCCGGGGTTACTTCTCTAGGTAGATCAGTAACGTTTTCTGTAGCCGCTCTCTTGGCTGGTGGCAGCATCTCAGGCTTACTGTTAGAGGAGATGGCCACATCCGTATCTGTTTCAATATCGATGACGACATAATCTGGACCAGGAGAAGAAATGTTGGTGTTCTCAAGGTCATCTGTCTTTTTGACCATTGGTCCATCCTCATTTTTTCCTGTTAAAGAGATCAAAGAAATCATAATTTTTTAAAATAAAATATTCTCCATATTTCTTATGGATTATTGCGTCTACTGCTCCTTTACTTCGCAGCCGCCCACTGTAGATAAATGTTAGCGCTTGCTGGGCTCTATGCAGCGCCGACGTTTGTCATGACATGGTCGGTGGTCTTGCAGCGCTCACGACCCCCAGGGTTCTGCAAGCTCTGCGATTCCAGTGCAGAGCGATAGCTCTGACAGGTGTTATCATTCGTGAAGCACCTGAAGGGTTGATAAACTTTTTGAATTTGGTTTTGAGCACTTTGAGGGGTGCAGTTTTTAGAATGGTGTCACTTTTGGGTATTTTCTGTATTAAATGCTCCTGAAAGTAACTTCAAATGTGATGTGGTCCCTAAAAAAATTGTTTTTGCAAATTTAGTTGGAAAAACGAAAAATCGCTGATCAACTTTTAACCCTTTTAACGTCTTAAGAAAAAAACAATTGTGTTTCAAAAATTGTATTGATGATAGATAAACATGTGGGAAATATTATTTATTAACTATTTTGTGTGACAGCACACTAGTTTAAAGACTAAAAAATTTAAAAACTGCAAAATTTTCAGATTTTTCGTCACATTTCCGATATTTTCATACAAAAACACAAATTATATTGAACAAATTTTACCACTATAATGAAGTACAATATGTTATGAAAAAACTATCTCAGAATCAATGTGATCTTTTATAGTGTTCGACAGCTATAACCACATAAAGGGACACTGGTCAGAATTGGCCTGGTCATGAGGGTGAAAAAAGGCTCCAGCACGAAAGGTTTAAGAGACCATTTTTAAAAGGATGTCCTTCTATTACCGTATATACTCCTGTATAAGCTGAGTTTTTCAGCACACTTGTCCCAGAAAGCCGGCGGGAAAGCGGCGGGACAGCTGGTCACTGGGGCACGAGCCGGCGGCTGTGGCTAAAGCCAGTGCAACTGCTAAGGAGAAATGAATATTTATTTCTCTTATAGCGCGCACAGTGACAGCTGCAGCCGCGAGGGCACGCTGGAGGAGGGTGAGTAGAATGGTTTGTTTTGTTTTTGTAATAGGAAGCATGCATACAAGGATGGGAGAGGGGTAGCAACGCTTACCAGGGCAGGACGGGGGAGCAATGCATACCGGGACAGGGATGCGGGAACAATGCATACCCGGCTTATAATCGAGTCAATGAGCTTACCCAGTTTTCCGTGGCAAACTTAGGTGTCTATACTCGGGTCGGCTTGTACTCAAGTATGTACGGTAATTACATACCAAATGTCCCCAGAGTAAGTCTACTACCAAGTTATAAAAAAGCCAAAAAAATAACTAGCGTATTTTACGTATTATAAGACCCACTTTTTCCCCCAAAATTGTGGGGGAAAATGGGGGTGCGCCTTATAATGCATATTTACCTTACCGGTACCGTTGCTGGCCACAGGCTGAGATAAGCAGGTTCCCAGCGGTGCTGTGAGTGCCCGACGATGCTGCGCAGGGGTTTCCCGTTCCGCTGTAGGGATCTTCATTGCTACGGGGAGCTTTGCCGAAATTTTGTGAAAGGCAAGATTGATCTCAGCGCTGAAATCTCATCTTCTGAGATCTTGGTGCCGAGATCTCCATCTGCGCATGTGCCTCCCCCATCGTCAGCCATCTTCCCGGAGTCCACCGCACAGGAAACCATGTAACTGCCAGGGGCTCTGGCCTTTCACAAAATGTCAGCAGAGGCCCTCGCAGCACGGAGCACCCCGCAGCTCGAAGCACCCCGCAGCACGGAGTCCCCCGCAGCACGAGCACCCCACAGGACCTGAAGCATGGAGCCCCCCCATAGCACACAGCCCCCCGCAGCACAGAGCACCGTGCAGCACAAAATCTCCGCCTCATCCCAGCCTGCAGCATCACCCCACTCCTGTTTCCTCCAGCAGCGACCCTGGGACCCCGCTTCACCGCAGCCACCACCCCCCAGTAAGCAATAAGACGCATGGATTATAAGAAGCACCACCATTTTATTACAAAAAAAGTTTTTTTCCTATTTTTCTCCTCAAAATTTGGGGTGCGTCTTATAATCCGGAGCGTCTTATCGTCCGAAAAATACGGTATTTGCACATAGATTTTATAGGCTTGTCCAGGGTTTGAAAAATGTAATTGGTTTGTTTGAAACACAAGACCACCCCTGTCTACAGGTTGTGCCTGTTATTGCAGATTAGCTCCGGTGAAGAGAATGGTATAGAGCTGCAATACCATGAGCAAGCTGAAGATTTTGACGACACAGTTTTTTTTTTTTTTTTTAAGAAAATGGCAGCCCTGTTTTTCTTATCCTGGAGAACTGCTTTAGTGTTAGATTGGTTAGGCTGTACTTACCACCAATAGGTTTAGCAGGAGTCTCTCTGTCTCCATCAGTAGAACGTTGAGATTCATCATTTCTCCTGGATTTATCCTTTTTCAGATGTCTTTAAAATAGTAAAATAGAAGGTATTTTATGTATTACAAAGTAACAGATCTTTATTCTGCAGAATGAAATATAGACTCATATGTTTCTTCATTCATTTTGTCTTTTACATTCTGTAGAAACATTGGCAATAAGGAAAATTTTGGTAATTATCAACAATTTTTCATGTACATGAAAGTTCAATATGTGTGGATCGTACTGGGTTGTAAGGTAATATGAAGATTAGACAGGAGTGGATTTATTTGAGTGGAATTGAATTCTGCTCATACAAAACTCAGAATGTTGGAGAAGTGCCTTCTGGGATAAATGAAGAGTCTCCGCGAGCTCAACGATCACTGGGTTTTGGCCGTTGCAGCTGAAAAGAGGAAATCGGAAAACCAGGGGAAGAGTCTTGAGGAGATCATTTGCATATTCCCAGTGCCTTCTAGGATAAGTGAAGAGTCTCCGCGAGCTCAACGATCACTGGGTTTTGGCCGTTGCAGCTGAAAAGAGGAATTTGGGCTCATCTTTCATCGTTTTTAAGAAATTTCAAGATGGAAGAGGCCAGGAGACATTTGGTGAGCTGCATTTCTTGCTACATGTTCACAGACTTACCAGTGGAAAAGCCAAACTTCACATGCCACAAATGCAAGCTTGTGTCCCTGTTGGAGGAAAAGTTGCAAAATTTCGAAGAGAGGTTAGCTACGTTGAAGATCATTAAGGAAGGTGAAGAGTTCTTGGACAGAGCAGAATTATCTCTTCATGTTACAGAAAGAGAAGAAATTCGAAGTGCACCTGAAGAAACAGAGGAATGGAGACATGTGACCCAGAGAAGCAGGAGGATCAGGAGGCAGTCAGCACCCATACTGCTCAGAAACCAGTACCAGGCTCTCACGCAGGAAAACAATGAAGAAATACATCAGGATAAGACTTTGCCAACAAGCAGCAACCTTGTATGCCTTCAGAGTCCTCCTGGATGGAGAAAGAAAAATGTTGTGAAGAAGAAACGGAGAGTGGTGGTCATGGGGGATTCCCTGTTGAGAGGAACTGAGGCCGCTATCTGCAGACCGGATATAACTTCAAGAGAAATGTGTTGTCTTCCAGGTTCAAAAATTAAAGATGTGTCTGACAGGATATCAGGACTCTTCAGACCTACAGATGACTACCCATTCCTGCTACTACATGTGGGGACAAATGACACTGCAAGAAATGACCTGGAAACCATCTGCAGAGACTTTGAAGACTTAGGCAAGAAAGTGAAAGAACTGGGAGCGCAGGTGGTCTTCTCTTCCATCCTCCCAGTGGATGGCCATGGAACAAGGAGGTGGAATAAGATTCTGCAGGTGAACAACTGGCTACGTCGATGGTGCCGTCAGCAACGATTTGGATTTCTGGATCACGGAGTGAACTACTTATACGATGGACTACTTGCTAGAGATGGGGTGCACCTTACGAAGACTGGTAAGCATGTATTTGGAAGTCGCCTTGCTACACTTGTAAGGAGAGCTTTAAACTAGAACAACATGGGAAGGGAAGCAAAAGACCAGAAAAAGCCATACACCTGACAAATGCTATTGAGAACTCTGCTATTAGAAGTGGAAAGGAAGAACAAAGACGAAAGAATCTAATTAATAAAAATATTGGAGAAAGAGAAACCAATCACAAACTAAAATGTTTCTATACTAATGCACAAAGCATGGGCAACAAACAAGGAGAATTGGAACTACTAACACAGGAAAAGAAATATGATGTCATTGGAATCACTGAAACTTGGTGGGACAATACACATGATTGGAATACAAGACTAGAAGGATACAACTTATTTGCAAGAAACAGACTTGATAAACGAGGAGGGGGTGTCGCATTGTATGTTAGAAACGCGTATATCTGCACAGAGATTGAAGCTTCAGAGACTGGGAGTTCTGTGGAAACTGTTTGGGTAAGAATACAAGGACAGAACAATGGAAAGGACACCATTGTAGGCATTTACTACAGGCCGCCTGTGCAAGCTGAAGCTATGGATGAACTCTTTATGCATCAAATGGCCAAGTTCTCCAAAAAATATGACATAGTTGTCATGGGAGATTTCAACTATCCAGACATTTGTTGGGAATCTCTCTCAGGCAAAACTAACAGGTCAAGGAAATTCTTATCCTCTCTTGCTGACAACTTTATCTTCCAAAAGGTAAGGGAGAAAACAAGGGGAACTGCTACCTTGGATCTAATCCTTATAAACAGGGAGGAAATGGTTGAGGAGGTAAAAGTGGCTGGGACCCTAGGAGGTAGCGACCATGCTATTTTAGAATTTTGGATAACTAGAGGCGGAAGACCTGTGAAGACTCAGACGTCAAGGTTAGATTTCAGAAAGGCAGATTTTAAGGGATTCAGAAAGAGAATTGGAGGGATCCAATGGCTGGATATCCTTAAAGACAAAAATGTCCAGGAAGGATGGGAAATCTTGAAAAATGAAATTCTCAAAGCACAGTTGTTAACAATTCCGAAAAGAGGGAAGAATAGGAAGCAGTTAAGGAAACCAGGATGGATGAACACAGAACTTAAGCACATGCTAAAAAGGAAGAAAAAAATGTTTATAAAATGGAAAGAGGGAGGCATATCTAAAGAAGAATATAATGCTGTCTGCAGAACCTGCAGGGCACAAATCAGATTAGCTAAAGCTGAAAATGAATTGAGGCTTGCAAGAGATGTCAAAAGCAATAATAAAGGATTTTGGGGATATGTCAAAAGTAAAAGAAAAGTCAAAGATGCTATAGGATTTTTACAGGATGAAAATGATGAAATGGTAAGACAGGATGTTGAGAAGGCTGAACTTTTAAATTCCTATTTTGCATCTGTTTTCTCTCAGAAAGGAAATGTAACATCAACTGTTATTCACTGTCCTATTAAGGGAATAGAAGAATCCAGGATATCTATAAACAGAAAGATAGTGAGGAAACACTTAGCTAGCCTAAATGAATTCAAGTCTCCAGGTCCAGATGAATTACACCCCAGAGTACTGAAGGAGATAGCAGAAGAAATTTTTGAACCCCTATCTATAATCTTTGAAAATTCTTGGAGAACAGGAGAAGTGCCAGAAGACTGGAGAAGAGCAAATGTTGTTCCTATCTTCAAAAAGGGGAAGAAGGTGGACCCAGGTAACTATAGGCCGGTGAGTCTGACTTCTATACCAGGAAAGATCTTTGAACAAATTATTAAACAACATGTATGTCAATACCTGGATAAGAATGAAGTGATTAAACAGAGTCAGCATGGGTTTGTAACTAATAAGTCATGTCAGACTAACTTAATTTCCTTCTATGACGGTATCACTGATTGGGTGGATCAAGGAAATGCTGTAGATATAGTATATCTTGACTTCAGCAAAGCATTTGACAAAATCTCTCATACAATCCTTATTGAAAAAATGACTAAGTATGGAATGGACAAGGCAACTGTTAGGTGGATTCATAACTGGCTTAGTGATCGGACCCAAAGAGTGGTCGTAAATGGCTGCACATCCAGTTGGAAGAATGTCTCAAGTGGGGTACCACAGGGCTCTGTCCTGGGCCCTGTATTGTTCAACATCTTTATCAACGATTTAGATGAAGGAATTGATGGAAAACTGATTAAATTTGCTGATGACACAAAGCTAGGAGGGATAGCTAATACTAGAGAAGAGAGAGAGAGGATTCAAAAAGATTTAAATAAACTGGAGAAGTGGGCAGCAACTAACAGAATGGTTTTTAACAGGGAGAAATGCAAAGTACTACATCTGGGCAATAAAAATGGAAAAAGCATATATAGAATGGGAGGAATAGGGCTAAGTGACAGCACATGTGAAAAAGACTTGGGTATACTAATAGATCACAGACTGAATATGAGTCAACAGTGTGATGCAGCAGCAAAAAAGGCAAATGCAATTCTAGGATGTATTAACAGAAGCATACAGTCTAGATCACGTGAAGTCATTATTTCCCTCTACTCCTCTTTGGTCAGACCTCATCTGGAATATTGTGTCCAGTTTTGGGCACCACATTTTAAAAAAGACATCAACAAACTGGAGCAAGTTCAGAAAAGAGCGACCAGAATGGTGACCGGTCTGCAAACCCTGTCTTATGAGGAAAGGTTGCAGGATTTGGGAATGTTTAGTTTGCAAAAGAGAAGACTGAGAGGAGACTTAATAGCTGTCTACAAATATCTAAAGGGCTGTCACATTGTAGAAGGATCAACTTTATTCTCATTTGCACAAGGAAAGACTAGAAGCAATGGGATGAAACTGAATGGGAGGAGACACAGATTAGATATTAGAAAAAACTTTTTGACAGTTAGAGTGATCAATGAGTGGAACAGGCTGCCACGAGAAGTGGTGAGTTCTCCTTCAATGGAAGTCTTCAAACAGAGGCTGGACAGACATCTGACTGGGATGATTTAGCGAATCCTGCTTTGAGCAGGGGGTTGGACCAGATGGCCCAGGAGGTCCCTTCCAACTCTACGATTCTATGATTCTATGATTCTATGATTAACACAGATTTTTTGTAATTCACTCCACGCGACTAAAGCAAAGTGGAAGCTAGCGGCAGCCGCCAGCTTGCAGAAGAGTAGAGGGCTGGCAGAAAGATGAGCTCACTTCTCTGACCGACTTCCGCTGCTTTATGCCCAATGGCCAGTTTTCCTCACTACCATCATGCCGCACCTCTGGCCAAGTGGGCCAGAAACTTTGGGCTGAAACTTTGGCTACAAGTGGCCCCGAAAGGTCTCTGCCCATGCATGTCCCAACCAAGAGTCAACACTGGGCTGGAGTTGCGGGCAGAGAGCAGTGGGGGCTTCCGGAGAGGGGCTTGGTTGTATATAAACTTTATTTTCTTCTTACATCTTCCATTTATTACCATCTGGGACTGGGGAGACCCCAGAGCATAATAGGGAACAATCAATATGTGAAGAATAATTTTGCTGTGAATTGAACCTCTAAATAAAATCTGCTGATTTGGCAGAATTTTGTCAGAGCCTCTCATCAGTAATAAAGATGGAATTTTTTGCAGACTCCCATGTACAATATAAATCATCCTTTACAATTCTTACCTACATATGGCGTTACAGATGACACCAAGGAATGTTCCAAGGAAGAATATGATAACTACAAAATAAATGACTTTATTCCAAGGGATCTTTGGAGGAACGATACCATCCACTGAAAAAGAAGAGAAAATACAAATATTATCTATATATCCAGGAAATTGTCTGTAATCCACTGCCATTATTATCGAAGCAGTCCTATAAAGGGAATCTGTCACCAGACTTTTGCCATCTTATCGGAGAGAACCATAATGTAGAAGCATAGACCTTTACTATAGCGATGTGTCAACTACTGGACTGTTTCAATAGAATCACTGTTTTACCAGCAATCGATTATCACTACAGGATAACTGGTCTTGTGCCTGCCTCCTAGTCCAGCCAGACCCCCAGCAATACACAATTTAAGCACAAGCTGTGGCGGGGTTATAAACAGCTGAAAAACTGAGCTCTGCTCAGTCTGCAGCAGAGAAAACTGTGACTCTATTATATAGTCTACTAGCTGAAGAGCCCGGCGCTGCCCGGGCATAGTAACTAACTGTGGCTAGTTACAACAAATTATAATTATCCTCCATTCCATAGTCCCGTGCCCATATACCCATTATACATATCCACCATCATACATATTCTCCATCCCATAGTCCCATGCCGATATACCCATCATACATCCTCCATCCCATAGTCCCGTGCCCATACACCCATCATACATATTCGCCATCCCATAGCCGAGTGCCCATATACCCATCACACATCCTTCATCTCATAGTCCCATGCCCATATACCCATCACACATGCTCCATCCCATAGTCCCGTGCCCATATACCCATCATACATATCCTCCATCCCATAGTCCCGTGCCCATATGCCCATCACACATCCTCCATCCCATAGTCCTGTGCCCATATACCCGTCATACATATCCACCATCCCATAGTCCAGTGCCCATATACGCATCACACATCCTCCATCCCATAGTCCCGTGCCCATATACCCGTCATACATATCCACCATCCCATAGGCCGTGCCCATATACCCGTCATACATATCCTCCATCCCATAGTCCAGTGCCCATATACCCATCACACATCCTCCATTCCATAGTCCCATGTCCATATTCCCATCATACATATTCTCCATCCCATAGTCCCATGCCCATATACCCATCATACATATCCTACATCCCATAGTCGAGTGCCCATGTACCCATCACACATATCCTCCATCCCATAGTTCCATGTCCATATACCCATCATACATATCCTCCATCCCATAGTCCAGTAACCATATACCCATCACACATCCTCCATTCCATAGTCCCATGCCCATATACCCATCATACATATTCTCCATCCCATAGTTCCATGCCCATAAACCCATCATACATATTCGCCAACCCATAGTCAAGTGCCCATATACCCGTCATACATATCCACCATCCCATAGGCCCGTGCCCATGTCCCCGTCATGCATATCCTCCATCCCATAGTCCAGTGCCCATATACCCATCACACATCCTCCATTCCATAGTCCCATGCCCATATACCCATCATACATATTCTCCATCCCATAGTCCCATGCCCATATACCCATCATACATATTCGCCATCCCATTGTCCCGTGCCCATATACCCGTCAAACATATCCTCCATCCCACAGTCAAGTGCCCATTTACCATCACACATCATCCATCCCATAGTCCCATGCCCATATATCCATCACACATCCTCCATCCCATAAACCGTGCCCATATACCCATCATACATATCCTCCATCCCATAGTCCCGTGCCCATATACCCATCATACATATCCTCCATCCCATAGTCCAGTGACCATATACCCATCACACATCCTCCATCCCATAGTCCCGTGCCCATATACCGGTCATACATATCCTCCATCCCATAGTCCCATGCCCATATACCCATCATACATATCCACCATCCCATAGTCCCGTGCCCATATACCCGTCAAACAAATCCTCCATCCCATAGTCAAATGCCCATATACCCATCACACATCCTCCATCCCTTAGTCCCGTGCCCATAACCGGTCATACATATCGTCCATCCCATAGTCCCGTGCCCATATACCCGTCATACATATCCTCCATCCCATAGTCCAGTGCCCATATACTCATCACACATCCTCCATCGCATAGTCCCGTGCCCATATACCCATCACACATCCTCCATCCCATAGTCCCATGCCCATATACCCATCATACATATCCTCAATCCCATAGTCCAGTGCCCATATGCCCACCACACATCCTCCATCCCATAGTCCCGTGACCATATACCCGTCATACATATCCTCCATCGCATAGTCCAGTGCCCATATACTCATCACACATCCTCCATTCCATAGTCAACCATTATGACATCATAATGAGCGGCGGCAGGGCTTGCAACCTATGATGACATCAGCATCGCCATGGCAACCATTGTGACATCATGAGGGGCGGGGCTTGATACGCACACACTGTTTCCCCAGTATGCAAATAGGGGCATTGTGACATCATAATGAGGGGCGGGGCTTGACGCGCACACACTTTTTCCCCAGTATATAGACAGGGGCAGAATTGCTTGGTGAATTGGAATGCGCGGGGTTAAAATTTCGCCTCACAACATAGCTTAGGACGCTCCCGGGGTCCAGACGTGCGACTGTGCCAAATTTTTCGGCTGTAGCTGCGACGGTGCGGATGCCTATCCCGGACATACACACACATACATACACACTTTGAGCTTTATATATTAGATTGGACGGTAGGACCCAGCATGACGATTAAAAATATGGGACCGTAGTTTTGCTAAATTATGTCTCAGGGATTATGAAAAAAAATAATTCAAAATACCCATTTGTTATCGCTGCATTTGTAAAAGTTCGATCTATCAAAATCTAAACTAAATTTATCTGGCCAGTATACAGCATAATGAGAAAAAAAAATCGAAATTGCCAGAATGAAATTCTTTGGCAGCCGCAAGATTGCAATAAAAAGCGA
Source organism: Dendrobates tinctorius (assembly GCF_039654945.1). Lineage (NCBI taxonomy): Eukaryota > Metazoa > Chordata > Amphibia > Anura > Dendrobatidae > Dendrobates > Dendrobates tinctorius. The sequence continues at coordinate 11,072,398 of NW_027361872.1, forward strand.
TAAAAAACCATAGTATCTACCCCAAAATGGTATCAGTAAAAAGATCAACTCAGGGCGCAAAAAGTAAGCCTTCACCCAGCCTAATGAGGTTTACCCCATAATATGTGAATATTTGGAAAAGTACTTACCTGCTGGGGTCGTGTGCGTGGGCAAGGAATCATGGCGCTGGTTGATGAGAGGCGCGCCTTCCACAGATGCTAATAGCAAACTCACGATTAGAAGAAATCGAAAGAGCATTTTAGCTTGGAGAAATATCGCTGAATGTGTAACACACAGGGAGTTATCGCTGAATGTGTAACACACAGGGAGTTATCGCTGAATGTGTAACACACAGGGAGTTATCGCTGAATGTGTAACACACAGGGAGTCTTGTCAGACAAAGCCTCTTCCTGCAGCGTCACTCCTTATAACCACACATTCCGTGATGTCACAATGGAGATCTCAGTGTGACATCACGAGGAGCGGAACACCAGTGATGTCACAATGGGCCAGATAGCTGCAACTACTCAACATGGAGCAGCTCCATCCATCTATGTATGATTAATATAATATTAATGTATAAGGACCAATCCATGTTGGGGCAATTCTACTGTATTTTGGCAAACAGGGGACATCAGGGGTGGATTAAGGGTAGCCAGGGCCCCGGGCTCTTCAGACTCTGTGGGCCCCCCGGTCATGTGACGGGATCATGCGACGGGGTCATCCTATACCTGAAACAGATTATTCCAGAAAAATAGTTGCTGAGTGAAACTATAACCTGTCAAACATCCATTGATCTTGTCAATTTACCCTTCAGTTAGGAAGAAAAAAATAAAAACCACTTTAAGCCATACTATTGAACTGTCCAATTTTAATCTGTAAACAAGACTGTCGCCAATTTTCGCAAGTTTCTCATCAAAAGTGCAACGCAAAACAGTTGAAAAAACATTTAAAGTATCACATTTCCAAAAAAAGACACAAAGAAAACCACGTGTATAAAGGGCTCGTGCATACCAGTGCTCAAGTTAAAAAATGGTTTGGTCTCACCATTGTAGTAGACGTATTTTCATAGAGGGTCCATTTTTCATGAGAAGGGAAAGGACAGAAATAATTTTCTCTGACTCTCTGTCGTGCCCCTGTATAGCTCCTGTTCTTAGAAGGACAGGCCTCAAGTGTGCCCACTATGGATAACCCACCATCCACAGATAGTTTGCAACTTCCCTACACGTTTCCTCCCCGTTTCTGGGGATTCATCAGGGGAACTACCCAAATTAATTCTGTGGTAGAATTATCATTGTATATCCGTCTTCATTATAGGGCCCTGCAGTGGCAGAAGGTCCCTAGAGCCAATGTGGCTGTCTGTGCCTCCGCCTATGTGTGGGCCATTGGTGTGCCCAGGAGCTATACAGGGGCACAATGGGGAGTCAAAGAAAATTATTCCTGTCCTATCCCCTCCCCTTCTCATGAAAAAGTGGACCCTCTATTAAAATACATTGTATTAAAAGTTATGTTTTAATAATAGCGGAGACTCCCCTAGCTCTACTCAGTCTGTGACCCCGGGAGTACTGTCATAGTGATAACACCTAGGCACTATAGCTGAGTGTGTGAATCTGTATGGCAGAAACCTTCATGATGAACCCATCTGTGCTGTGTATTAGCCACAAATCTCTTCACGGTACAATGATCACGCTTACGTTTTTCACAAAAATGTGATTTTTTTGCAAATCCCATCTTTGCAGTCACACGCCCGACTCTGGCTCAGGAGAATCCTCACAGAGAGATTTTAGTGTATGTGCACACGTTGCGGATTTTTCCGCACAGAATCCGTAGATAAAATGACCTGCGTTCTCCCTGCGGATTTCGTGTGGATTTCACCTGCGTTTTTACACCTGCTGATTCCTATAATGGAATGGGTGTAAAAACGCTGCAGAATCCGCACACAGAATTGACATGCTGCGGGAAATAAACTGCTGCGTTTCCACATGGAATTTTCCGCAGCATGTGCTCAGCGGTTTTTCATTTCCATAGGAGAACCTGGTACTGTACACCGCATGGAAAACTGCTGCGGATCCACAGGGCCAAATCCGCTGCGGATCGGCAGACTAATCCGCAACGTGTGCCCACACCCTGAGGATTCACAAGTCTGCAGTCACAGACTTACATGGAAAGACTGCAGACTTTTAGCTTAAGGCCGGAGTCACACTGGCGAGGAATACGGGTGAGTGAGAGGCGCAAAAAGCACGCATTAGACACGGACAAATGATTTTCTATGGGTCACTCGCACCAGGCGTATATTTCTCATCTGTATCCTACGCTCCGTGCCAATCGCAGCATGCTGCGATTGTCAGCGTACTACGCCCGTAGTACGCCAATGAAAGTCAATGTGTGCTCAAATAATACAGATTACACACGGAACACACGTGTGACCTGCGAGCAATACGCAGGTCTTTTGGCTGGTGACAGGAAATGGGCCAATCCATCATCAGGAAGCCTAGACATGCAAATGAGCTCAAAAACCGCTCCAGACATCCAGGAAGTACGCCTCCACGGAGTACAGCAGCAGCATGGTGTCCACATACATTAATGTTGAGATGCTAATTGTGCTGGTGCAGGAGCGTCCCGAAATGTGGGACCCACGCGATGCAAATTATGCGAACCGGACAAGAAAGGAGGCGTCATGGAGGCGCATCTGTCGCCAGATGTACCATGACTTTGGTGACAGACCACGTGATGAGCAGCATAAAATTTGTATGTGCAATCATAAAAACATCATTAACCTTAGCGCGCGCTAAAAAATGATTCTACAATCAGCACCCCCCTTCCCGTGCATCTAATTTTATTAGCCTCATGAGGCCGTTACATTTGGATGTGAAACGTGGCTTCACACAGCCATAATTAGGGGTTAGGCCACAAGCTCCTCATCCTCCTAGCCAATAAAATTAGTTTAAGTGTAGCTAATGAGACCCTGTGTATCGGCCCAATTACATATGCCACCATGGGTAGAAAGCACACCCCAGAAGGCCCCATGCCTAGACTACTGTTAGAAAATGTGACCTCTCAAATATGTGATTTTGACAATCTTTCCTGTCACATTGCAGTGGAAGATGTAATGAAACGCTAGTGAAGCATCCGAGACCAGTTCCGCTGGGAACGCCAGCAGCGGTCCAGGAGTGGGGATGATGGACATGTGAAAAGAAAATATATATACTATGTCCGGCTGAACTTCCTCACCCCAATTCTGGATCTGAGACCGTAAGTACATACCTCACACCACATTACACAAATACATTACACAAATACTTTACAGGGACAAAAATATTGATGTATTTTTGCCTCTGTTCTATTTCATAACAGAACTCAATCCAACCTTACGGATCGAGGAACGGCCTCAGAGGCAGAGCCCATTATAGATCCTGTAGGGGATGAGGTGGCTGGCCCATCTTCTCCCCCTACAAGAAGGATGGCTGAAGATGAGGCATCACAAGACCACACAATGGCTGGCCTACACACCACACCACCAGGACGGTCTGCTGCTGCCACCTCACCCATCCTGGAAGAGCCGGGCAACTTGAGCAGCAGCCCAACTGCCCAGATCAGGTCCTCCCCACAGGCTGCTCTAGCATCACGGCGAACAAGAAGAAGGCGCCAGGTCACTATTCAAGAGAGCAGGACCAATGTGGACACAGGGGTGCTCAATTATTTGTCCAGAGTAACTACAGATGATGGGGAGGAGGCCTATGCACGTAGCCTCACCCTTTATCTCCGTGCCCTTACCCGTGAGGTCAGGCTCCGTATTAGGGGATGTATTCAGATCCTGCTTGATGCAAGCACCCCCTCAATACCCCATATGAGGTTTTTGAATTTCTGGAGAGGTGGCAGCTCTCACCACGAAATTTAATGCGCATGAGACCATCCACACAGATGCTTGCTCAAGCAGGGTCTGAACAGCCCCTAATACGTGGGCCAACACCTCAACCCCTTCCTCCCCCTACCCAACCGTCTATTCCGCAGCCCCAAATGTCTTCCTCAAGCCAACCACACCAATATGGCCACTTGTACCCACCCAGTGTTGGAGGCTGGTCCCAACCTGGTTGGGGACGATCTGGCTATCTTGGTGGGTATGAGCCACGGGCCTACCAGAGCCAACAAGAAGCCCCTCACCATCATCATTACTCTGGCCAGTATCCCCAACAGTCCCAGGAGACTGGACAATATGAGGATTTATGATTCTGATGGTTGAGATGTCCAGTGAGATGTAACTGGTGCTCCTAATATAAATTAAAAAACAGGTGTTCTCCTTCACCAACATTTAGAACATAATTTAACATTCACATTTTTAAACTATGTTTTCCAAACATATGAAACAATCCATCATGACAGGCAACGCTACCTCACGCCTTTCAGACAGATATTACATGTGTGTAGAAAAGAGAATATTTAAATGCGCTATGCTGTAAAATGAAAGGATAAAAATACACTACTCACTTGCTAACGCCTAGGAAAGGCGTGCTCGCCTTAGTTAAGTAGTCACCTTTTTTGTTAGCAATCTCTAGTAAAAAATTTCTAGGCGACCAACATTCAGAATATCACGCTCTCTCTATGTCTTAACAAGTGAATTTTGTATTTTCATCCTTTCCAGTATAGCATGCTTAAATATTGTCTGTTCTACAGACAGGTAATATCTGTGTGAAAGCTGTGAGGTAGCCTTGCCTATCATGGTGGAATCTTTCTATGATTGGATAACATTATGAGGAAATGTGAGTGTTATCTTGTTGCCTTTATTTTGGTGATGGAGCTCACCTTTTGTTGGCAAATCTAGGTTAATCTAGTCATGCAGCAATGTTGTTTTTGCCTAGTGTTTGTTGCTGTTTTGTTATGTAATGTTCATTTTACAAGTTAAAGAAGGCACAAAGGGTCATTTTGGCCATTGCCAAATTTGTCTTATGGCAAAATTATGTTTGCCTTTAAGCGGAAAAAAAAAAAAGGCAAAACTAAAAATTTGTCTACTCTAGTTAACGTCTCTGTGTGATTTTTCACAATTCCTAACAACATACTAACAGACACCAACCAATGTAATGAAACACTCATAGAATCATAAAGGCTTGAGTAATATATATTTAGACACACTTAAAGCAACAAATTATAACATAGACACAGCATGCTCTTGCCAAGAAGTTGCCCCCTCAGGTGAGATAAAGTAATTAGTGAAAATATCACGCACTTTTAGGCCAGAGAGTGGTCTACGTTGAGGGTTCATAGGTGGTCTCACCCTGCGCACATTGCCCGGCCTACGCACAACACCATCAGAGGAGGAGCAATCATGTATCCTGGTGAAGTTATGCAGAACAACACAGGCTTTCACAACTTCATTCACATTTTGCTCACTCAACTGAATGGCAGACTGGAGTACCCGCCATTTGGCACAAAGAATCCCAAAGGAACACTCCACCAGTCGCCTAGCACATGATAGGCGCAAGTTAAAAATTCTGCGCCTGTGGTCAAGGTTGCGCCGGGGATATGGCCTCATGACATTGCGCGATAACTGAAAGGCCTCATCTGCCACAAGGACATAAGGGACTGATTGTTCGGGGGAGCCTGGTAGCTGGCGTGGTGGTAGATCCAACTGGTTGGTGCGTAGCCGCCGAGCCATTATGGAAGTATTGAAGACTCTAGAGTCTCCCGTCCTTCCATATGCCCCAATGTCAACAATTATAAACTTGTATTGAGGGTCTACCAGAGCCAACAATACAACAGAAAAGTATTGTTTATAATTGAAGAATTGGGAGCCTGAGTTCGGTGGCTTACGCACCCTGATATGTTTGCCATCCAGGGCCCCAATACAATTTGGAAACTGGCAGTCCCCCTCAAAGTCCCTTGATATCCTTAACCAGTCTTCCATCCTGGGCTCGGGCATGACCACTTGATGGAGTCTTGTCCAGATTTGTGCACATGTAGACCTCACTATGCCTGAAATGGTTGACTTTCCAATGAGAAACTCATGGTGGAGGGCGGCATAAGACAGGCCAGTGGACAGGAAGCTGTAGAACAACAGAAATAGTAAAGTTTAGAATGTCTAAAGTAAAAAAAATCAGTTACATGCCGACCAAACTTGTTAGGAAATGATAGAGAAGAACACACACATATTTGGTGGCACAATGACTAAGTGATATGCAGGACATATTAGATCTAACATTCTGCTGTGTCCGGTGAAACATATTTGGAGTAAGATGAGGGCATTAAACTTTGTCCAAGAAGGCCAAAAAACATAAATTAGCACACACATTATGATCATAGAGAATGTGGTTGTGTAGTACATACCGTATTGTGAGTAGAAGTCGTTCCTCTGCAGATATGGCTTTGCGCATCCTTGTGTCCTGAAAGGTTATCCCAGGGCGCACTGTCTCCAAGAGTCGATCAAATGTGGCAATGCTCATGCGACAGTACTGGTAAAATTTCTCCGGATGCTCCTGCAGAGAAGAATAGAGGATGTGAAAATGACCTCTTGTGAGTCGTTGCCTCAAAAGTGGATGGACCCACATGCGTCTCCTCCTCCGCGGATCCACTATCACAGGATATGGTTGCCCACAGCGCCGTGACAAAAGCCAGGTAAAGAGAACCTGCTCAGTTGTATTGAATCGCAGACCCTCTGCCATGCTGCACAAAGAACACCAACATACCTCGTGAAAGCAAGGTGACAAATGGACAGAATGTAGGCATCCACCTGTTTCTGAGTGTCTAAATAGGGTGCAGGCTAATGATTTAAATTGTTTGCAGGCCTCAAAACCGTTAAATGTCCATTTTGCAAGGCTGCGAGAAAATCTCGCCATACGGATTGCATACGGATGCCACACGGATTACATACGGATGCACACATGCGCAAAATACGCGACCTCACCTTGCTTACGGATGACCTACGGAGCACTATTTAGGGGTCATTCATCCGTATTACGCAAGTAAACTACGGACCGTATTTTGCGCAGGTTAGTGTGACTCCGGCCTAAGACAGGACAACACCTTTAACCCTTAAAAGAAATAACCAACTTATTCAGATCAATACAAAGTTGCAACTTAACAACTTAGATCCAGCTTTTTTGATCAGCAGCCACTACAGTCAGCCTGGAAAAAAACGGCTTATGTGCATCTTCCCATTTTGTGCTTGTGTTATAAGACCAGTGGCCCAAAGTCACTTAACCCGTGAAAAACATCAGTTACTTATTCAAATCTGTGAAAAATGGCTATTTGCCCGTTGGTCTGATGCCCAGAGCCCATTTGGGCCAGTCTAGAGACCTGAATGTGATGCAGGCCATCACTATGTATGTAATACTAGTGTGAGATCAGTGGCTCAAAGTCATTTAACCCCTGAAAAATAACACTTATCCAAATCAAAATCGCCCATCTGCCCACTTTGATGCCAGTTCTGATACCCAGAACACATAGGACAGACTAAAGGGACCTGAATTTGATGTCGGGCATCATGATCTATGTGTATGCAGTGTGATATCAGTGGCCTAAAGTTATTTAACCCTTTCATTGATGCTCAACCTCATTGGCAACATTACCAGGACAAGATTACTCAGGGGATGACTGACTGAAGAAGGACAATATTACTAGTAGTACAAAACATTACTAATAAGGCTGTGTTCACACATTGCATTTTTGCAGGGTTTTTTTGCTGCTTTTTTTATGCAAGTTTAAAGCTGCGTTTTACAGTATCAGGAAAGTCTATTAGATTTCAGAAATCTCATGCACACATATTGGTTTTATTTCCCTGACTGATATGGAAACTTGCAGAATTGGCCGGAGCTGAGCCCCCCTGCCCCCCCCAAGGAGGCATAGGCGGAGGCCAGCATGACGGGGGGGTGGTCGGCTACCAGGGGGAGTACCCTGGAGTTGGGGGGTATATAGAGGAGGGGTGTGGGTGTCCCCTTCCTCTTTGGATCTGGCCCCCCACAAGGAGAAGTCACCTTAACATGTCGCACGTGGAGCGGGTTTTGGAGCAGCTGCGAGCGGCGGTGCGGTCACAGCCCCCAGGCTGGCTGGCGTCTCAGGTGGCCAGCATTGTTCCTGGGACGTCCGGAGAGTCTGCAGCAGCAGCGGGGGGAGCGTCACTACAGACGGGTGAGGCCTCCCGAGCGGCTCTCACCCGATGCACCCCCCAGGGCCTTGCGACACTGCCGGAGCCCCTCCGGGGACCCTCCAGGCCGGTCGCAGCGTTCTGTGCCGGTCTCCGCTACCCGGCCCTGGAGGAATCCGCAGGCCAGGCGAGGGCCCGCGGCCTACTTCCAGGCGGGGGGCGGGCCTGTCAGGCGCCGGGCGGCGGCAAGCTCCGGCATCAGCGGGAGGCCGCGGCGGTAACCTCCTCGCCGCGCGGCCTGCCTCCCCCTCCAGCAGAGGGGTGGACATCGGGGGAGCTTCGGCCTGCAGCCTGGCAGGGCTGCCAGCATCACCCCCAGGCAGTGGGGGAACACCGAGTGCGGCAGGGGGCCGCGGCGAAGGGGCCCAGCATCGGCGGTCCGCTTCGGGGGCCGCTACAAGAGGAGGGGGACGACTCCACACCAGGACCGCGGCCTGCTCCCCTGTGGGGCCGCCAACAGCGATGCCCATGTACAGTGGCTCTTTTCCGGGGGGCCTGGAGGCGCAGCGGGGGGCCCTCAGTGCTTCGCTGCAGGAGCCAGCCGTGGCAGCGGGAGCAGACCTCACAGTGTCCCGGTCAGCGTCCATTGCCGGGGTCCCGTCATCTGGGTCCCTCGGGGGGCCCAGTCATCATCATTTGGCTCCTCCTGCGGGGAGTCCCAGAGGTCGACAGCAAGCTGGCAAAGGTACATCCGAGGACCCAGGTTTTCCGGCTGGAGGGCACACAGCCCCCTCGCAGCCCGGTGAGTATGGCTCTGTGTCCCCTGTTTGTCATCCAATTGCAACATCATCCTGGTTGGGTGGGGGGGCCGTTGCCGGAATCCCTCGGGTTCAGCGGGGGGTTGGGAATTGGTGGCGTAGCCGTGGCCGGGGGGGTTAGCGACGTGCTTGCGGATATGCGTAATTTAGTGTCACGTCTGGAGCGGGGTCTCGCTTCACCGTCACCAGTGGCAGCTTGGGCACAAGCTGGGAGTCCAGCGGGGCGGAGTGGGTCGGATTTGGCCGGGCGCGCAAGTGAACCGGTGTCGGTGTCGGTGCAGACTGAGAAAGAGAAAGAATGTCGCGTGCACTTGGATGATAGAGCGCATGGGGAGGTGTATGTTTGTTTTGAGGGTCAGTTGGGGGCTCATTTAAAGAAAGAAGTAAAGGAGCGCATTTGGAAGGACGAGTATGTGGAAATATTTTCCCTATTGCCATTAGAGAAATTTAATTTGGATAAGGGAAAGAAGGAGGATAGCAAAAAGGAGGATGAAGAGAAGCGTAGATGGCGTCTGATCCCGCAAACGTTCGTTAATTGGCAACAGGCGTTCGCTATTTTGGCGAGTGTCATTGGCGAAAAGTCCCCTGATAATTGCTCGGCGTTATTTTGTTCTTTTGACGCCATCGGGGAGGCCTATAGGGTGTATGGGGGTCAGGCTTGGTTGCGCTATGATGAGCAATTTCGGCAGAGGAAGGCCGTCCGTCCGGCTATCCGTTGGGACCAGAAGGACATTGGGCTGTGGATGCGGGTCATAGCTCAAAATAAATTTGGTAGCTCCTTTCATGGGGGGGCTGGGAGTACCAGCCAGAGTAGCGGCAGTTCCGGCGTCTCAGGAGGGGGTGGGCAGGTTCAAACCGGAAATCATAAGTTGGGGGTGTGCTGGCAGTTCAACGACGGCCCGTGTAAATTCGGGGCGAACTGCAAATTTAAACATCTTTGCTCCAACTGCAATAGCGCGTCCCATGGAGCCGCCAAGTGTTTTAAGAAAGGGAAGCCCCGAACCGGCGGTGGTAATTCCCAAGGGGGAGACCCCAGTGAGGCTGGAAAGGATGGTCCCTTATCTAAATAGATATGGGGATAGGGAGAAGTCGGCTTTGCTGTACGCGGGTTTCAAGGACGGTTTGGAGATCCCTCACCCCCCTTTTGCTATTCCTCTGGTTTTAAAAAATTTGCGTTCGGCCTTGTTACATGGTTCAGTGGTTTCAGAAAAGCTGCAAAAGGAGGTTTCGTTGGGATGAATGGCTGGCCCCTTTGTTTCCCCACCTTTTTCGGATTTGGTTGTTTCTCCTCTAGGAGTGGTTCCGAAGAAAGAGCCGAATAAGTTTCGGCTTATCCAACATTTGTCGTACCCTCGCGGGGGTTCTGTGAACGATGGTATCGATCCGGAAATCTGTTCGGTGGTTTACTCCTCCTTTGATGAAGCAGCGCGGTGGGTGCGGAAATGTGGTCGGGGCGCCCTTATGGCTAAAACGGATGTGAAATCCGCTTTTCGTTTGCTCCCGGTTCATCCGGATAGCATGAAGTTGTTAGGTTGCTATTGGGAAGGCATGTTTTTTGTGGACAGGTGTCTAACCATGGGATGTTCGTTATCTTGTGCGTATTTTGAAGCCTTCAGTTCCTTTTTGGAGTGGGTCGTGCGCGATGTTTCCGGTTTTGATTCGGTTATTCATTACTTGGATGATTTTTTGTGCGTGGGCTCCGCGGATTCCGATTGTTGCAAGAGACTGTTACAGGCCATCGAGTGGGTGGCGGAGCGTTTTGGTGTTCCTCTCGCGCCTGAAAAAAACGAAGGCCCCTGTACGTGTTTGCGTTTTTTGGGAATTGTCATTGATACGGTGAATTGGGAGTTCAGGCTGCCCAAGGATAAGTTGGCTGATTTGCGGGCGGAGGTGGTCCGAGCGCACAGGGTCAAGAAGTTGTCGCTGCGTGATCTACAGTCGTTGCTGGGAAAGCTTAATTTTGCCTGTCGAGTCATGCCAATGGGGCGTGTTTTTTCACGTCGTCTGGCCAGTGCGACTGCGGGTGTTCGGGCCCCTCATCATTTCATCAGGTTGTCAGCGGAACTCAGGGCCGATTTGGCGATTTGGGAGTCATTCTTGGAGGGGTACAATGGTCGTTCGTTGTTGATGGAAGAGGTGGTCAGCAGTGACGTGTTGGAGTTGTTCACAGATGCGGCTGGCGGTGTTGGTTTTGGGGCTTACTTTCGGGGGCAGTGGTGCGCGTCCCGGTGGCCCAAGGAATGGGTTGCGGATGGCTTGGTATGCAATATCACTCTGCTGGAGATCTTTCCGATTCTGGTAGCCGTCCATTTGTGGGGACGTGAGTTAATTGCGATAACATGGGCGTTGTGTGCGCGATCAATTGTCTTACTGCATCATCTCCCCCAGTCGTTCGGGTGTTACAGCGGTTGGTTCTCCTCTGTTTGGACCAGAATGCACAAGTGACCACGACGCATGTTCCAGGTGTCAAGAATGATATCACTGACTCTCTCTCTCGTTTACAGTGGGATCGGTTTCGCTCTTTGGCGCCAGAGGTGGAGGTCATGGGTTTAGCTTGTCCGGAGGAGCTATGGAGAGTGGCCTACGGGCCGCGGCATCGCTGATTGATTCGTCTTTGGCTCCAAAGACCTGGGAGGCTTACCGGGCTGTATGGTGCAAATGGGAGGAACAGTTAGCGGCCGGCGTAGCAGTCGGCTTGGATCAGGAGGGAGTTTTGTTGTCTTGGTTGGGGCGGGGGGCCTCCGAGGGTTGGTCGGGTGCAAAAGCCATGCGCGTTTTAGTGGGTTTGTCCTTTGGATTTCGCTTGCGCCACTGGGGGACATAATTACTACTGAATGTGGCCACAGAGGAGCATCATTACTGTAATGTATTTTATTTTGGGGGATACTGTTACCATATAATAAAAGGGAGGTACTATTTTTGTAGAATTGGAGGAAAAGTGGCAATGGTGACCAGGAAGCAATAATCCATAGATGTCTGTGTGTTACACTCTGAAGAGACGAGTCCTGACAGGGAGAAGTCAGAGCAGTCTGTGCTGGATGAAGAAAAGAGAACATTATTTACTTCAATTGGAGACATCACTGGGGAGTATCTTGAGCTACCAGTACTATATGTACTGATACCTTCCACTATTCGGTCATTATATGGGGGTACCAGCAGTGTTAGTACAGTGATTCCTATTAATAATCACTATAAAGATATGATTTGGTCACTATTTGCTGGTCATACGGTCATGGTGTAGCGGCATAATTTGTTTCTTGTATGTAGTAGTATTGGTACACTGTGTGCAAAACTATTAACCAGTTTACCCCCCCAAGGGTGGTTTGCACGTTAATGACGGGGCCAATTTTTACAATTCTGACCACTGTCCCTTTATGAGGTAATATCTCTGGAATGCTTTTATGGATCCCAGTGATTCTGATATTGTTTTTCTCGTGACATATTGTACTTCATGTTAGTGGTAAAATTTCATTCATATAATGTTAGGCATCTAGTTTCTCCCATTGCACAGGAACAGTCTCGAGCCATGTCCTCTGCGGTCTCCCATTCTTCTGCAGCTGCAGAGGTTCCTGCTCAGCAGAGACGTCGGTCCCAGCGTCTTGCAGCATCTGCTCCGATTGGACCACCAGGAAGGTCCCGGAAGGCTGCAACTATAAAAGCTTAGCATGGCCGCCCGGCCATGCGCTAATATAAACCATGTGGAGTGGGTGTTGTATGCATGTATGAATGTCTCTGGTGAATGACTCATTATGAAACCCCTACCCTTGGTACGCATGTGTTCATTCATTGGAGGCTTCCGCAGGTGCGACACCGCACTCTCAGTAGGTCTAGAGAGACTAAGACCTTGTGTCCTTGGGGCTGAGTTCTGTGACCATATACTGCGCGCCCTCTTGCCGAGTGCTGTGAGTTTGAACAGGCTCCGGCATTCATGTTTTGCGGTACTGCGGGTCTGTGACGTAACAAAGTTCGCTCCTGTTCACACCGGGTGGCGTTAACCCGCGTGTGACCTTTTGTATACTGCTATACACATCCGCCATTTACTAAGCAGCCGTTTACGACCTCTGCACGGTGGACCCCGGGCTGCGAACGCACCTTATTATCATTTTATTATTTGGTGCATTCCGCCAGCTCTAACATATAACACGTTTATTTGTGCAAAAAACGGAAATTTGGCAAAAATTTTGCAATTTTCCAACTTTGAATTTTTATGCCCTTATATCACAGAGTTATGGCACAGAAAAAACTTAATAAGCATTTATCATAATCATCTTAGAAACGCGTCACTAATCCCACCCATCAGCACGCCCATTACATGAATTTAAGGTGCCAATGGGTTAGCATGACAACGCGGGGTCTGCAAGAGACCCCTGTGGTTGTCATTGCTGATCTGCTAGGTGCGCTGCCCTAAGGCTGGCGCTCGTAGCAGATGATCAGTTCTGCTGCAGATAGCAGGGCTGAAGCGAACAGATGTTTGCAGCTTCAAGTCTCCTAAATAGACTATTGAAGCAAGTAAAATGTAGAAAAAAGTTTTTAAAAATATTAAAAGAATTAAAATAATATAAGTTCAAATCACGCCCCATTCAAAATAAAAGAAAAACAAAACAATTCAAATACACACTTATTTGGCATTGCTGCATTCAGAAACACCTGATCTATCAAAATATAAAAATAATTAATCCAATCTTTAAAAGGTGTAATGAGAGAAAAAATTCAAAACTCTAGAATTACCGTATATACTCGAATATAAGCCGAGATTATCAGCCCATTTTTTTGGGCCGAAAGTCCCCCTATCGGCTTATATTCGAGTCATATACACCAGGGGGTCGGAGGGGGAGCGGGGGTGTCAGGTCATACTTATATTCTGGTGCGGTCTCTGCAGCCCCCAGCTTCTCCACGATCTCCCTTCCTGCCTTCAGCGGTCACGTGGTACCGCTCATTACACTCATGAATATGTGCATATTCATGAGGTGTAATGAGCGGTACCACGTGACCGCTGAAGGCAGAAAGGGAGATCGCGGGGAAGCTGGGGGCGGCAGAGACTGTGCCAGGACCGATAAGTAAAGCGATACTCACCTGTCCGGGTCCATCGCTGCTTGCTGCTGTCTGGCATGTCATCTGTAAGTGACGTTCAGACAGCAGAGGGCGTGGTGACATGGTTATTGCTCGCCGCGCCCCCTGCAGTTTGAACGTCACTGACAGATGATGTGCCAGACAGCAGCAAGCAGCGGCACCTGGCCCCAGCGACGGAGAGGTGAGTATGTCATATTTTTTATTTTTAAATGCGGCAGCGGCAGCACATGGGGGCATAATGTATGGAGCATCTTATGGGGGCAGCACATGGGGGCATAATCTATGGAGCATCTTATGGGGGCAGCATATTGGGGCATAATGTATGGAGCATCTTATGGGGGCAGCATATAGGGGTATAATCTATGGAGCATCTTATAGGGGCAGCATATGGGGGATTAATCTAAGGAGCATCTTATGGGGCAGCATATGGGGGAATAATCTATGGAGCATGTTATGGGGGTAGCATATGGGGGCATAATCTTTGGAGCATCTTATGGGGGCAGCATATGGTGCCTATTCTATGGAGCATCTAATGGGGCCATAAGATTTATGGAGCAGCATATGAGGCATATTATTCTAGGGAGCATCTTATGGGGCCATTATTAACCTTTTTGCAGCATTATATGGGGTGTATTTTGTATGGAGCATCTTATGGGGCCATTATGAACTGTATGGAGCATTATATGGGGCTCCTGATTCAATATGGATATTCAAAAACATTTAACCTACCGATGTCTCAATTAAGTTTACTTTTATTGTTATCTATTTTTATTTGTGAAATTTACTAGTAGCTGCTGCATTTTCCACCCCAGGCTTATACTCAAGTCAATATCACCTCTATGCAGTATCACCTCTATGCCGATGACACGCAGATCTACCTATCTGGACCCAACCTCGCCTCCTTACTAACTGAAATCCCACAATGTCTGTCTGCTATCTCAGCCTTCTTCTCTGCTTGTTTTCTCAAACTGAACATGGACAAAACAGAATTCATCATCTTTCCCCATCTCACTCTACCCCTCCACCAGACCTATCCATCAATGTTAATGGCTGCTTTCTTTCCCCAGTCCCACACGCTCGGTGTCTAGGGTGATCCTCGACTCTGCGCTCTCTTTCAAACCACATACCCAAGCCCTCGCCTCCTCCTGCCGCCTCAAACTCAAAAATATTTCCCAGATCCACTCATTCCTCAACCACAAAACCACTAGTGCACGCTCTTATCATCTCCCACCTCGACTACTGCAACCTCCTACTCTCTGGCCTCCCCTCTAGCACTTTGGCTCCGCTCCAGTCCATCCTACACTCTGCTGCCCGACTAATCCACCTATCTCCCCGCTACTCCCCAGCCTCCCCCATAAGCCAGGCCCTTCACTGGCTTCCTATTGCCCAGAGGCTCCAATTCAAAACCCTAACCATGACATACAAAGCCATCCACAACCTGTCTCCTCCATACATCTGTGACATGGTCTCTAGCTACCCACCCACACTCAACCTTCGATCATCTCAAGATCAAGATCTCCTCCACTCCCCCCTTATCTCTTCTTCCCACAACCGCATACAAGACTTCTCCCGTGCTTCCCCCATACTCTGGAACTCTCTGCCGCAACACATCAGACTCTCACCATCAACGGAAACCTTCAAGAAGAACCTGAAGACCCACCTGTTCTGACAAGCCTACAGCCTGCAATGATCCTCGGTCTACTGAACCACCGCACGACCTGCTCTACCCTCTCCTACTGTATCCTCACCCATCCCTGTAGACTGTGAGCCTCGCGGGCAGGGTCCCCTCTTCTTATGTACTTGTGTGTCCCTTGTCTTACACATGTTTATTATACTTGTCTATATTTCCCCTTTTCACATGTAAAGCGCCATGGAATAAATGGCACTATATAAATGCATAATAATAGTACGTTTTCCCAGTTTTTTTGTGGCAAAATTAGGGGGGTCGGCTTATACTCGGGTCGACTTATACTCGGGTATATACAGTAAGTTTCTTTGGTTGCCACAACATTACAATAACAGGCGATCAAAAGATCGTATCTGCACCAACATGGTATCAATAAAAACGTCAGATCGGAAAATGGTGCCATTGTTTTGTTCTTTTTTCTTATTTTTTAAAAACTTTAGATTTTTTTTCACCACTTACCATAAAAAAAAGAACCTAGACATGTTTGGTGTATGAGAACTCGTAATGAGCTGTAGAGTCATAACGACAAGTCAGTTTTAGCATGTAGTGAACACAAGTGATTGTGAGCCCTTGGGATTGCGAACCTCGCAATGGGGTGTAACCACGCAACAGACTCCTCTCGCAATGGGGTGTAAACATGCACCAGACTGGTGTATGTGCAGACTAACAACAAACATAAATACCTGGTGTACCTCTCCTGCCACGTGTATGAAAAAGCTCTGTCATTAATATTGTTTGAGTAGAGCTATGCGATAGCGCTATGATAGGCGTCGGGTTCCTGTCGTTGCATAGTGGGAATCCTGAGTCTTACCTCCTGCGCTCTCTCATTCTTCTCCAGCCGCAGAGGAGGTTGCTCAGCAAACTCGTTGGTCCCGGTGCTTTGCCAGACCAGCTCCATGGGTTTGCTTGCTGCTGCCACCTCTGGCTCAGCTATGGCAATACATGCTGCTCAGCAGCGAGATTCTCCAGGGACTAAGTCCTCATGTCGGGCCACTGAGCATGCCCATGGAGTGCTCTCCCATTGGAGATCGAAGGTCACGTGTTCAGGTCCTGCTCCTGTACGGATTGGCCCAGCCGAGAAGCCAGGAAGGTCCCGGACGCTCGCAGCTATAAAAGGGTCACATGGCCGCTCGGCCATGCGCTAGGATAAACTGTATTTTCAGACTATAAGGAGTGAGTGATGAATGCACGTATAAATGTCTCTGGTGACTGTCTCATTATGAAACCCCTACCCTTGGCACGCATGTGTTGTGCAGCCTAGGCTGCTAGCTCCCAGGCTTAGGCGTAGGTAGGTCAGAGTCTGAGTCAGACATTAGTCTTCATCAGTGACTCGGCACACCTCAGTGCAAGTACTCCACACTCCATAGCCAGCGTCCATAGCGGCGTTCGTGGCAGCGATGCCGCGCGCTCAGTGGGCCTAGAGGGACTCTAACCCCGTGTCCTTGGGGTAGAGTTCTGTGGCCATTTGCTGTGCGCTCTTTGGCCAGGCTCTGTGAGCTAAACAGGCTCCGGCATCCACGTTCAGCGGTTGTGCGGCTCTGTGAATTAACAGAGTCCGCTCCTGTTCACACTGTGTGACGTAAACCATGTGTGACTGTTTTCACGCCGCCCTATTCTTCCGCCATTGTCTAGCAGCAGTATAACACCTCTGCACAGTGGACCACTGGCTGTGAACGCACCTATTACTACTTTATAATTTGGTGAATTCCGCCAGCCCTAACACGCTATCCATAAAGAAAGTGCACGGGTAGAGCTATCCCATAGCTCTATTCCCAAAGGAAATGAACAAGTAGAGCTATCCGATAGCGCTATCCCTCAATGTTCCTGAGTGTGAGCTATTTCACATGGTTGAGCGCACTTGGGATCTGCCCCCAAGGCCCTGCCCATGCCCAATGTTTGGTCCGTAGACCGCGGCTAGGAGTTAGTCCCGCTTATAGACATGGAGTCACTTCCTGATCTTTTTGGGAAATCCGCTGATTCTGTTGTTCTGCAGGCAGGATATTAGATGAGTCCTCATCTTCTCATGCTGGAACTTAGCTGTGGGTTCACCGTCATCTGCCATAAGCTCGTAGGCAAACGCTATAGCATATAAGCCACAGTCGTACCCTTTCTTGTGCTGATCCACATTGATAAACCTCAAATGTTTCAGGGGCTTGTCGACCACTTCACTGTACATATTGATAATCTGCTGACGGATGGATGGACTCAGATTCCTAGTCCTGATGCTGTCGGCCACAAAGATTTGGCCATTTTTATAGCAGGTTGTCAGCCAGTGCACCCTGTCCTCATCGTAGTGGATTTGTACAGCATTCTTCAGTACGCTGTGCCCTGGTACCATAAGAGCGGAGGGGGGCTGCAAGCCAGCAAAACCCTTAAACTGTCTGTGCAGCAGGTCCTGGGCCATGATGATGATCTCGTGATCCAGGAAGCCTTCCTTTCCTTTGCTCAGCAGGTTGGTTAAGATTTCTGGAGGCAGGTTCCCAATATCGGGCATCTCCACTTGTGGGGTCACTATCTCCGGGGTTACTTCTCTAAGTAGATCAGTAACATTTTCTGTAGCCGCTCTCTTGGCTGGTGGCAGCATCTCAGGCTTACTGTTAGAGGAGATGGCCACATTCTTATCTGTTTCAATATCGATGACAACATAATCTGGACCGGGAGAAGAAATGTTGGTGTTCTCAAGGTCATCTGTCTTTTTGACCATTGGTTCATCCTCATTTTTTCCTGTTAAAGAGATCAAAGAAATCATAATTTTTTAAAATAAAATATTCTCCATATTTGTTATGGATTATTACGTCTACTGCTCCTTTACTTCGCAACCGCCCACTGTAGATAAACGTTGACGCTTGCTGAGCTCTATGCAGCGCCGACGTTTGTCATGACATGGTCGGTGGTCTTGCAGCGCTCACGACCCCCAGGGTCCTGCAAGCACTGCGATTCCAGTGCAGAGCGATAGCTCTGACAGGTGTTATCATTGCCGTGAAGCACCTGAAGGGTTGATAAACTTTTTGAAATTGGTTTTGAGCACTTTGAGGGGTGCAGTTTTTAGAATGGTGCCACTTTTGGGTATTTTCTGTATTGAATGATCCTCAAAGTAACTTCAAATGTGATGTGGTCCCTAAAAAAATTGTTTCTGCAAATAATAGGAAGCATGCTGACAAGGATGGGAGGGGGGTAGCCCCGCATACCAGGACGTGCAGCACGAAATCTCCGCCTTATCCCAGCCTGCAGCATCACCCCACTCCTGTATCCTCCAGCAGTGACCTTGGGACCCCGCTTCACAGCAGCCACCACCCCCAGTAAGCAATAAGACGCATGGATTATAAGAAGCACCACCATTTTAGTAAAGATAAGTTTTTTCCTATTTTTCTCGTCAATATTTGGGGTGCGTCGTATAATCCGTAGTATCGCATAATCCAAAAAATACAGTATTTGCACATAGATTTTATAGGCTTGTCCAGGGTTATAAAAATGTAATTGGTTTGTTTGAAACACAAGAACACCCCTGTCTACTGGTTGTGCCTGTTATTGCAGATCAGCTCCAGTGAAGAGAATGGTATAGAGCTGCAATACCATGAACAAGCTGAAGGTTTTGATTGCAAAGATTTTTCTTTTTCTAAGAAGATGGCAGCCCTGTTTTTCTTATCCTGGGGAACTGCTTTAGTGTCAGATTGGTTAGGCTGTACTTACCACCAATAGGTTTAGCAGGAGTCTCTCTGTCTCCATCAGTAGATCGTTGAGATTCATCATTTCTCCTGGATTTATCCTTTTTCAGATGTCTTTAAAATAGTAAAATGGAAGGTATTTTATGAATTACAAAGTAACAGATCTTTATTCTGTGGAATGAAATATAGACTCATATGTTTCTTCATTCATTTTGTCTTTTACATTCTGTAGAAACATTGGCAATCAGTAAAATTTTGGTAAATATCAACAATTTTTCATGTACATGAAAGTTCAATATGTGTGGATCGTACTGGGTTGCAAGGTAATATGAGGATTAGACAGGAGTGGATTTATATGAGTGGAATTGAATTCTGCTCATACAAAACTCAGAATGTTGGAGAACAAATATTTTTTGTAATTCACTCCACGCAAATAAAGCAAAGTGGAAGCTAGCGGCAGCCGCCAGCTTGCAGAAGAGTAGAGGGCTGGCAGTAAGATGAGCTCACTTCTCTGACCGACTTCCGCTGCTTTATGCCCGATGGCCAGTTTTCCACACTACCATCATGCCGCACCTTTGGCCAAGTGTTCCCTTTGGGCTGAAACTTTGGCTACAAGCGGCCCCGAAAGGTCTCTGCCCATGCATGTCCCAACCAAGAGTCAGCACTGGGCCGGAGTTTCGGGCAGAGAGCAGCGGGGGCTTCCGGAGAGGGGCTTGGTTGTATATATACCTAATTTTCTTCTTACATCTTCCATTTATTACCATCTGGGACTGGGGAGACCCCAGAGCATAATAGGGAACAATCAATATGTGAAGAATAATTTTGCTGTGAACTGAATCTCTAAATAAAATCTGCTGATTTGGCAGAATTTTGTCACAGCCTCTCATCTGTAATAAAGATGGAATTTTTTGCAGACTCCCATGTACAATATAAATCATCCTTTACAATACTTACCTACATATGGCGTTACAGATGACACCAAGGAATGTTCCAAGGAGGAATATGATAACTACAAAATAAATGACTTTATTCCAAGGGATCTTTGGAGGAACAATACCATCCACTGAAAAAGAAGAGAAAATACATATATTATCTATATATCCAGTAACTTGTCTGTAATCCACTGCCATTATTATCGAAGCAGTCCTATAAAGGGAATCTGTCACCAGGCTTTTGCCATCTTATCGGAGAGAACCATAATGTAGAAGCATAGACCTTTACTATAGCGATGTGTCAATTACTGGACTGTTTCAATAGAATCACTGTTTTACCAGCAATCGATTATCACTACAGGACAACTGGTCTTGTGCCTCCTAGTCCAGCCAGACCCCCAGCAATATACAATGTAAGCACAAGCTGTGGCGGGGTTATACACAGCTGAAAAACTGAGCTCTGCTCAATCTGCAGCAGAGAAAACTGTGACTCTATTTTATAGTCTATTCGACGGTAGGACCCAGCAAGACGATTAAAAATATGGGACCGTAGTTTTGCTAAATTATGTCTCAGGGATGATGTCATATTAATATATAATAGATGTAATGGACAATATAGAGATCTATCCAGTGGCTTAGGTAGAGGCTGATGTGTCCTGGTGAAAATAAGTAATCTGGGCCCCCACCTGCATATTTGTCAGATGTATGGTCCTTTGTGGCATTCCAGATCCTATGAATCTCTGACAGTGGCATATAACACATGCCAGTAGGGGGGTGTCATATCACAAGCTGAACGGCGTGTCCATGACATGATTGTGGGGTAACTATGGGTCGCCATGACAGCCGAGGGTCTGCCGAAGACCCCATGCTTGTTGTGAGGATCCTCTTGTGAAAGTCAGCCTGTAGCTGGCGTTCATAGGAGAACATTGGTTTAGCTACAGATAGCAGTGTTTATCCACTGCTATGTATAGCACATTCAACCGGACAGTGGCAGCGTCAAGTCCCTAAAGAGGACTATTGAGTACAGTAAAAATTCAGTAAGATCTATCAAAATGTAAACTAAATTTATCTGATCAGTAAACAGCATAAGAAGAAAAAAATATCGAAATCGCAAGAATTACATTTTTTGGCAGCTGCAACATTGCAATAAAAGGCGATAAAAAAACCCATAGTATCTACCCCAAAAAGGTATCAGTAAAAATATCAACTCAGGGCGCAAAAAGTAAGCCTTTACCCAGCCTAATGAGGTTTACCCCATAATATGTGAATATTTGGAAAAGTACTTACCTGCTGGGGTTGTATGCGTGGGCAAGGAATCATGGCGCTGGGTGATGAGAGGCGCGCCTTCCACAGATGCTAATAGCAAACTCACGATTAGAAGAAATCGAAAGAGCATTTTAGCTTGGAGAAATATCGCTGAATGTGTAACACACAGGGAGTTATCGCTGAATGTGTAACACACAGGGAGTTATCGCTGAATGTGTAACACACAGGGAATTATCGCTGAATGTGTAACACACAGGGAGTTATCGCTGAATGTGTAACACACAGGGAGTCTTGTCAGACAAAGCCTCTTCCTGCAGCGTCACTCCTTATAACCACACATTCCGTGATGTCACAATGGAGATCTCAGTGTGACATCACAAGGAGCGGAACACCAGTGATGTCACAATGGGTCAGATAAAGGATAAACAGCGTATGCACAACTTCAGAAGGTGCTCAAGTAGGGCCCCACACCATACATGAATAATAAAGAAAACTTGGCACTCAACTTCTAGAATAATTTTTTGGATTTTTTAATGCAGCCAGAAAATAATAGACGTTTCGGCCTCACTGGCCTTCATCAGTAACAGACTGCAGTATAGTAGTTAATTGCATTCAGTGCGATAATAGAAGTGACACCATAGTCACTTTAAATGTGCCTGGTCATGCACTAGGCGCTGGGCATGGAGCCTGAATCAAATAGTACCTGGGTGGGTGGGGGTGCCATGCAGACATCAGCGACCCAGAATCCACTGTGACACAGCTGACCAACAGTGGATTCTGGGTCACTGATGTCTGCATCGCACTGAATGCGATTAACTACTATCCTGCAGTCTGTTACTGATGAAGGCCAGTGAGGCCGAAACCTCTATTACAATGGGTCAGATAACTGCAACTACTCAACATGGAGCAGCTCCATCCATCTATATATGATTAATATAATATTAATGTCTAAGGACCAAGCCGCATTAGAGGATATTATGAATGTATGGGGGCGGAGACATTATTCATGTGTTGGCCACAGGGAGACATTACTATTACTGGGCCACATAGGGTGGCAATATTAACTCATGATGAACACATAGGTGGACAGTTTTACCAGATGAGTGCCACATAAGGGACAATATTAATGTATGGGGGCCACATGGGAGGACATTGCTATTAAGTGGGGTCCACATATGATGATATTTTTAATGTATGAGGGCCACAATTTGGAATGTTACTACTACATTGGGGGTCATAAAAAGGAATTCCACATCTGTATGAAGGCATAATAGTTGGACATTGCTACTGTATGGGTGCCGTGTTGGGGCAATTCTACTGCATTTGGACAAACAGGGGACATAATTACTACTGAATGGGGACACAGAGGAGCATCATTGCTGTACTGTATTTTATTTTGGAGGATACTGTTACCATATAATAAAAGGGAGGTACTATTATTGTAGAATTGGAGGAAAAATGGCAATGGTGACCAGGAAGCAATAATCCATAGATGTCTGTGTGTTACATTCTGAAGAGACGAGTCCTGACAGGGAGAAGTCAGAGGAGTCTGCGCTGGATGAAGAAAAGAGAACATTAATTACTTCAATTGGAGACATCACTGGGGAGTATCTTCAACTACCTATACTATATGTATTGATACCTTCCACTATTCGGTCATTATATGGGGATATCCAGCAGTGTTAGTACAGTGATTCCTATTAATAATCACTATAATGATATGATTTGGTCACTATTTGCTGGTCATACGGTCATGGTGTAGCAGCATAATTTGTTTCTAGTATGTAGTAGTATTGGTACACTGTGTGCAAAACTATTAACCCATTTACCCCCAAGGGTGGTTTGCACATTAATGACCGGGCCAATTTTTACAATTCTGACCACTGTCCCTTTATGAGGTAATAACTCTGGAACGCTTTTATGGATCCCAGTGATTCTGACATTGTTTTTCTCATGACATATTGTACTTCATGTTAGTCATAAAATTTCATTCATATAACTTGCGTTTATTTGTGCAAAAAGCGGAAATTTGGGGAAAATCTTGAAAATTTTGCAATTTTCCAACTTTGAAATTTTTATGCCCTTAAATCACAGAGATATGGCACAGAAAAAACTTAATAATTAACATTTCCCACATATGTTTACTTTACATCAGCACAATTTTGTAACCAAAATTTTTTTTTGTTAGGAAGTTATAAGGGTTAAAACTTGACCAGCGATTTCTCATTTTTACAACACCATTTTTTTTAGGGACCAAATCACATTTGAAGTCACTTTGAGGGGTCTATACGATAGAAAATACCCAAAAGTGACACCATTCTAAAAACTACATGCTTCAAGGTGCTCAAAACTACATTCAAGAATTTTATTAACCCTTCAGGTGCTTCACAGGAATTTTTTGAATGTTTAAACAAAATGAACATTTAATTTTTTTCACAAAAAAATTACTTCAGGTCCAATTTTTTTTATTTTACCAAGGGTAACAGGAGAAATTGAATTGCAAAAGTCATTGTACAATTTGTCCTGAGTATGCTGATACCTGATATGTGGGGGGGAACCACTGTTTTGGCACATGGCAGAGCTCAAAAGGGAAGGAGCTCCATTTGACTTTTTCAACGCAAAATTGGCTGGAATTGAGATTGGACGCCATGTCACGTTTGGAGAGCCCCTGATGTGCCTAAACAGTGGAAACCCCCATAAATGACACCATTTTGGAAACTAGACCCCCCCAAGGAACTTATATAGATGTGTGGTGAGAACTTTGAACCCCCATGGGCTTCACATAAGTTTATCAGTAAAATTAAAAAATCATATTTTTGCCACAAAAATGATCTTTTCAGCCCCAATTGTTATCTTCCCAAGGGAAACAGGACCCCAAAAGTTGTGCAATTTGTCCTGAGTATGCTGATACCCCATATGTGGGGGTAAACCACTGTTTGGGCACATGGCAGAGCTCGGAAGGGAAGGAGCACCATTTGACATAGAATTGGCTGGAATTGAGATCGGGCGCCATGTCGCGTTTGGACAGCCCCTGATGTGCCTGAACAGTGGAACCCCCACAAGTGACCCCATTTTGGAAACGAGACCCCCCCAAGGAACTTATCTATATGTGTTGAGCACTTTGAACCCCTAAGTGCTTCACAGAAGTTTATAACGCCCGTGAAAATAAAAACTCATATTTTTTCCACAAACATGATCTTTTAGTCCCCAATTTTTTTTATTTTCCCAAGGGTAACAGGAGAAATTGGACCCCAAAAGTTGTTGTCCAATTTGTCCTGAGTACGTTGATACCCCATATGTGGGAGAATACTACTTTATGGGCACACACCGGGGCTCGGAAGGGAAGTAGTGATGTTTTGGAATGCAGACTGATGGTATGGTCTGCGGGTGTCATGTCACGTTTGGAGAGCCCCTGATGTGCCTAAACTGTGGAAACCCCCCACAAGTGACCCCATTTTTGAAAGTAGACCCCCCAAGAAACTTATCTAGATGTGTTGAGCACTTTGAACCCCCAAGTGCTTCACAGAAGTTAATAACGCCCGGGCGTGAAAATAAAAAAATCATATTTTTTCCACAAACATGATCTTTTAGTCCCCAATTTTTTTATTTTCCCAAGGGTAACAGGAGAAATTGGACCCCAACAGTTGTTGTCCAATTTGTCCTGAGTATGTTGAAATACCCATATGTGGGAGAAAACTACTGTATGGGCACACATCGGGGATCGGAATTGAAATAGTGATGTTTTGGAATGCAGACTTTGCTGGAATGGTCTGTGGGTGTCATGTCATGTTTGGAGCGCCCCTGATGTGCCTAAACTGTGGAAACCCCCCACAAGTGACCCCATTTTGGAAACTAGACCCCTCAAGGAACTTATCTAGATGTGTGTTGAGCACTTTGAACCCCCAAGTGCTTCATAGAAGTTTATGACTCCGGACGTGAAAAAAAAATCATATTTTTTCCACAAACATGATCATTGCAACCAGGGGCGGACACTGGCAGCTTGGGGCCACTGTGCAAGAAATGTGTCTGGGCCCCCCTTCCTTTTGTGGCATCAATGTTACATATACACATATATATATATGTATATATATATATAGCCACACACACATACATGTATATATTACATAGTCTCCTTTATTATGTATATTGCTGTCCCTTACACAGTGCCCTCTCTTGTTATGTACAGCACCGTCCCTACATATTAGATTATACAGAGCCCTGTTCTCTGTTTTTTATTACATACTGTCCTGTCTTGTTAGCTGTATAATGCAGTGATGGCTGATGGAGCATGGGAAAGCGTCCTTTCTAATGAAGGAGCCGATGGACTGGTAGTCTGGTCACCGGCTCCTTGATCAGCAGTCATTTTATATCTAAAAAGAGAGGGAACTATGTAGTAAAAGAAGGTGCTATTAATAACAAAATTAACAAGAATACACTATGTAAGAGACAGCACTATACATAATAGCAGAGGACGCTATATAATAAGGGACGGCACGATATATAACTAGAGAGGATGGTATGTAATAAGGGACGGTGTTAAACATAACAAAAGAGAAAACTATGTAACTAAGGATGGTGTTACACAGAATTAGTGAGTAGACTATATGCTAAGGGACTGTGTTATACATAATAAGTACGTGCACTATATGCTAAGGGACTGTGTTATACATAGTAAGCCATAATGTCTTCCTCCAGCTCCCCCTGTTCCTAAGGCCATTATAAGTCCCCCCTTCCACCCATCCCAATCCCCCACACCCCTCATTGTCCTCCTCCCCCAGATGCCATTATTGTCCTCTCCCCCACCCCATCATTACCCTCTTCACCACCTCCATTCCATCATTTTCTTCTCTCCCACCACTATCTTTGCTTTCTCCCACCACTTCCATCATTGCCCATTTCCCCACCTCCATTATTTCCTCCTCCACGACCCCCATTATTGCCCTTTCCACCACCACCATCATTGCATTCTCCCCCCACCCCATCATCATTTCTTTTTCCCTCACCACCATTGACCTTTCCACCACCTCCATCTTTGCCTTCTCCCCACCACCCCATCATTGCCCTCTCCATCACCCCATCATTGCCTTCTTCCCATCACCCCATCATTGCCTTCTCCATCACCCCCATCATTGCCTTCTCCCCATCACTGCCATCTGCCCATCACTCCCATCATTGCCCTCTCCCCATCACTCCCATCAATGCCTTCTCATCATCACTCCCATCATTGCCTTCTCCATCACCCCATCATTGCCTTCTCATCAACACTCCCATCATTGCCTTCTCCATCACCCCATCACTGCCTTCTCCATCACCCCCATCATTGCCTTCTCCCCATCACTGTCATCTGTCCATCACTCCCATCATTGCCTTCTCTCCATCACTCCCATCATTGCCTTCTCATCATCACTCCCATCATTGCCTTCTCCATCACCCCATCATTGCCTTCTCATCATCACTCCCATCATTGCCTTCTCCATCACCCCATCACTGCCTTCTCCCCATCACCCCATCATGGCCTTCTCCCAATCACCCCATCATGGCCTTCTCTTCATCACCCCATCATGGCCTTCTCCTCCACCTACACACACATACATACATACATGCACACACATACTACATATACACATACATACATACACACACATACATACATACACACACACACACACACAGCAGTGACAGCACCTCACCTGTCCGAGTCTGCAGAATCTCCGCCTCCGCCCTCCGCCTGCTTCCTCGCTCTGGCACACTGGCAGCGTCGCTGAATGATGACGTCATTCAGCGGCGCTGCTCTCTGTGTCAGAGACAGGAAGTGCTGGCTCCGGGCAAGAAGGATCTTTACTGATCCGCTGCTATTTTCTCTTGCAGGCAGCGGAGCTGCTGGCATCGCTCCCTGCCCGCCGCACATGAGGGCAATCTGGCCAAGGGCCCCCTGGAGCCTCTGGCCTGGAGAAACTGGGCAGATTGCCCTCATCATTAGCCACCCTGCAGAGGCCCCCTGGAGCCTCTGGGCCCTGGTGCAGTCGCACCGGTTGAACCGGCGGTATGTCCGCCCATGGTTTGGAATTTTTAGCCATTATTAGTGTAAGTTATTGCTCTGGCAGCAGTAATTGTCCTGTAACAGACGCTGTGTGAGCGGTGACACTGGCAGGAGTGTGAACAGGGCTCTGTAATACTGTGACCAGCCCTCCTTGGTGGAAAACACCTTTATCGGACTACAACTCCCTGCATTCTATCAAACAAACAAGATCATATAGATATTTTTAAGTTTTGGAAGGCATCGTGTCAGCAAAGTTATAAGCAAACTTTATTCAAAACACGTACATGTCAGTATGACAGTTTGAAAAAAAAAATCCGCTTTGTTATTTGTTTTTATTTATTTTTTTATTTATTTTTTTTACAGCATCAGTACAATTACGGCGAGGCCGAGTTTGTGTAGTTTTTTTTTTTTTTTAAAACATTTTAGTGGCTATTGGATTTTTTTATTAGGGGGCGTTTAAACTATGGGTTAAATAATTTTAGATTTTGATTGATCGCTCCAAAAGGCATCATATGAGTTTATTTTTAAAATGTTAATTACTTTTTAACATTCTATTATTATTTTTATTTTTTTTATTCCCTCGGGGGACTTGAACCTTTGACAGTTCAGCAAAACATAAGAAAACTTCTGATCTCCTGTGGAGCCCAGCCGGTGGCTTCATGGGAGCATCAAGATGGCGGCACTAGGGGACCTCTGTCAGCGACTTTTCAGCTCCCCACCATCTTGTCAGGGAGGGGGTGGATTGGGTAGTATAAATAAAAACGTCAGATAAAGCCGCAAAACATAAGCCCTCGCCCAGCTCCAGATCCCGAAAAACGGAAACGCTGACGGTCTCGGAAAATGACGACAAACACAAAAACTTTTCGGAAAAATTTTGGGAATTTTTTTCACCACTGAAATAATAAAGAACCTATCCATGTTTGGTATCTGCGTACTTGTACTGACCGGCGGAATCATATTCTTCAGTTAGTTTTATCACATAGTGAACATGGCAAATAAAGATTAAAAAAAAAAACAATTGAGTAATTGCACTTTTTTTGCAATTTCTTGTTTTTTTTTTTCCCCCTGTTTTCCAGTACACCATCATGGTCTTCTCCCTATCACCCCATCATGGCCTTCTCTCCCCATTACTCCCATCATGGCCTTCTCTCTCCATTACCCCCATCATGGCCTTCTCTCCCCATCACCCCCATCATGGCCTTCTCTCCCCATCACGGCCTTCTCCCCATGTCCCCATCATATCATTGCCTTCTCCAGGGCCAGGCTCCACCTACACACACACAGACATACACACATACATATACACACACAGCACACAAACACACACAGCAGCACCTCTCACCTGTCACACACACACCCAGCAGCACCTCTCTCCTGTCTCACACACAAACCAGCACCTCTCATCTGTCCGCAGCATCGCCCGTGCTTCCTCGCTCTGGCACATCATCGGCCACTGAATGATGACGTCATTCAGCAGCGCTCCTCTCTGTGTCAGAGACAGGAAGCGCGGGCGGCGGGCAAAAGAGATCCTTTCAGCTCCCCTGCTATTTTCTCTTGCAGGCAGCGGAGTTGCTTGGATCGCTCCCTGCCCGCCGCACATGAGGGCAATCTGGCCAGGGGCCCCCGGAGCCTCGAGTCCGGAGAAACCGACCATATTGCCCTCATCATTAGCTGCACTGCAGGGCCCCCCATGGCAGAACCGGATCACGGCTCTGAATCTCCCCGGTTAGGGGTACCGGCTGCTTTTTTAACAAGCGGTTCCATCGAACCGGGGAGAACCAGCCGAATCCCACCCCTGCATTTAGGTCTTGAGTGATCAATTTCGAATTAGTTATCCCACTGCCTGTTAATGCCAGAACATAACATACTGTATATCATTAAACATATATTTAAGTCTTAAGAACTTACTTTCGGATGTGGCTGAGACGGGTTATAAGTTCCGTCATGAAAACAAACTTGAGGTGTAATTCCTGAAACAGGCGGAGGAGGTGGAATATGTTCTTTGTCCTCTTGTTGTTCTGTAAAATACACGGTTAGTGAGACTAGTTGATCATGAAAAGGATATTGATTCTATTCTACAGTCAGCCTGGGATTGGAGACCCCTAGCATACTAGGAAATTACTTAAAGGGAAACTGTCACCATGAAAACACAGTCCAATCTGCAGACATCATCTATAATATAACGCTGTAAGCATCACTCTGTCCGAAGCCTTTATAGACTGCGCAAGCGTGACGTGACTGCGCAGTCTGGCTCCAGACAGAATGAGGCAGCCAGTGGTGAGGAGTGTGTATGGTGCCGGAGATGACGGTACCGTACACACGGCATACCGCCATCTCTGACGCCATACTTACATACTTACATGACCGGGAGGAGCGTTGCCGTGGCGCTTCTCTTCGGCCGGAGACCGGGGCGGGAGTGCGGCCGGAATCGCGCATGCGCATAGCGCGTTCCGGCGCCATTTTACTTTACTTTAGCAATATGACGCCGGACAGCACTATGGTCATGCGCATACTCCGGCGCCAGACTCCTCCCCTGGCCTCCGGCAGAACGTGGTGACAGCGCTGGAGCACAGGAAAGCAGGGTGAGTATAAATGCTTTTTTTTTTTGCATGTGTGTAGTTTTAGTAGGAGTGAGGGGACCATGCATACCAGGATAGGAGAGGTGAGAGGACTATGCATACCAGGATTGGAGGGTGAGGGGGCCATGCATACCAGGATTGGGGGATGAGAGGGACCATGCATACCAGGATAGGGGGGTGAGAGGACCATGCTTACCAGGATTGGGGGATGAGGGGTACCATGCATACCAGGATTGGGGGATGACAGGACCATGCATACCAGGATTGGGGGATGAGGGGTACCATGCATACCAGGATGGGGGGTGAGAGGACCATCCATACCAGGATTGGGGGATCAGGGAGTACCATGCATACCAGGATTGGGACATGAAGGGTACCATGCATACCAGGATAGGGGGGTGAGGGGTACCATGCATACCAGGATTGGGGGATGAGGGTTACCATGCATAACAGGATAGGGGGTGAGGTGACCATACATAACAGGATTGGGGGATGAGGGATACCATGCATACCAGGATTGGGGGATGAGGGGTACCATGCATACCAGGATTGGGGTATGAGGGGTACCATGCATACCAGGATTGGGGGATGAGGGTTACCATGCATAACAGGATAGGGGGTGAGGTGACCATACATACCAGGATTGGGGGATGAGGGATACCATGCATACCAGGATTGGGGGATGGGGGGTACCATGCATACTAGGATAGGGGGTGAGGGGACCATGCATACCAGGATAGGGGGGTGAGAGGACCGTGCATACCAGGATAGGGGGATGAGGGGTACCATGCATACCAGGAATGGGGGTGAGGGGACCATGCATACCAGGATAGGGATGAGGGAGTACCATGCATACCAGGATAGGGGGGTGAGAGGACTATGTGCATACCAGGATAGGGGGGTGAGAGAACCATGTGTATACCAGGATTGGGGGTTGAGGGGGCCATGCATACCAGGATAGCGGTGGTGAGTGGACTATGCATACCACAAAAGGTGGGGTGAGGGGACCATGCATACCAGGATGAAGAATGGGGTGCCATGCATACCAGGATTGGGGGGTGAGGTGACCATGCATACCAGGATGAAGAATGGCGTGCAATGCATAGCAGGATTGGGGGGGTGAGAGGACCATGCATACCAGGATTGGGGGATGAGGGGTACCATGCATACTAGGATTGGGGGATGAGGGGGACCATGCATACAAGGAAAGGGGGTGAGGGGACCATACATACCAGGATAGGGATGAGGGAGTACCATGCATACCAGGATTGAGGGATGAGGGGTACCATGCATACCAGGATAGGGGGTGAGGGGACCATGCATACCAGGATAGGGATGAGGGAGTACCATGTATACCAGGATTGGGGGGTGAGAGGACCATGCATACCAGGATTGGGGGATGAGGGGTACCATGCATATCAGGATTGGGGGATGAGAGGACTATGCACACCAGGATAGGGGGTGAGGGGACCATACATACCAGGATAGGGGGTGAGGGGGCCATGCATACCAGGATTGGGGGTGAGGGGACCATGCATACCAGGATAGGGATGAGGGAGTACCATGCATACCAGGATTGAGGGGTGAGGGGACCATGCATACCAGGATGAAGACTGGGGTGCCATGCATACCAGGATTGGGGGGTCAGGGTACCATGCATTCCAGGATAGGAATGAGGGGTGCCATGCATACCAGGATAGGAGGGTGGCTGCACATACCAGGATGGGAGACCATATACCAATTAAAATGCTCGCCTCCCGGGCGTAGAATGGGTTCATAGCTAGTATTATAGATCAGGGGGATGAGTAGATTGATATATAATGTAGTTGTGTGAGAAAGCATTTAGTATTACCTGGGTTTTAATCATTGATTCCTTTGCTTTTTCTTGGATTTTCGGGCCAGATGATGGTACTATCCCTAACTGACATATTTCTTTGTACAAGAGTATACAGAGGTAGCTGTCAACCACGGATATTGCTGCCCACTGAACCACAAATCCCAGAAAGAGCAGAAGTTTAAATGATTAACCCCTTCATGACCTCTGACACATATATACATCATAGGTTGTGTCCCTGCATTTGACCTGCAGGTTACTATTGTGAGCCCTCATGCTTTCAGGTACATGAGAGCTGATCTGATCTGATCAGCTGTCATGTGCCCCTAACAGTCGTGGGTGTAATCACAATCCACCCATGGCTGTTAACCTCTTAAATGCTGCTGTCAATTTCCAATGGCAGCATTTATCATGGTCATGTCGGAAACGCATCACTATTCCCGCCCATCAGCGCGCCCGTAACATGAATTCAAGGTGCCAATGGGTTAACATAACAACCCGGGGTCTGCAAGAGACCCCTGTGGTTGTCATTGCTGATCTGCTAGGTGCGCAGCCCTAAGGCCGGCGCTCGTAGCAGATAGCAGGGCTGAAGCGAACAGATGATTGCAGCTTCAAGTCTCCTAAATAGACTATTGAAGCAAGTAAAAAGTAGAAAAAAGTTTTTAAAAATATTAAAAGAATTAAAATAATAAAAGTTCAAATCACCCCCCTTTTGTCCCATTCAAAATAAAAGAATAAACAAAAAAATTCAAATACACATTTATTTGGCATTGCTGCATTCAGAAACACCTGATCTATCAAAATATAAAAATGATTAATCCGATCGATAAATGGTGTAATTAGAGAAAAAAATAAAAACTCTAGAATTAAGTTTCTTTGGTCGCCGCAACATTGCAATAACGGGCGATCAAAAGATCGTATCTGCACCATCATGGTATCAATAAAAACGTCAGCTTGGCGCGCAAAAAATAAGCCCTCACCCAACCCAAGATCATAAAAATTGGAAACGCTAAGGGTCTAGGAAAATGGCGCCATTGTTTTATTATTTTTTTTCTTTTTTCTTTTTTACAAACTTTATATTTTTTTTCACCACTTACCATAAATAAAAAAAGAACCTAGACATGATTGGTGTATGAGAACTCGTAATGAGCTGTAGAGTCATAACGGCAGGTCAGTTTTAGAATTTAGTGAACACGAGTTATTGCGAGCCCTTGGGATTACGAACTTCGCAATGGGGTGTAACCACGCAACAGACTGGCGTATGTGCAGACTAACAGCAAACATAAATACCTGGTGTACCTCTCTTGCCACTCCTACCTTGTGTATGAAAAAGCTCTGTCGTTAATACTGTTCGGGTAGAGCTATCCGATAGCGCTATCCATGAAGAAAGTGCACGGGTAGAGCAGCTATCCCATAGCTCTATTCCTAAAGGAAATGAATGGGTAGAGCTATCCCATAGCGATATCCCTCAATGTTCCTGAGTGTAAGCTATTTCACATGGTTGAGCGCACTTGGGATCTGCCCCCAAGGCCCTGCCCATGCCCAATGTTTGGTCCGTAGACCGCGGCTAGGAGTTAGTCCCGCTTTTGTGTGCAACTTTTTTGGGGCTTTTACAGTTGTTAAAAATCTTAATAAATGACTTCTTTGTACACACAGTGACTGCGTCCTCTTCTGGACCCATGTTGATAACTTCATCACTGGCATCAGGCATAGGGATCATGGTGCTTTTGAGGATATCTCTCTCTTTTCCACCACGGGTGCGTGAGGAGTGACATCAGTCACAGTTTTTGTTTTGTCCTCATGCTTTCCTGTAATGTAGAATATTGAAATTAGGTTAAAATCCCACCAAAGACATTTGCAAGGAGTTTGTGTGGGTTTCCTCCAGATTCCTCCCACATTCCAAAGACATACTGATGGAGAATTATGATTGTAAGCCCCAATGGGGACAGTGATAACAATGTAAGTAAAGTTGTGGAATTAATGGCGCTAC
Organism: Dendrobates tinctorius; assembly: GCF_039654945.1. Taxonomy (NCBI): domain Eukaryota; kingdom Metazoa; phylum Chordata; class Amphibia; order Anura; family Dendrobatidae; genus Dendrobates; species Dendrobates tinctorius. Next base: position 11,106,332 of record NW_027361872.1, read on the forward strand.
ATACAGTTGAGAAAATAAGCATTTGACACACTGCCAATTTTGCAAGTTTTCCCACCTACAAAGAATGGAGAGGTCTGTAATTTTTTATTGTAGGTACACTTCAACTGTGAGAGACAGAATGTTTAAAAAAATCCAGAAAATCCCATTGTATGATTTTTACATAATCAATTTGCATTTTGTTGCATGAAATAAGTATTTGACACCATAGAAAAACAGAACTTAATATTTGGTACAGAAACCTTTGTTTGCAATTACAGAGGTCATATGTGGTAGTTTTTTCCCAAGTTTGCACACACCGCAGCAAGGATTTTGTCCCCCCCCTTCCATACGGATCTGTCAGGTTTCGGTGCTGTCGCTGTGTAACATTGAGTTTCAGCTCCCTCCAAACGTTTCCTTTTAGGTTTAGGTCTGCAGACTGGCTAGGTTCCTCCAGGACATTAAAATGCATCTTATGGAGCCTCTCCTCAGCTGCCCTGGCTGTGTGTTTTGGGTCATTGTCATGATGGAAGAACCAGCAATGACCCATCTTTAACGTTCTTACTGAAGGAAGGATGTTGTTGGCTAAAATCTCACGACACATGACCCCATCTATCCTCCCTTCAATATGGTGCCGTCGTCTTGTCCCCTTTGCAGAAAATGGAATGAATGAACCGTTGTCATATGCCGGTTTTCGGTGAATGACAACTTACTGTAGGGACTGGTACATAGAGATGAATCTCCGCCATTGCTACTTTATCACCCTGAAGAATGTTGAGCTCATAGTTTCTAAGAGTATCATGGCACTTATAGTTTAATGCATTTGCAATTAAGGACATACCTGGTTGGTTTACAAGTTATCATGTATTGGTGCTGCACACATTGTATATTTCTATATTAAGGGCAGCGCAGAGTGTCGCAGGGTCAGCCGTCATGGAGTGGCAGCGTCTTTCTCGCCAACATAGGATGATGTTTGGTTGCTTATGTGGTGGAGCATTTCTCTGCTCATAAATCTATTTGTTTCTCGCCCCCTTTTGCTCCTATTTGTCTATATATGTCTCTGTATTCAGTGGAGCACACTAAAATCTATTCAGTATAATTGGTGTGGCACTATATATTGATGATTAAACTAGCACTGAATAGCGCATACTAGGGAACTGGGGAGAGCCGCCGAGGAGCAAGGGCACCATTGTCGTATCACAAGGGTGCCAACCTCTACTGTTAGGCAGGTGGACAGGAAAGGGGATTACACAGGGGCTCTCCAGGATCATCTACTTATCTATTCAATTTGTCGCCTTTCAGCATTTTAAGTGTGTGTCTTGTATGTTGTTAGTCCTTTTATAAATGGTTAATAAAGGTTTATATTTTAATTAATGGGGTCTTCATATGTGAGCTGATTCCTGAACTTTCTCAGAATCATCCTTACTAGAAGAGGCAAGATCACGTACAGAGCCCCAGACCGAGGAAGATTGACAGTCATCTTGTGTTTCCTCCATTTTCTAATAATTGTGCCAACAGCTGTTGCCTTCTCACCAATTGCCTATTGTGCTGTAGCCCATCCGAGCCTTGAACAGGTCTACAATTTTGTCCCTGATGTCCTTAGACTTCATTTTGGTCTTGGCCATGGTAGAGAGGTTGGAGTGTGATTGATTGTGTGGACAGGTGTCTTTTATACTGGTAACGAGTTCAAACAGGAGCAGTTAGCACAAGTAATGAGCGTAGAGTAGGAGGGCTTCTTAAAGAAAAACTAACAGGTCTGCGAGAGCCAGAATTCTTTCTGGTTAGAAGGTGATCAAACACTTATTTCATGCAATAAAATGCAAATCAATTATGTAAAAATCATAAAATAAATCTAAAAGACCACATTGTAAGATTCCGTCTCTCACAGGTGAAGTGTACCTACAATAAAAACTACAGACCTCTCCATTCTTTGTAGGTGGGAAAACTTGCAAAATTGGCATTGCGTCAAATACCGTATATACTTGCGTATAAGCCGAGATTTTCAGCCCATTTTTTTGGGCTGAAAGTCCCCCTCTCGGCTTATACGCAAGTCATATACGCCAGTGAGTCGGAGGGGGAGGGGTAGTGGGGGTGTCAGATCATACTGACCCCCTGGCGCGTCTCTTCAGCCCCCCTGCCTGTCCCACAGTCTCAGGCGCCTGCCTTCAGCAGTCACGTGGTACCGCTCATTAAAAACATGAATATGCACATATTCATGTCTTTAATGAGTGTTATCACATGACCGATGAAGGCTGGCGCCGAAGACCATGGGAGAACAGGGCTGCAGAGACCGCACCAGGAGGGGGTAAGTATATGTGATATTCACCTGTCCCCGTTCCCACGCTGCTCGCCGCTGCCTGCCACATCCTCTGTCAGTGTCGTTCAGGCAGCAGAGAACGCGCCCCCCATCATATTTATATATTCACTATATTGAGGGTATTATGGAAAGTCTATGGTTACTTACTGGTGCAGACTGGTCTGTGACCCCGGATCGTGTTCAGTTGAAGGTCAATGTGATCTCTTCGTCATATACTCTACATGCCGTTTAAAGACATGGAGTCACTTCCTGACCTAAAGCAAAAAGTAAAAACAATGAAAATCAGATGCCCCCAATAATGGCAGCACACCCCTTATCATATTTACACATTCACTATATTGAGGGTATTATGGAAAGTCCATGGTTACTTACTGGTGCAGACTGGTCTGTGGTCCTGGGTCGTGTCCGGTTGTAGGTCGGAGCGATCTCTTGGACCGTCATAGACTCTACATGCCTCTTGGAAAGTGCTAGAATCTCCTACGCGAAAATCGCGGAAAAAACGCGGAATAAACCTCTGCACAAATTGTGCGAATATCGCGCCAAACCGCAGAAACAGTCTCAAAACAAACCCGCAAGTTCCTGATATTGGGCATCTCCACTTGTAGGGTCGTTATCTCCGGGGTTACTTCTCTAGGTAGATCAGTAACGTTTTCTGTAGCCGCTCTCTTGGCTGGTGGCAGCATCTCAGGCTTACTGTTAGAGGAGATGGCCACATCCGTATCTGTTTCAATATCGATGACGACATAATCTGGACCAGGAGAAGAAATGTTGGTGTTCTCAAGGTCATCTGTCTTTTTGACCATTGGTCCATCCTCATTTTTTCCTGTTAAAGAGATCAAAGAAATCATAATTTTTTAAAATAAAATATTCTCCATATTTCTTATGGATTATTGCGTCTACTGCTCCTTTACTTCGCAGCCGCCCACTGTAGATAAATGTTAGCGCTTGCTGGGCTCTATGCAGCGCCGACGTTTGTCATGACATGGTCGGTGGTCTTGCAGCGCTCACGACCCCCAGGGTTCTGCAAGCTCTGCGATTCCAGTGCAGAGCGATAGCTCTGACAGGTGTTATCATTCGTGAAGCACCTGAAGGGTTGATAAACTTTTTGAATTTGGTTTTGAGCACTTTGAGGGGTGCAGTTTTTAGAATGGTGTCACTTTTGGGTATTTTCTGTATTAAATGCTCCTGAAAGTAACTTCAAATGTGATGTGGTCCCTAAAAAAATTGTTTTTGCAAATTTAGTTGGAAAAACGAAAAATCGCTGATCAACTTTTAACCCTTTTAACGTCTTAAGAAAAAAACAATTGTGTTTCAAAAATTGTATTGATGATAGATAAACATGTGGGAAATATTATTTATTAACTATTTTGTGTGACAGCACACTGGTTTAAAGACTAAAAAATTTAAAAACTGCAAAATTTTCAGATTTTTCGTCACATTTCCGATATTTTCATACAAAAACAAATTATATTGAACAAATTTTACCACTATAATGAAGTACAATATGTTATGAAAAAACTATCTCAGAATCAATGTGATCTGTTATAGTGTTCGAGAGCTATAACCACATAAAGGGACACTGGTCAGAATTGGCCTGGTCATGAGGGTGAAAAAAGGCTCCAGCACGAAAGGTTTAAGAGACCATTTTTAAAAGGATGTCCTTCTATTACCGTATATACTCCTGTATAAGCCGAGTTTTTCAGCACACTTGTCCCAGAAAGCCGGCGGGAAAGCGGCGGGACAGCTGGTCACTGGGGCACGAGCCGGCGGCTGTGGCTAAAGCCAGTGCAACTGCTAAGGAGAAATGAATATTTATTTCTCTTATAGCGCGCACAGTGACAGCTGCAGCCGCGAGGGCACGCTGGAGGAGGGTGAGTAGAATGGTTTGTTTTGTTTTTGTAATAGGAAGCATGCATACAAGGATGGGAGAGGGGTAGCAACGCTTACCAGGGCAGGACGGGGGAGCAATGCATACCGGGACAGGGATGCGGGAACAATGCATACCCGGCTTATACTCGAGTCAATGAGCTTACCCAGTTTTCCGTGGCAAACTTAGGTGTCTATACTCGGGTCGGCTTGTACTCAAGTATGTACGGTAATTACATACCAAATGTCCCCAGAGTAAGTCTATTACCAAGTTATAAAAAAGCCAAAAAAATAACTACCGTATTTTACGTATTATAAGACCCACTTTTTCCCCCAAAATTGTGGGGGAAAATGGGGGTGCGTCTTATAATGCGTATTTACCTTACCGGTACCGTTGCTGGCCACAGGCTGAGATAAGCAGGTTCCCAGCGGTGCTGTGAGTGCCCGACGATGCTGCGCAGGGGTTTCCCGTTCCGCTGTAGGGATCTTCATTGCTACGGGGAGCTTTGCCGAAATTTTGTGAAAGGCAAGATTGATCTCAGCGCTGAAATCTCATCTTCTGAGATCTTGGTGCCGAGATCTCCATCTGCGCATGTGCCTCCCCCATCGTCAGCCATCTTCCCGGAGTCCACCGCACAGGAAACCATGTAACTGCCAGGGGCTCTGGCCTTTCACAAAATGTCAGCAGAGGCCCTCGCAGCACGGAGCACCCCGCAGCTCGAAGCACCCCGCATCACGGAGTCCCCCGCAGCACGAGCACCCCACAGGACCTGAAGCATGGAGCCCCCCCATAGCACACAGCCCCCCGCAGCACAGAGCACCGTGCAGCACAAAATCTCCGCCTCATCCCAGCCTGCAGCATCACCCCACTCCTGTTTCCTCCAGCAGCGACCCAGGGACCCCGCTTCACCGCAGCCACCACCCCCCAGTAAGCAATAAGACGCATGGATTATAAGAAGCACCACCATTTTATTACAAAAAAAGTTTTTTTCTTATTTTTCTCCTCAAAATTTGGGGTGCGTCTTATAATCCGGAGCGTCTTATCATCCGAAAAATACGGTATTTGCACATAGATTTTATAGGCTTGTCCAGGGTTTGAAAAATGTAATTGGTTTGTTTGAAACACAAGACCACCCCTGTCTACAGGTTGTGCCTGTTATTGCAGATTAGCTCCGGTGAAGAGAATGGTATAGAGCTGCAATACCATGAGCAAGCTGAAGATTTTGACGACACAGTTTTTTTTTTTTTTTTTTTTTTTTTTTTAAGAAAATGGCAGCCCTGTTTTTCTCATCCTGGAGAACTGCTTTAGTGTTAGATTGGTTAGGCTGTACTTACCACCAATAGGTTTAGCAGGAGTCTCTCTGTCTCCATCAGTAGAACGTTGAGATTCATCATTTCTCCTGGATTTATCCTTTTTCAGATGTCTTTAAAATAGTAAAATAGAAGGTATTTTATGTATTACAAAGTAACAGATCTTTATTCTGCAGAATGAAATATAGACTCATATGTTTCTTCATTCATTTTGTCTTTTACATTCTGTAGAAACATTGGCAATAAGGAAAATTTTGGTAATTATCAACAATTTTTCATGTACATGAAAGTTCAATATGTGTGGATCGTACTGGGTTGTAAGGTAATATGAAGATTAGACAGGAGTGGATTTATTTGAGTGGAATTGAATTCTGCTCATACAAAACTCAGAATGTTGGAGAACACAGATTTTTTGTAATTCACTCCACGCGACTAAAGCAAAGTGGAAGCTAGCGGCAGTCGCCAGCTTGCAGAAGAGTAGAGGGCTGGCAGAAAGATGAGCTCACTTCTCTGACCGACTTCCGCTGCTTTATGCCCAATGGCCAGTTTTCCTCACTACCATCATGCCGCACCTCTGGCCAAGTGGGCCAGAAACTTTGGGCTGAAACTTTGGCTACAAGTGGCCCCGAAAGGTCTCTGCCCATGCATGTCCCAACCAAGAGTCAACACTGGGCTGGAGTTGCGGGCAGAGAGCAGTGGGGGCTTCCGGAGAGGGGCTTGGTTGTATATAAACTTTATTTTCTTCTTACATCTTCCATTTATTACCATCTGGGACTGGGGAGACCCCAGAGCATAATAGGGAACAATCAATATGTGAAGAATAATTTTGCTGTGAATTGAACCTCTAAATAAAATCTGCTGATTTGGCTGAATTTTGTCAGAGCCTCTCATCAGTAATAAAGATGGAATTTTTTGCAGACTCCCATGTACAATATAAATCATCCTTTACAATTCTTACCTACATATGGCGTTACAGATGACACCAAGGAATGTTCCAAGGAAGAATATGATAACTACAAAATAAATGACTTTATTCCAAGGGATCTTTGGAGGAACGATACCATACACTGAAAAAGAAGAGAAAATACAAATATTATCTATATATCCAGGAAATTGTCTGTAATCCACTGCCATTATTATCGAAGCAGTCCTATAAAGGGAATCTGTCACCAGGCTTTTGCCATCTTATCAGAGAGAACCATAATGTAGAAGCATAGACCTTTACTATAGCGATGTGTCAACTACTGGACTGTTTCAATAGAATCACTGTTTTACCAGCAATCGATTATCACTACAGGATAACTGGTCTTGTGCCTGCCTCCTAGTCCAGCCAGACCCCCAGCAATACACAATTTAAGCACAAGCTGTGGCGGGGTTATAAACAGCTGAAAAACTGAGCTCTGCTCAGTCTGCAGCAGAGAAAACTGTGACTCTATTATATAGTCTACTAGCTGAAGAGCCCGGCGCTGCCCGGGCATAGTAACTAACTGTGGCTAGTTACAACAAATTATAATTATCCTCCATCCCATAGTACCGTGCCCATATACCCATTATACATATCCACCATCATACATATTCTCCATCCCATAGTCCCATGCCCATATACCCATCATACATCCTCCATCCCATAGTCCCGTGCCCATATACTCATCATACATATTCTCCATCCCATAGTCCCATGCCGATATACCCATCATACATCCTCCATCCCATAGTCCCGTGCCCATACACCCATCATACATATTCGCCATCCCATAGCCGAGTGCCCATATACCCATCACACATCCTTCATCTCATAGTCCCATGCCCATATACCCATCACACATGCTCCATCCCATAGTCCCGTGCCCATATACCCATCATACATATCCTCCATCCCATAGTCCCGTGCCCATATGCCCATCACACATCCTCCATCCCATAGTCCTGTGCCCATATACCCGTCATACATATCCACCATCCCATAGTCCAGTGCCCATATACGCATCACACATCCTCCATCCCATAGTCCCGTGCCCATATACCCGTCATACATATCCACCATCCCATAGGCCGTGCCCATATACCCGTCATACATTTCCTCCATCCCATAGTCCAGTGCCCATATACCCATCACACATCCTCCATTCCATAGTCCCATGTCCATATTCCCATCATACATATTCTCCATCCCATAGTCCCATGCCCATATACCCATCATACATATCCTACATCCCATAGTCGAGTGCCCATGTACCCATCACACATATCCTCCATCCCATAGTTCCATGCCCATATACCCATCATACATATCCTCCATCCCATAGTCCAGTAACCATATACCCATCACACATCCTCCATTCCATAGTCCCATGCCCACATACCCATCATACATATTCTCCATCCCATAGTTCCATGCCCATAAACCCATCAAACATATTCGCCAACCCATAGTCAAGTGCCCATATACCCGTCATACATATCCACCATCCCATAGGCCCGTGCCCATGTCCCCGTCATGCATATCCTCCATCCCATAGTCCAGTGCCCATATACCCATCACACATCCTCCATTCCATAGTCCCATGCCCATATACCCATCATACATATTCTCCATCCCATAGTCCCATGCCCATATACCCATCATACATATTCGCCATCCCATTGTCCCGTGCCCATATACCCGTCAAACATATCCTCCATCCCACAGTCAAGTGCCCATTTACCATCACACATCATCCATCCCATAGTCCCATGCCCATATATCCATCACACATCCTCCATCCCATAAACCGTGCCCATATACCCATCATACATATCCTCCATCCCATAGTCCCGTGCCCATATACCCATCATACATATCCTCCATCCCATAGTCCAGTGACCATATACCCATCACACATCCTCCATCCCATAGTCCCGTGCCCATATACCGGTCATACATATCCTCCATCCCATAGTCCCATGCCCATATACCCATCATACATATCCACCATCCCATAGTCCCGTGCCCATATACGCGTCAAACAAATCCTCCATCCCATAGTCAAATGCCCATATACCCATCACACATCCTCCATCCCATAGTCCCGTGCCCATATATCCATCACGCACCCTCCATCCCATAAGCCCGTGCCCATATACCCATCATACATATCCTCCATCCCATAGTCGAGTGCCCGTATATCCATCACACATCCTTCATCTCATAGTCCCATGCCCATATACCCATCATACATATCTGCCATTCCATAGTCCCGTGCCAATATACCCGTCATATATATCCTCCATCCCATAGTCGAGTGCCCATATACCCATCACACATCCTCCATCCCATAGTCCCATGCCCATATACCCATCACACATCCTCCATCCCATAGTCCCATGTTCATATACCATCATACATATTCGCCATCCCATAGTCGAGTGCCCATATACCCATCATACATATCCTCCATCCCATAGTCCAGCATAGGTCCGTGCCCATATACCCATCATACATATCCTTCATCCCATAGTCCAGTGCCCATATACCCATCACACATCCTCCATCCCTTAGTCCCGTGCCCATAACCGGTCATACATATCGTCCATCCCATAGTCCCGTGCCCATATACCCGTCATACATATCCTCCATCCCATAGTCCAGTGCCCATATACTCATCACACATCCTCCATCGCATAGTCCCGTGCCCATATACCCATCACACATCCTCCATCCCATAGTCCCATGCCCATATACCCATCATACATATTCTCCATCCCATAGTCCCATGCCCATATACCCATCATACATATCCTCAATCCCATAGTCCAGTGCCCATATGCCCATCACACATCCTCCATCCCATAGTCCCGTGACCATATACCCGTCATACATATCCTCCATCGCATAGTCCAGTGCCCATATACCCATCACACATCCTCCATTCCATAGTCAACCATTATGACATCATAATGAGCGGCGGCAGGGCTTGCAACCTATGATGACATCAGCATCGCCATGGCAACCATTGTGACATCATGAGGGGCGGGGCTTGATACACACACACTGTTTCCCCAGTATGCAAATAGGGGCATTGTGACATCATAATGAGGGGCGGGGCTTGACGCGCACACACTTTTTCCCCAGTATATAGACAGGGGCAGAATTGCTTGGTGAATTGGAATGCGCGGGGTTAAAATTTCGCCTCACAACATAGCTTAGGACGCTCCCGGGGTCCAGACGTGCGACTGTGCCAAATTTTTCGGCTGTAGCTGCGACGGTGCGGATGCCTATCCCGGACATACACACACCTACATACATACACACATACATACACACTTTGAGCTTTATATATTAGTTTGGACGGTAGGAGCCTGCATGACGATTAAAAATATGGGACCGTAGTTTTGCTAAATTATGTCTCAGGGATTATGAAAAAAAATAATTCAAAATACCCATTTGTTATCGCTGCATTTGTAAAAGTTCGATCTATCAAAATCTAAACTAAATTTATCTGGCCAGTATACAGCATAATGAGAAAAAAAAATCGAAATTGCCAGAATGAAATTCTTTGGCAGCCGCAAGATTGCAATAAAAAGCGATAAAAAACCATAGTATCTACCCCAAAATGGTATCAGTAAAAAGATCAACTCAGGGCGCAAAAAATAAGCCTTCACCCAGCCTAATGAGGTTTACCCCATAATATGTGAATATTTGGAAAAGTACTTACCTGCTGGGGTCGTATGCGTGGGCAAGGAATCATGGCGCTGGGTGATGAGAGGCGCGCCTTCCACAGATGCTAATAGCAAACTCACGATTAGAAGAAATCGAAAGAGCATTTTAGCTTGGAGAAATATCGCTGAATGTGTAACACACAGGGAGTTATCGCTGAATGTGTAACACACAGGGAGTTATCGCTGAATGTGTAACACACAGGGAGTTATCGCTGAATGTGTAACACACAGGGAGTTATCGCTGAATGTGTAACACACAGGGAGTCTTGTCAGACAAAGCCTCTTCCTGCAGCGTCACTCCTTATAACCACACATTCCGTGATGTCACAATGGAGATCTCAGTGTGACATCACGAGGAGCGGAACACCAGTGATGTCACAATGGGCCAGATAGCTGCAACTACTCAACATGGAGCAGCTCCATCCATCTATGTATGATTAATATAATATTAATGTATAAGGACCAATCCATGTTGGGGCAATTCTACTGTATTTTGGCAAACAAGGGACATCAGGGGTGGATTAAGGGTAGCCAGGGCCCCGGGCTCTTCAGACTCTGTGGGCCCCCCGGTCATGTGACGGGATCATGCGACGGGGTCATCCTATACCATACCTGAAACAGATTATTCCAGAAAAATAGTTGCTGAGTGAAACTATAACCTGTCAAACATCCATTGATCTTGTCAATTTACCCTTCAGTTAGGAAGAAAAAAATAAAAACCACTTTAAGCCATACTATTGAACTGTCCAATTTTAATCTGTAAACAAGACTGTCGCCAATTTTCGCAAGTTTCTCATCAAAAGTGCAACGCAAAACAGTTGAAAAAACATTTAAAGTATCACATTTCCAAAAAAAGACACAAAGAAAACCACGTGTATAAAGGGCTCGTGCATACCAGTGCTCAAGTTAAAAAATGGTTTGGTCTCACCATTGTAGTAGACGTATTTTCATAGAGGGTCCATTTTTCATGAGAAGGGAAAGGACAGAAATAATTTTCTCTGACTCTCTGTCGTGCCCCTGTATAGCTCCTGTTCTTAGAAGGACAGGCCTCAAGTGTGCCCACTATGGATAACCCACCATCCACAGATAGTTTGCAACTTCCCTACACGTTTCCTCCCCATTTCTGGGGATTCATCAGGGGAACTACCCAAATTAATTCTGTGGTAGAATTATCATTGTATATCCGTCTTCATTATAGGGCCCTGCAGTGGCAGAAGGTCCCTAGAGCCAATGTGGCTGTCTGTGCCTCCGCCTATGTGTGGGCCATTGGTGTGCCCAGGAGCTATACAGGGGCACAATTGGGAGTCAAAGAAAATTATTCCTGTCCTATCCCCTCCCCTTCTCATGAAAAAGTGGACCCTCTATTAAAATACATTGTATTAAAAGTTATGTTTTAATAATAGCGGAGACTCCCCTAGCTCTACTCAGTCTGTGACCCCGGGAGTACTGTCATAGTGATAACACCTAGGCACTATAGCTGAGTGTGTGAATCTGTATGGCAGAAACCTTCATGATGAACCCATCTGTGCTGTGTATTAGCCACAAATCTCTTCACGGTACAATGATCACGCTTACGTTTTTCACAAAAATGTGATTTTTTTGCAAATCCCATCTTTGCAGTCACACGCCCGACTCTGGCTCAGGAGAATCCTCACAGAGAGATTTTAGTGTATGTGCACACGTTGCGGATTTTTCCGCACAGAATCCGTAGATAAAATGACCTGCGTTCTCCCTGCGGATTTCGTGTGGATTTCACCTGCGTTTTTACACCTGCTGATTCCTATAATGGAATGGGTGTAAAAACGCTGCAGAATCCGCACACAGAATTGACATGCTGCGGGAAATAAACTGCTGCGTTTCCACATGGAATTTTCCGCAGCATGTGCTCAGCGGTTTTTCATTTCCATAGGAGAACCTGGTACTGTACACCGCATGGAAAACTGCTGCGGATCCACAGGGCCAAATCTGCTGCGGATTGGCAGACTAATCCGCAACGTGTGCCCACACCCTGAGGATTCACAAGTCTGCAGTCACAGACTTACATGGAAAGACTGCAGACTTTTAGCTTAAGGCCGGAGTCACACTGGCGAGGAATACGGGTGAGTGAGAGGCGCAAAAAGCACGCATTAGACACGGACAAATGATTTTCTATGGGTCACTCGCTCCAGGCGTATATTTCTCATCTGTATCCTACGCTCCGTGCCAATCGCAGCATGCTGCGATTGTCAGTGTACTACGCCCGTAGTACGCCAATGAAAGTCAATGTGTGCTCAAATAATACAGATTACACACGGAACACACGTGTGACCTGCGAGCAATACGCAGGTCTTTTGGCTGGTGACAGGAAATGGGCCAATCCATCATCAGGAAGCCTAGACATGCAAATGAGCTCAAAAACCGCTCCAGACATCCAGGAAGTACGCCTCCACGGAGTACAGCAGCAGCATGGTGTCCACATACATTAATGTTGAGATGCTAATTGTGCTGGTGCAGGAGCGTCCCGAAATGTGGGACCCACGCGATGCAAATTATGCGAACCGGACAAGAAAGGAGGCGTCATGGAGGCGCATCTGTCGCCAGATGTACCATGACTTTGGTGACAGACCACGTGATGAGCAGCATAAAATTTGTATGTGCAATCATAAAAACATCATTAACCTTAGCGCGCGCTAAAAAATGATTCTACAATCAGCACCCCCCTTCCTGTGCATCTAATTTTATTAGCCTCATGAGGCCGTTACATTTGGATGTGAAACGTGGCTTCACACAGCCATAATTAGGGGTTAGGCCACAAGCTCCTCATCCTCCTAGCCAATAAAATTAGTTTAAGTGTAGCTAATGAGACCCTGGGTATCGGCCCAATTACATATGCCACCATGGGTAGAAAGCACACCCCAGAAGGCCCCATGCCTAGACTACTGTTAGAAAATGTGACCTCTCAAATATGTGATTTTGACAATCTTTCCTGTCACATTGCAGTGGAAGATGTAATGAAACGCTGGCGAAGCATCCGAGACCAGTTCCGCTGGGAACGCCAGCAGCGGTCCAGAAGTGGGGATGCTGGACATGTGAAAAGAAAATATATATACTATGTCCGGCTGAACTTCCTCACCCCAATTCTGGATCTGAGACCGTAAGTACATACCTCACACCACATTACACAAATACATTACACAAATACTTTACAGGGACAAAAATATTGATGTATTTTTGCCTCTGTTCTATTTCATAACAGAACTCAATCCAACCTTACGGATCGAGGAACGGCCTCAGAGGCAGAGCCCATTATAGATCCTGTAGGGGATGAGGTGGCTGGCCCATCTTCTCCCCCTACAAGAAGGATGGCTGAAGATGAGGCATCACAAGACCACACAATGGCTGGCCTACACACCACACCACCAGGACGGTCTTCTGCTGCCACCTCACCCATCCTGGAAGAGCCTGGCAACTTGAGCAGCAGCCCAACTGCCCAGATCAGGTCCTCCCCACAGGCTGCTCTAGCATCACGGCGAACAAGAAGAAGGCACCAGGTCACTATTCAAGAGAGCAGGACCAATGTGGACACAGGGGTGCTCAATTATTTGTCCAGAGTAACTACAGATGATGGGGAGGAGGCCTATGCACGTAGCCTCACCCTTTATCTCCGTGCCCTTACCCGTGAGGTCAGGCTCCGTATTAGGGGATGTATTCAGATCCTGCTTGATGCAAGCACCCCCCCAATACCCCATATGAGGTTTTTGAATTTCTGGAGAGGTGGCAGCTCTCACCACGAAATTTAATGCGCATGAGACCATCCACACAGATGCTTGCTCAAGCAGGGTCTGAACAGCCCCTAATACGTGGGCCAACACCTCAACCCCTTCCTCCCCCTACCCAACCGTCTATTCCGCAGCCCCAAATGTCTTCCTCAAGCCAACCACACCAATATGGCCACTTGTACCCACCCAGTGTTGGAGGCTGGTCCCAACCTGGTTGGGGACGATCTGGCTATCTTGGTGGGTATGAGCCACGGGCCTACCAGAGCCAACAAGAAGCCCCTCACCATCATCATTACTCTGGCCAGTATCCCCAACAGTCCCAGGAGACTGGACAATATGAGGATTTATGATTCTGATGGTTGAGATGTCCAGTGAGATGTAACTGGTGCTCCTAATATAAATTAAAAAACAGGTGTTCTCCTTCACCAACATTTAGAACATAATTTAACATTCACATTTTTAAACTATGTTTTCCAAACATATGAAACAATCCATCATGACAGGCAACGCTACCTCACGCCTTTCAGACAGATATTACATGTGAGTAGAAAAGAGAATATTTAAATGCGCTATGCTGTAAAATGAAAGGATGAAAATACACTACTCACTTGCTAACGCCTAGGAAAGGCGTGCTCGCCTTAGTTAAGTAGTCACCTTTTTTGTTAGCAATCTCTAGTAAAAAATTTCTAGGCGACCAACATTCAGAATATCACGCTCTCTCTATGTCTTAACAAGTGAATTTTGTATTTTCATCCTTTCCAGTATAGCATGCTTAAATATTGTCTGTTCTACAGACAGGTAATATCTGTGTGAAAGCTGTGAGGTAGCCTTGCCTATCATGGTGGAATTTTTCTATGATTGGATAACATTATGAGGAAATGTGAGTGTTATCTTGTTGCCTTTATTTTGGTGATGGAGCTCACCTTTTGTTGGCAAATCTAGGTTAATCTAGTCATGCAGCAATGTTGTTTTTGCCTAATGTTTGTTGCTGTTTTGTTATGTAATGTTCATTTTACAAGTTAAAGAAGGCACAAAGGGTCATTTTGGCCATTGCCAAATTTGTCTTATGGCAAAATTATGTTTGCCTTTAAGCGGAAAAAAAAAAGGCAAAACTAAAAATTTGTCTACTCTAGTTAACGTCTCTGTGTGATTTTTCACAATTCCTAACAACATACTAACAGACACCAACCAATGTAATGAAACACTCATAGAATCATAAAGGCTTGAGTAATATATATTTAGACACACTTAAAGCAACAAATTATAACATAGACACAGCATGCTCTTGCCAAGAAGTTGCCCCCTCAGGTGAGATAAAGTAATTAGTGAAAATATCACGCACTTTTAGGCCAGAGAGCGGTCTACGTTGAGGGTTCATAGGTGGTCTCACCCTGCGCACATTGCCCGGCCTACGCACAACACCATCAGAGGAGGAGCAATCATGTATCCTGGTGAAGTTATGCAGAACAACACAGGCTTTCACAACTTCATTCACATTTTGCTCACTCAACTGAATGGCAGACTGGAGTACCCGCCATTTGGCACAAAGAATCCCAAAGGAAAACTCCACCAGTCGCCTAGCACGTGATAGGCGCAAGTTAAAAATTCTGCGCCTGTGGTCAAGGTTGCGCCGGGGATATAGCCTCATGACATTGCGCGATAACTGAAAGGCCTCATCTGCCACAAGGACATAAGGGACTGATTGTTCGGGGGAGCCTGGTAGCTGGCGTGGTGGTGGTAGATCCAACTGGTTGGTGCGTAGCCGCCGAGCCATTATGGAAGTATTGAAGACTCTAGAGTCTCCCGTCCTTCCATATGCCCCAATGTCAACAATTATAAACTTGTATTGAGGGTCTACCAGAGCCAACAATACAACAGAAAAGTATTGTTTATAATTGAAGAATTGGGAGCCTGAGTTCGGTGGCTTACGCACCCTGATATGTTTGCCATCCAGGGCCCCAATACAATTTGGAAACTGGCAGTCCTCCTCAAAGTCCCTTGATATCCTTAACCAGTCTTCCATCCTGGGCTCGGGCATGACCACTTGATGGAGTCTTGTCCAGATTTGTGCACATGTAGACCTCACTATGCCTGAAATGGTTGACTTTCCAATGAGAAACTCATGGTGGAGGGCGGCATAAGACAGGCCAGTGGACAGGAAGCTGTAGAACAACAGAAATAGTAAAGTTTAGAATGTCTAAAGTAAAAAAAATCAGTTACATGCCGACCAAACTTGTTAGGAAATGATAGAGAAAAACACACACATATTTGGTGGCACAATGACTAAGTGATATGCAGGACATATTAGATCTAACATTCTGCTGTGTCCGGTGAAACATATTTGGAGTAAGATGAGGGCATTAAACTTTGTCCAAGAAGGCCAAAAAACATAAATTAGCACACACATTATGAACATAGAGAATGTGGTTGTGTAGTACATACAGTATTGTGAGTAGAAGTCGCTCCTCTGCAGATATGGCTTTGCGCATCCTTGTGTCCTGAAAGGTTATCCCAGGGCGCACTGTCTCCAAGAGTCGATCAAATGTGGCAATGCTCATGCGACAGTATTGGTAAAATTTCTCCGGATGCTCCTGCAGAGAAGAATAGAGGAGGTGAAAATGACCTCTTGTGAGTCGTTGCCTCAAAAGTGGATGGACCCACATGCGTCTCCTCCTCCGCAGATCCACTATCACAGGATATGGTTGCCCAAAGCGCCGTGACAAAAGCCAGGTAAAGAGAACCTGCTCAGTTGTATTGAATCGCAGACCCTCTGCCATGCTGCACAAAGAACACCAACACACCTCGTGAAAGCAAGGTGACAAATGTACAGAATGTAGGCATCCACCTGTTTCTGAGTGTCTAAATAGGGTGCAGGCTAATGATTTAAATTGTTTGCAGGCCTCAAAACCGTTAAATGTCCATTTTGCAAGGCTGCGAGAAAATCTCGCCATACGGATTGCATACGGATGCCACACGGATTACATACGGATGCACACATGCGCAAAATACGCGACCTCACCTTGCTTACGGATGACCTACGGAGCACTATTTAGTGGTCATTCATCCGTATTACGCAAGTAAACTACGGACCGTATTTTGCGCAGGTTAGTGTGACTCCGGCCTAAGACAGGACAACACCTTTAACCCTTAAAAGAAATAACCAACTTATTCAGATCAATACAAAGTTGCAACTTAACAACTTAGATCCAGCTTTTTTGATCAGTAGCCACTACAGCCAGCCTGGAAAAAAACGGCTTATGTGCATCTTCCCATTTTGTGCTTGTGTTATAAGACCAGTGGCCCAAAGTCACTTAACCCGTGAAAAACATCAGTTACTTATCAAAATCTGTGAAAAATGGCTATTTGCCCGTTGGTCTGATGCCCAGAGCCCATTTGGGCCAGTCTAGAGACCTGAATGTGATGCAGGCCATCACTATGTATGTAATACTAGTGTGAGATCAGCGGCTCAAAGTCATTTAACCCCTGAAAAATAACACTTATCCAAATCAAAATCGCCCATCTGCCCACTTTGATGCCAGTTCTGATACCCAGAACACATAGGACAGACTAAAGGGACCTGAATTTGATGTCGAGCATCATGATCTATGTGTATGCAGTGTGATATCAGTGGCCCAAAGTTATTTAACCCTTTCATTGATGCTCAACCTCATTGGCAACATTACCAGGACAAGATTACTCAGGGGATGACTGACTGAAGAAGGACAATATTACTAGTAGTACAAAACATTACTAATAAGACTGTGTTCACACATTGCATTTTTGCAGGGTTTTTTTGCTGCTTTTTTTATGCAAGTTTAAAGCTGCGTTTTACAGTATCAGGAAAGTCTATTAGATTTCAGAAATCTCATGCACACATATTGGTTTTATTTCCCTGACTGATATGGAAAATTGCAGAATTGGCCGGAGCTGAGCCCCCCTGCCCCCCTCAAGGAGGCATAGGCGGAGGCCAGGATGACGGGGGGGTGGTCGGCTACCAGAGGGAGTACCCTGGAGTTGGGGGGTATATAGAGGAGGGGTGTGGGTGTCCCCTTCCTCTTTGGATCTGGCCCCCCACAAGGAGAAGTCACCTTAACATGTCGGACGTGGAGCGGGTTTTGGAGCAGCTGCGAGCGGCGGTGCGGTCACAGCCCCCAGGCTGGCTGGCGTCTCAGGTGGCCAGCATTGTTCCTGGGACGTCCGGAGAGTCTGCAGCAGCAGCGGGGAGGGAGCGGCACTACAGACGGGTGAGGCCTCCCGAGCGGCTCTCACCCGATGCACCCCCCAGGGCCTTGCGACACTGCCGGAGCCCCTCCGGGGACCCTCCAGGCCGGTCGCAGCGTTCTGTGCCGGTCTCTGCTACCCGGCCCTGGAGGAATCCGCAGGCCAGGCGAGGGCCCGCGGCGATGGCTTGGCCGCGGCCTACTTCCAGGCGGGGGGCGGGCCTGTCAGGCGCCGGGCGGCGGCAAGCTCCGGCATCAGCGGGAGGCCGCGGCGGTAACCTCCTCGCCGCGCGGCCTGCCTCCCCCTCCAGCAGAGGGGTGGACATCGGGGGAGCTTCGGCCTGCAGCCTGGCAGGGCTGCCAGCATCACCCCCAGGCAGTGGGGGAACACCGAGTGCGGCAGGGGGCCGCGGCGAAGGGGCCCAGCATCGGCGGTCCGCTTCGGGGGGCCGCTACAAGAGGAGGGGAACGACTCCACACCAGGACCGCGGCCTGCTCCCCTGTGGGGCCGCCAACAGCGATGCCCATGTACAGTGGCTCTTTTCCGGGGGCCTGGAGGCGCAGCGGGGGGCCCTCAGTGCTTCGCTGCAGGAGCCAGCCGTCGCAGCGGGAGCAGACCTCACGGTCTCCCGGTCAGCGTCCATTGCCAGGGTCCCGTCATCGGGGTCCCTCGGGGGGCCCAGTCATCATCATTTGGCTCCTCCTGCGGGGAGTCCCAGAGGTCGACAGCAAGCTGGCAAAGGTACATCCGAGGACCCAGGTTTTCCGGCTGGAGGGCACACAGCCCCCTCGCAGCCCGGTGAGTATGGCTCTGTGTCCCCTGTTTGTCATCCAATTGCAACATCATCCTGGTTGGGTGGGGGGGCCGTTGACGGAATCCCTCGGGTTCAGCGGGGGGTTGGGAATTGGTGGCGTAGCCGCGGCCGGGGGGGTTAACGACGTGCTTGCGGATATGCGTAATTTAGTGTCACGTCTGGAGCGGGGTCTCGCTTCACCGTCACCAGTGGCAGCTTGGGCACAAGCTGGGAGTCCAGCGGGGCGGAGTGGGTCGGATTTGGCCGGGCGCGCAAGTGAACCGGTGTCGGTGTCGGTGCAGACTGAGAAAGAGAAAGAATGTCGCGTGCACTTGGACGATAGAGCGCATGGGGAGGTGTATGTTTGTTTTGAGGGTCAGTTGGGGGCTCATTTAAAGAAAGAAGTAAAGGAGCGCATTTGGAAGGACGAGTATGTGGAAATATTTTCCCTATTGCCATTAGAGAAATTTAATTTGGATAAGGGAAAGAAGGAGGATAGCAAAAAGGAGGATGAAGAGAAGCGTAGATGGCGTCTGATCCCGCAAACGTTCGTTAATTGGCAACAGGCGTTCGCTATTTTGGCGAGTGTCATTGGCAAAAAGTCCCCTGATAATTGCTCGGCGTTATTTTGTTCTTTTGACGCCATCGGGGAGGCCTATAGGGTGTATGGGGGTCAGGCTTGGTTGCGCTATGATGAGCAATTTCGGCAGAGGAAGGCCGTCCGTCTGGCTATCCGTTGGGACCAGAAGGACATTGGGCTGTGGATGCGGGTCATAGCTCAAAATAAATTTGGTAGCTCCTTTCATGGGGGGGCTGGGAGTACCAGCCAGAGTAGCGGCAGTTCCGGCATCTCAGGAGGGGGCGGGCAGGTTCAAACGGGAAATCATAAGTTGGGGGTGTGCTGGCAGTTCAACGACGGCCCGTGTAAATTCGGGGCGAACTGCAAATTTAAACATCTTTGCTCCAACTGCAATAGGATTGGGGGATGAGGGTTACCATGCATAACAGGATAGGGGGTGAGGTGACCATACATAACAGGATTGGGGGATGAGGGATACCATGCATACCAGGATTGGGGGATGAGGGGTACCATGCATACCAGGATTGGGGTATGAGGGGTACCATGCATACCAGGATTGGGGGATGAGGGTTACCATGCATAACAGGATAGGGGGTGAGGTGACCATACATACCAGGATTGGGGGATGAGGGATACCATGCATACCAGGATTGGGGGATGGGGGGTACCATGCATACTAGGATAGGGGGTGAGGGGACCATGCATACCAGGATAGGGGGGTGAGAGGACCGTGCATACCAGGATAGGGGGATGAGGGGTACCATGCATACCAGGAATGGGGGTGAGGGGACCATGCATACCAGGATAGGGATGAGGGAGTACCATGCATACCAGGATAGGGGGGTGAGAGGACTATGTGCATACCAGGATAGGGGGGTGAGAGAACCATGTGTATACCAGGATTGGGGGTTGAGGGGGCCATGCATACCAGGATAGCGGTGGTGAGTGGACTATGCATACCACAAAAGGGGGGGTGAGGGGACCATGCATACCAGGATGAAGAATGGGGTGCCATGCATACCAGGATTGGGGGGTGAGGTGACCATGCATACCAGGATGAAGAATGGCGTGCAATGCATAGCAGGATTGGGGGGGTGAGAGGACCATGCATACCAGGATTGGGGGATGAGGGGTACCATGCATACTAGGATTGGGGGATGAGGGGGACCATGCATACAAGAAAAGGGGGTGAGGGGACCATACATACCAGGATAGGGATGAGGGAGTACCATGCATACCAGGATTGAGGGATGAGGGGTACCATGCATACCAGGATAGGGGGTGAGGGGACCATGCATACCAGGATAGGGATGAGGGAGTACCATGTATACCAGGATTGGGGGGTGAGAGGACCATGCATACCAGGATTGGGGGATGAGGGGTACCATGCATATCAGGATTGGGGGATGAGAGGACTATGCACACCAGGATAGGGGGTGAGGGGACCATACATACCAGGATAGGGGGTGAGGGGGCCATGCATACCAGGATTGGGGGTGAGGGGACCATGCATACCAGGATAGGGATGAGGGAGTACCATGCATACCAGGATTGAGGGGTGAGGGGACCATGCATACCAGGATGAAGACTGGGGTGCCATGCATACCAGGATTGGGGGGTCAGGGTACCATGCATTCCAGGATAGGAATGAGGGGTGCCATGCATACCAGGATAGGAGGGTGGCTGCACATACCAGGATGGGAGACCATATACCAATTAAAATGCTCGCCTCCCGGGCGTAGAATGGGTTCATAGCTAGTATTATAGATCAGGGGGATGAGTAGATTGATATATAATGTAGTTGTGTGAGAAAGCATTTAGTATTACCTGGGTTTTAATCATTGATTCCTTTGCTTTTTCTTGGATTTTCGGGCCAGATGATGGTACTATCCCTAACTGACATATTTCTTTGTACAAGAGTATACAGAGGTAGCTGTCAACCACGGATATTGCTGCCCACTGAACCACAAATCCCAGAAAGAGCAGAAGTTTAAATGATTAACCCCTTCATGACCTCTGACACATATATACATCATAGGTTGTGTCCCTGCATTTGACCTGCAGGTTACTATTGTGAGCCCTCATGCTTTCAGGTACATGAGAGCTGATCTGATCAGCTGTCATGTGCCCCTAACAGCCGTGGGTGTAATCACAATCCACCCGTGGCTGTTAACCTCTTAAATGCTGCTGTCAATTTCCAATGGCAGCATTTATCATGGTCATGTCGGAAACGCATCACTATTCCCGCCCATCAGCGCGCCCGTAACATGAATTCAAGGTGCCAATGGGTTAACATAACAACCCGGGGTCTGCAAGAGAACCCTGTGGTTGTCATTGCTGATCTGCTAGGTGCGCAGCCCTAAGGCCGGCGCTCGTAGCAGATAGCAGGGCTGAAGCGAACAGATGATTGCAGCTTCAAGTCTCCTAAATAGACTATTGAAGCAAGTAAAAAGTAGAAAAAAGTTTTTAAAAATATTAAAAGAATTAAAATAATAAAAGTTCAAATCACCCCCCTTTTGTCCCATTCAAAATAAAAGAATAAACAAAAAAATTCAAATACACATTTATTTGGCATTGCTGCATTCAGAAACACCTGATCTATCAAAATATAAAAATGATTAATCCGATCGATAAATGGTGTAATTAGAGAAAAAAATAAAAACTCTAGAATTAAGTTTCTTTGGTCGCCGCAACATTGCAATAACGGGCGATCAAAAGATCGTATCTGCACCATCATGGTATCAATAAAAACGTCAGCTTGGCGCGCAAAAAATAAGCCCTCACCCAACCCAAGATCATAAAAATTGGAAACGCTAAGGGTCTAGGAAAATGGCGCCATTGTTTTATTATTTTTTTCTTTTTTCTTTTTTACAAACTTTATATTTTTTTTCACCACTTACCATAAATAAAAAAAGAACCTAGACATGATTGGTGTATGAGAACTCGTAATGAGCTGTAGAGTCATAACGGCAGGTCAGTTTTAGAATTTAGTGAACACGAGTTATTGCGAGCCCTTGGGATTACGAACCTCGCAATGGGGTGTAACCACGCAACAGACTGGCGTATGTGCAGACTAACAGCAAACATAAATACCTGGTGTACCTCTCTTGCCACTCCTACCTTGTGTATGAAAAAGCTCTGTCGTTAATACTGTTCGGGTAGAGCTATCCGATAGCGCTATCCATGAAGAAAGTGCACGGGTAGAGCAGCTATCCCATAGCTCTATTCCTAAAGGAAATGAACGGGTAGAGCTATCCCATAGCGATATCCCTCAATGTTCCTGAGTGTAAGCTATTTCACATGGTTGAGCGCACTTGGGATCTGCCCCCAAGGCCCTGCCCATGCCCAATGTTTGGTCCGTAGACCGCGGCTAGGAGTTAGTCCCGCTTTTGTGTGCAACTTTTTTTGGGCTTTTACAGTTGTTAAAAATCTTAATAAATGACTTCTTTGTACACACAGTGACTGCGTCCTCTTCTGGACCCATGTTGATAACTTCATCACTGGCATCAGGCATAGGGATCATGGTGCTTTTGAGGATATCTCTCTCTTTTCCACCACGGGTGCGTGAGGAGTGACATCAGTCACAGTTTTTGTTTTGTCCTCATGCTTTCCTGTAATGTAGAATATTGAAATTAGGTTAAAATCCCACCAAAGACATTTGCAAGGCGTTTGTGTGGGTTTCCTCCAGATTCCTCCCACATTCCAAAGACATACTGATGGAGAATTATGATTGTAAGCCCCAATGGGGACAGTGATAACAATGTAAGTAAAGTTGTGGAATTAATGGCGCTACATACAGTTGAGAAAATAAGCATTTGACACACTGCCAATTTTGCAAGTTTTCCCACCTACAAAGAATGGAGAGGTCTGTAATTTTTTATTGTAGGTACACTTCAACTGTGAGAGACAGAATGTTTAAAAAAATCCAGAAAATCCCATTGTATGATTTTTACATAATCAATTTGCATTTTGTTGCATGAAATAAGTATTTGACACCATAGAAAAACAGAACTTAATATTTGGTACAGAAACCTTTGTTTGCAATTACAGAGGTCATATGTGGTAGTTTTTTCCCAAGTTTGCACACACCGCAGCAAGGATTTTGTCCCCCCCCCCTTCCATACGGATCTGTCAGGTTTCGGTGCTGTCGCTGTGTAACATTGAGTTTCAGCTCCCTCCAAACGTTTCCTTTTAGGTTTAGGTCTGCAGACTGGCTAGGTTCCTCCAGGACATTAAAATGCATCTTATGGAGCCTCTCCTCAGCTGCCCTGGCTGTGTGTTTTGGGTCATTGTCATGATGGAAGAATCAGCTATGACCCATCTTTAACGTTCTTACTGAAGGAAGGATGTTGTTGGCTAAAATCTCACGATACATGACCCCATCTATCCTCCCTTCAATATGGTGCCGTCGTCTTGTCCCCTTTGCAGAAAATGGAATGAATGAACCGTTGTCATATGCCGGTTTTCGGTGAATGACAACTTACTGTAGGGACTGGTACATAGAGATGAATCTCCGCCATTGCTACTTTATCACCCTGAAGAATGTTGAGCTCATAGTTTCTAAGAGTATCATGGCACTTATAGTTTAATGCATTTGCAATTAAGGACATACCTGGTTGGTTTACAAGTTATCATGTATTGGTGCTGCACACATTGTATATTTCTATATTAAGGGCAGCGCAGAGTGTCGCAGGGTCAGCCGTCATGGAGTGGCAGCGTCTTTCTCGCCAACATAGGATGATGTTTGGTTGCTTATGTGGTGGAGCATTTCTCTGCTCATAAATCTATTTGTTTCTCGCCCCCTTTTGCTCCTATTTGTCTATATATGTCTCTGTATTCAGTGGAGCACACTAAAATCTATTCAGTATAATTGGTGTGGCACTATATATTGATGATTAAACTAGCACTGAATAGCGCATACTAGGGAACTGGGGAGAGCCGCCGAGGAGCAAGGGCACCATTGTCGTATCACAAGGGTGCCAACCTCTACTGTTAGGCAGGTGGACAGGAAAGGGGATTACACAGGGGCTCTCCAGGATCATCTACTTATCTATTCAATTTGTCGCCTTTCAGCATTTTAAGTGTGTGTCTTGTATGTTGTTAGTCCTTTTATAAATGGTTAATAAAGGTTTATATTTTAATTAATGGGGTCTTCATATGTGAGCTGATTCCTGAACTTTCTCAGAATCATCCTTACTAGAAGAGGCAAGATCACGTACAGAGGCCCAGACCGAGGAAGATTGACAGTCATCTTGTGTTTCCTCCATTTTCTAATAATTGTGCCAACAGCTGTTGCCTTCTCACCAATTGCCTATTGTGCTGTAGCCCATCCGAGCCTTGAACAGGTCTACAATTTTGTCCCTGATGTCCTTAGACTTCATTTTGGTCTTGGCCATGGTAGAGAGGTTGGAGTGTGATTGATTGTGTGGACAGGTGTCTTTTATACTGGTAACGAGTTCAAACAGGAGCAGTTAGCACAAGTAATGAGCGTAGAGTAGGAGGGCTTCTTAAAGAAAAACTAACAGGTCTGCGAGAGCCAGAATTCTTTCTGGTTAGAAGGTGATCAAACACTTATTTCATGCAATAAAATGCAAATCAATTATGTAAAAATCATAAAATAAATCTAAAAGACCACATTGTAAGATTCCGTCTCTCACAGGTGAAGTGTACCTACAATAAAAACTACAGACCTCTCCATTCTTTGTAGGTGGGAAAACTTGCAAAATTGGCATTGCGTCAAATACCGTATATACTTGCGTATAAGCCGAGATTTTCAGCCCATTTTTTTGGGCTGAAAGTCCCCCTCTCGGCTTATACGCAAGTCATATACGCCAGTGAGTCGGAGGGGGAGGGGTAGTGGGGGTGTCAGATCATACTGACCCCCTGGCGCGTCTCTTCAGCCCCCCTGCCTGTCCCACAGTCTCAGGCGCCTGCCTTCAGCAGTCACGTGGTACCGCTCATTAAAAACATGAATATGCACATATTCATGTCTTTAATGAGTGTTATCACATGACCGATGAAGGCTGGCGCCGAAGACCATGGGAGAACAGGGCTGCAGAGACCGCACCAGGAGGGGGTAAGTATATGTGATATTCACCTGTCCCCGTTCCCACGCTGCTCGCCGCTGCCTGCCACATCCTCTGTCAGTGTCGTTCAGGCAGCAGAGAACGCGCCCCCCATCATATTTATATATTCACTATATTGAGGGTATTATGGAAAGTCTATGGTTACTTACTGGTGCAGACTGGTCTGTGACCCCGGATCGTGTTCAGTTGAAGGTCAATGTGATCTCTTCGTCATATACTCTACATGCCGTTTAAAGACATGGAGTCACTTCCTGACCTAAAACAAAAAGTAAAAACAATGAAAATCAGATGCACCCAATAATGGCAGCACGCCCCTTATCATATTTACACATTCACTATATTGAGGGTATTATGGAAAGTCCATGGTTACTTACTGGTGCAGACTGGTCTGTGACCCCGGATCGTGTTCAGTTGAAGGTCAATGTGATCTCTTCGTCATATACTCTACATGCCGTTTAAAGACATGGAGTCACTTCCTGACCTAAAGCAAAAAGTAAAAACAATGAAAATCAGATGCCCCCAATAATGGCAGCACACCCCTTATCATATTTACACATTCACTATATTGAGGGTATTATGGAAAGTCCATGGTTACTTACTGGTGCAGACTGGTCTGTGGTCCTGGGTCGTGTCCGGTTGTAGGTCGGAGCGATCTCTTGGACCGTCATAGACTCTACATGCCTCTTGGAAAGTGCTAGAATCTCCTACGCGAAAATCGCGGAAAAAACGCGGAATAAACCTCTGCACAAATTGTGCGAATATCGCGCCAAACCGCAGAAACAGTCTCAAAACAAACCCGCAAGTTCCTGATATTGGGCATCTCCACTTGTAGGGTCGTTATCTCCGGGGTTACTTCTCTAGGTAGATCAGTAACGTTTTCTGTAGCCGCTCTCTTGGCTGGTGGCAGCATCTCAGGCTTACTGTTAGAGGAGATGGCCACATCCGTATCTGTTTCAATATCGATGACGACATAATCTGGACCAGGAGAAGAAATGTTGGTGTTCTCAAGGTCATCTGTCTTATTGACCATTGGTCCATCCTCATTTTTTCCTGTTAAAGAGATCAAAGAAATCATAATTTTTTAAAATAAAATATTCTCCATATTTCTTATGGATTATTGCGTCTACTGCTCCTTTACTTCGCAGCCGCCCACTGTAGATAAATGTTAGCGCTTGCTGGGCTCTATGCAGCGCCGACGTTTGTCATGACATGGTCGGTGGTCTTGCAGCGCTCACGACCCCCAGGGTTCTGCAAGCTCTGCGATTCCAGTGCAGAGCGATAGCTCTGACAGGTGTTATCATTCGTGAAGCACCTGAAGGGTTGATAAACTTTTTGAATTTGGTTTTGAGCACTTTGAGGGGTGCAGTTTTTAGAATGGTCTCACTTTTGGGTATTTTCTGTATTAAATGCTCCTGAAAGTAACTTCAAATGTGATGTGGTCCCTAAAAAAATTGTTTTTGCAAATTTAGTTGGAAAAACAAAAAATCGCTGATCAACTTTTAACCCTTTTAACGTCTTAAGAAAAAAACAATTGTGTTTCAAAAATTGTATTGATGATAGATAAACATGTGGGAAATATTATTTATTAACTATTTTGTGTGACAGCACACTGGTTTAAAGACTAAAAAATTTAAAAACTGCAAAATTTTCAGATTTTTCGTCACATTTCCGATATTTTCATACAAAAACACAAATTATATTGAACAAATTTTACCACTATAATGAAGTACAATATGTTATGAAAAAACTATCTCAGAATCAATGTGATCTGTTATAGTGTTCGAGAGCTATAACCACATAAAGGGACACTGGTCAGAATTGGCCTGGTCATGAGGGTGAAAAAAGGCTCCAGCACGAAAGGTTTAAGAGACCATTTTTAAAAGGATGTCCTTCTATTACCGTATATACTCCTGTATAAGCCGAGTTTTTCAGCACACTTGTCCCAGAAAGCCGGCGGGAAAGCGGCGGGACAGCTGGTCACTGGGGCACGAGCCGGCGGCTGTGGCTAAAGCCAGTGCAACTGCTAAGGAGAAATGAATATTTATTTCTCTTATAGCGCGCACAGTGACAGCTGCAGCCGCGAGGGCACGCTGGAGGAGGGTGAGTAGAATGGTTTGTTTTGTTTTTGTAATAGGAAGCATGCATACAAGGATGGGAGAGGGGTAGCAACGCTTACCAGGGCAGGACGGGGGAGCAATGCATACCGGGACAGGGATGCGGGAACAATGCATACCCGGCTTATACTCGAGTCAATGAGCTTACCCAGTTTTCCGTGGCAAACTTAGGTGTCTATACTCGGGTCGGCTTGTACTCAAGTATGTACGGTAATTACATACCAAATGTCCCCAGAGTAAGTCTATTACCAAGTTATAAAAAAGCCAAAAAAATAACTACCGTATTTTACGTATTATAAGACCCACTTTTTCCCCCAAAATTGTGGGGGAAAATGGGGGTGCGTCTTATAATGCGTATTTACCTTACCGGTACCATTGCTGGCCACAGGCTGAGATAAGCAGGTTCCCAGCGGTGCTGTGAGTGCCCGACGATGCTGCGCAGGGGTTTCCCGTTCCGCTGTAGGGATCTTCATTGCTACGGGGAGCTTTGCCGAAATTTTGTGAAAGGCAAGATTGATCTCAGCGCTGAAATCTCATCTTCTGAGATCTTGGTGCCGAGATCTCCATCTGCGCATGTGCCTCCCCCATCGTCAGCCATCTTCCCGGAGTCCACCGCACAGGAAACCATGTAACTGCCAGGGGCTCTGGCCTTTCACAAAATGTCAGCAGAGGCCCTCGCAGCACGGAGCACCCCGCAGCTCGAAGCACCCCGCATCACGGAGTCCCCCGCAGCACGAGCACCCCACAGGACCTGAAGCATGGAGCCCCCCCATAGCACACAGCCCCCCGCAGCACAGAGCACCGTGCAGCACAAAATCTCCGCCTCATCCCAGCCTGCAGCATCACCCCACTCCTGTTTCCTCCAGCAGCGACCCTGGGACCCCGCTTCACCGCAGCCACCACCCCCCAGTAAGCAATAAGACGCATGGATTATAAGAAGCACCACCATTTTATTACAAAAAAAGTTTTTTTCTTATTTTTCTCCTCAAAATTTGGGGTGCGTCTTATAATCCGGAGCGTCTTATCATCCGAAAAATACGGTATTTGCACATAGATTTTATAGGCTTGTCCAGGGTTTGAAAAATGTAATTGGTTTGTTTGAAACACAAGACCACCCCTGTCTACAGGTTGTGCCTGTTATTGCAGATTAGCTCCGGTGAAGAGAATGGTATAGAGCTGCAATACCATGAGCAAGCTGAAGATTTTGACGACACAGATTTTTTTTTTTTTTTTTAAGAAAATGGCAGCCCTGTTTTTCTTATCCTGGAGAACTGCTTTAGTGTTAGATTGGTTAGGCTGTACTTACCACCAATAGGTTTAGCAGGAGTCTCTCTGTCTCCATCAGTAGAACGTTGAGATTCATCATTTCTCCTGGATTTATCCTTTTTCAGATGTCTTTAAAATAGTAAAATAGAAGGTATTTTATGTATTACAAAGTAACAGATCTTTATTCTGCAGAATGAAATATAGACTCATATGTTTCTTCATTCATTTTGTCTTTTACATTCTGTAGAAACATTGGCAATAAGGAAAATTTTGGTAATTATCAACAATTTTTCATGTACATGAAAGTTCAATATGTGTGGATCGTACTGGGTTGTAAGGTAATATGAAGATTAGACAGGAGTGGATTTATTTGAGTGGAATTGAATTCTGCTCATACAAAACTCAGAATGTTGGAGAACACAGATTTTTTGTAATTCACTCCACGCGACTAAAGCAAAGTGGAAGCTAGCGGCAGTCGCCAGCTTGCAGAAGAGTAGAGGGCTGGCAGAAAGATGAGCTCACTTCTCTGACCGACTTCCGCTGCTTTATGCCCAATGGCCAGTTTTCCTCACTACCATCATGCCGCACCTCTGGCCAAGTGGGCCAGAAACTTTGGGCTGAAACTTTGGCTACAAGTGGCCCCGAAAGGTCTCTGCCCATGCATGTCCCAACCAAGAGTCAACACTGGGCTGGAGTTGCGGGCAGAGAGCAGTGGGGGCTTCCGGAGAGGGGCTTGGTTGTATATAAACTTTATTTTCTTCTTACATCTTCCATTTATTACCATCTGGGACTGGGGAGACCCCAGAGCATAATAGGGAACAATCAATATGTGAAGAATAATTTTGCTGTGAATTGAACCTCTAAATAAAATCTGCTGATTTGGCTGAATTTTGTCAGAGCCTCTCATCAGTAATAAAGATGGAATTTTTTGCAGACTCCCATGTACAATATAAATCATCCTTTACAATTCTTACCTACATATGGCGTTACAGATGACACCAAGGAATGTTCCAAGGAAGAATATGATAACTACAAAATAAATGACTTTATTCCAAGGGATCTTTGGAGGAACGATACCATCCACTGAAAAAGAAGAGAAAATACAAATATTATCTATATATCCAGGAAATTGTCTGTAATCCACTGCCATTATTATCGAAGCAGTCCTATAAAGGGAATCTGTCACCAGGCTTTTGCCATCTTATCAGAGAGAACCATAATGTAGAAGCATAGACCTTTACTATAGCGATGTGTCAACTACTGGACCGTTTCAATAGAATCACTGTTTTACCAGCAATCGATTATCACTACAGGATAACTGGTCTTGTGCCTGCCTCCTAGTCCAGCCAGACCCCCAGCAATACACAATTTAAGCACAAGCTGTGGCGGGGTTATACACAGCTGAAAAACTGAGCTCTGCTCAGTCTGCAGCAGAGAAAACTGTGACTCTATTATATAGTCTACTAGCTGAAGAGCCCGGCGCTGCCCGGGCATAGTAACTAACTGTGGCTAGTTACAACAAATTATAATTATCCTCCATCCCATAGTCCCGTGCCCATATACCCATTATACATATCCACCATCATACATATTCTCCATCCCATAGTCCCATGCCCATATACCCATCATACATCCTCCATCCCATAGTCCCGTGCCCATATACTCATCATACATATTCTCCATCCCATAGTCCCATGCCGATATACCCATCATACATCCTCCATCCCATAGTCCCGTGCCCATACACCCATCATACATATTCGCCATCCCATAGCCGAGTGCCCATATACCCATCACACATCCTTCATCTCATAGTCCCATGTCCATATACCCATCACACATGCTCCATCCCATAGTCCCGTGCCCATATACCCATCATACATATCCTCCATCTCATAGTCCCGTGCCCATATGCCCATCACACATCCTCCATCCCATAGTCCTGTGCCCATATACCCGTCATACATATCCACCATCCCATAGTCCAGTGCCCATATACGCATCACACATCCTCCATCCCATAGTCCCGTGCCCATATACCCGTCATACATATCCACCATCCCATAGGCCGTGCCCATATACCCGTCATACATATCCTCCATCCCATAGTCCAGTGCCCATATACCCATCACACATCCTCCATTCCATAGTCCCATGTCCATATTCCCATCATACATATTCTCCATCCCATAGTCCCATGCCCATATACCCATCATACATATCCTACATCCCATAGTCGAGTGCCCATGTACCCATCACACATATCCTCCATCCCATAGTTCCATGCCCATATACCCATCATACATATCCTCCATCCCATAGTCCAGTAACCATATACCCATCACACATCCTCCATTCCATAGTCCCATGCCCATATACCCATCATACATATTCTCCATCCCATAGTTCCATGCCCATAAACCCATCATACATATTCGCCAACCCATAGTCAAGTGCCCATATACCCGTCATACATATCCACCATCCCATAGGCCCGTGCCCATGTCCCCGTCATGCATATCCTCCATCCCATAGTCCAGTGCCCATATACCCATCACACATCCTCCATTCCATAGTCCCATGCCCATATACCCATCATACATATTCTCCATCCCATAGTCCCATGCCCATATACCCATCATACATATTCGCCATCCCATTGTCCCGTGCCCATATACCCGTCAAACATATCCTCCATCCCACAGTCAAGTGCCCATTTACCATCACACATCATCCATCCCATAGTCCCATGCCCATATATCCATCACACATCCTCCATCCCATAAACCGTGCCCATATACCCATCATACATATCCTCCATCCCATAGTCCCGTGCCCATATACCCATCATACATATCCTCCATCCCATAGTCCAGTGACCATATACCCATCACACATCCTCCATCCCATAGTCCCGTGCCCATATACCGGTCATACATATCCTCCATCCCATAGTCCCATGCCCATATACCCATCATACATATCCACCATCCCATAGTCCCGTGCCCATATACCCGTCAAACAAATCCTCCATCCCATAGTCAAATGCCCATATACCCATCACACATCCTCCATCCCATAGTCCCGTGCCCATATATCCATCACGCACCCTCCATCCCATAAGCCCGTGCCCATATACCCATCATACATATCCTCCATCCCATAGTCGAGTGCCCGTATATCCATCACACATCCTTCATCTCATAGTCCCATGCCCATATACCCATCATACATATCTGCCATTCCATAGTCCCGTGCCAATATACCCGTCATATATATCCTCCATCCCATAGTCGAGTGCCCATATACCCATCACACATCCTCCATCCCATAGTCCCATGCCCATATACCCATCACACATCCTCCATCCCATAGTCCCATGTTCATATAACATCATACATATTCGCCATCCCATAGTCGAGTGCCCATATACCCATCATACATATCCTCCATCCCATAGTCCAGCATAGGTCCGTGCCTATATACCCATCATACATATCCTCCATCCCATAGTCCAGTGCCCATATACCCATCACACATCCTCCATCCCTTAGTCCCGTGCCCATAACCGGTCATACATATCGTCCATCCCATAGTCCCGTGCCCATATACCCGTCATACATATCCTCCATCCCATAGTCCAGTGCCCATATACTCATCACACATCCTCCATCGCATAGTCCCGTGCCCATATACCCATCACACATCCTCCATCCCATAGTCCCATGCCCATATACCCATCATACATATTCTCCATCCCATAGTCCCATGCCCATATACCCATCATACATATCCTCAATCCCATAGTCCAGTGCCCATATGCCCATCACACATCCTCCATCCCATAGTCCCGTGACCATATACCCGTCATACATATCCTCCATCGCATAGTCCAGTGCCCATATACCCATCACACATCCTCCATTCCATAGTCAACCATTATGACATCATAATGAGCGGCGGCAGGGCTTGCAACCTATGATGACATCAGCATCGCCATGGCAACCATTGTGACATCATGAGGGGCGGGGCTTGATACACACACACTGTTTCCCCAGTATGCAAATAGGGGCATTGTGACATCATAATGAGGGGCGGGGCTTGACGCGCACACACTTTTTCCCCAGTATATAGACAGGGGCAGAATTGCTTGGTGAATTGGAATGCGCGGGGTTAAAATTTCGCCTCACAACATAGCTTAGGACGCTCCCGGGGTCCAGACGTGCGACTGTGCCAAATTTTTCGGCTGTAGCTGCGACGGTGCGGATGCCTATCCCGGACATACACACACCTACATACACACTTTGAGCTTTATATATTAGATTGGACGGTAGGACCCTGCATGACGATTAAAAATATGGGACCGTAGTTTTGCTAAATTATGTCTCAGGGATTATGAAAAAAAATAATTCAAAATACCCATTTGTTATCGCTGCATTTGTAAAAGTTCGATCTATCAAAATCTAAACTAAATTTATCTGACCAGTATACAGCATAATGAGAAAAAAAAATCGAAATTGCCAGAATGAAATTCTTTGGCAGCCGCAAGATTGCAATAAAAAGCGATAAAAAACCATAGTATCTACCCCAAAATGGTATCAGTAAAAAGATCAACTCAGGGCGCAAAAAATAAGCCTTCACCCAGCCTAATGAGGTTTACCCCATAATATGTGAATATTTGGAAAAGTACTTACCTGCTGGGGTCGTATGCGTGGGCAAGGAATCATGGCGCTGGTTGATGAGAGGCGCGCCTTCCACAGATGCTAATAGTAAACTCACGATTAGAAGAAATCGAAAGAGCATTTTAGCTTGGAGAAATATCGCTGAATGTGTAACACACAGGGAGTTATCGCTGAATGTGTAACACACAGGGAGTCTTGTCAGACAAAGCCTCTTCCTGCAGCGTCACTCCTTATAACCACACATTCCGTGATGTCACAATGGAGATCTCAGTGTGACATCACGAGGAGCGGAACACCAGTGATGTCACAATGGGCCAGATAGCTGCAACTACTCAACATGGAGCAGCTCCATCCATCTATGTATGATTAATATAATATTAATGTATAAGGACCAATCCATGTTGGGGCAATTCTACTGTATTTTGGCAAACAAGGGACATCAGGGGTGGATTAAGGGTAGCCAGGGCCCCGGGCTCTTCAGACTCTGTGGGCCCCCCGGTCATGTGACGGGATCATGCGACGGGGTCATCCTATACCATACCTGAAACAGATTATTCCAGAAAAATAGTTGCTGAGTGAAACTATAACCTGTCAAACATCCATTGATCTAGTCAATTTACCCTTCAGTTAGGAAGAAAAAAATAAAAACCACTTTAAGCCATACTATTGAACTGTCCAATTTTAATCTGTAAACAAGACTGTCGCCAATTTTCGCAAGTTTCTCATCAAAAGTGCAACGCAAAACAGTTGAAAAAACATTTAAAGTATCACATTTCCAAAAAAAGACACAAAGAAAACCACGTGTATAAAGGGCTCGTGCATACCAGTGCTCAAGTTAAAAAATGGTTTGGTCTCACCATTGTAGTAGACGTATTTTCATAGAGGGTCCATTTTTCATGAGAAGGGAAAGGACAGAAATAATTTTCTCTGACTCTCTGTCGTGCCCCTGTATAGCTCC
The DNA here is from genome assembly GCF_039654945.1 of Dendrobates tinctorius. Lineage (NCBI taxonomy): Eukaryota > Metazoa > Chordata > Amphibia > Anura > Dendrobatidae > Dendrobates > Dendrobates tinctorius. Next base: position 11,140,958 of record NW_027361872.1, read on the forward strand.
TGTTCTTAGAAGGACAGGCCTCAAGTGTGCCCACTATGGATAACCCACCATCCACAGATAGTTTGCAACTTCCCTACACGTTTCCTCCCCATTTCTGGGGATTCATCAGGGGAACTACCCAAATTAATTCTGTGGTAGAATTATCATTGTATATCCGTCTTCATTATAGGGCCCTGCAGTGGCAGAAGGTCCCTAGAGCCAATGTGGCTGTCTGTGCCTCCGCCTATGTGTGGGCCATTGGTGTGCCCAGGAGCTATACAGGGGCACAATTGGGAGTCAAAGAAAATTATTCCTGTCCTATCCCCTCCCCTTCTCATGAAAAAGTGGACCCTCTATTAAAATACATTGTATTTAAAGTTATGTTTTAATAATAGCGGAGACTCCCCTAGCTCTACTCAGTCTGTGACCCCGGGAGTACTGTCATAGTGATAACACCTAGGCACTATAGCTGAGTGTGTGAATCTGTATGGCAGAAACCTTCATGATGAACCCATCTGTGCTGTGTATTAGCCACAAATCTCTTCACGGTACAATGATCACGCTTACGTTTTTCACAAAAATGTGATTTTTTTGCAAATCCCATCTTTGCAGTCACACGCCCGACTCTGGCTCAGGAGAATCCTCACAGAGAGATTTTAGTGTATGTGCACACGTTGCGGATTTTTCCGCACAGAATCCGTAGATAAAATGACCTGCGTTCTCCCTGCGGATTTCGTGCGGATTTCACCTGCGTTTTTACACCTGCTGATTCCTATAATGGAATGGGTGTAAAAACGCTGCAGAATCCGCACACAGAATTGACATGCTGCGGGAAATAAACTGCTGCGTTTCCACATGGAATTTTCCGCAGCATGTGCTCAGCGGTTTTTCATTTCCATAGGAGAACCTGGTACTGTACACCGCATGGAAAACTGCTGCGGATCCACAGGGCCAAATCCGCTGCGGATTGGCAGACTAATCCGCAACGTGTGCCCACACCCTGAGGATTCCCAAGTCTGCAGTCACAGACTTACATGGAAAGACTGCAGACTTTTAGCTTAAGGCCGGAGTCACACTGGCGAGGAATACGGGTGAGTGAGAGGCGCAAAAAGCACGCATTAGACACGGACAAATGATTTTCTATGGGTCACTCGCACCAGGCGTATATTTCTCATCTGTATCCTACGCTCCTTGCCAATCGCAGCATGCTGCGATTGTCAGCGTACTACGCCCGTAGTACACCAATGAAAGTCAATGTGTGCTCAAATAATACAGATTACACACGGAACACACGTGTGACCTGCGAGCAATACGCAGGTCTTTTGGCTGGTGACAGGAAATGGGCCAATCCATCATCAGGAAGCCTAGACATGCAAATGAGCTCAAAAACCGCTCCAGACATCCAGGAAGTACGCCTCCACGGAGTACAGCAGCAGCATGGTGTCCACATACATTAATGTTGAGATGCTAATTGTGCTGGTGCAGGAGCGTCCCGAAATGTGGGACCCACGCGATGCAAATTATGCGAACCGGACAAGAAAGGAGGCGTCATGGAGGCGCATCTGTCGCCAGATGTACCATGACTTTGGTGACAGACCACGTGATGAGCAGCATAAAATTTGTATGTGCAATCATAAAAACATCATTAACCTTAGCGCGCGCTAAAAAATGATTCTACAATCAGCACCCCCCTTCCTGTGCATCTAATTTTATTAGCCTCATGAGGCCGTTACATTTGGATGTGAAACGTGGCTTCACACAGCCATAATTAGGGGTTAGGCCACAAGCTCCTCATCCTCCTAGCCAATAAAATTAGTTTAAGTGTAGCTAATGAGACCCTGGGTATCGGCCCAATTACATATGCCACCATGGGTAGAAAGCACACCCCAGAAGGCCCCATGCCTAGACTACTGTTAGAAAATGTGACCTCTCAAATATGTGATTTTGACAATCTTTCCTGTCACATTGCAGTGGAAGATGTAATGAAACGCTGGCGAAGCATCCGAGACCAGTTCCGCTGGGAACGCCAGCAGCGGTCCAGAAGTGGGGATGCTGGACATGTGAAAAGAAAATATATATACTATGTCCGGCTGAACTTCCTCACCCCAATTCTGGATCTGAGACCGTAAGTACATACCTCACACCACATTACACAAATACATTACACAAATACTTTACAGGGACAAAAATATTGATGTATTTTTGCCTCTGTTCTATTTCATAACAGAACTCAATCCAACCTTACGGATCGAGGAACGGCCTCAGAGGCAGAGCCCATTATAGATCCTGTAGGGGATGAGGTGGCTGGCCCATCTTCTCCCCCTACAAGAAGGATGGCTGAAGATGAGGCATCACAAGACCACACAATGGCTGGCCTACACACCACACCACCAGGACGGTCTTCTGCTGCCACCTCACCCATCCTGGAAGAGCCTGGCAACTTGAGCAGCAGCCCAACTGCCCAGATCAGGTCCTCCCCACAGGCTGCTCTAGCATCACGGCGAACAAGAAGAAGGCACCAGGTCACTATTCAAGAGAGCAGGACCAATGTGGACACAGGGGTGCTCAATTATTTGTCCAGAGTAACTACAGATGATGGGGAGGAGGCCTATGCACGTAGCCTCACCCTTTATCTCCGTGCCCTTACCCGTGAGGTCAGGCTCCGTATTAGGGGATGTATTCAGATCCTGCTTGATGCAAGCACCCCCCCAATACCCCATATGAGGTTTTTGAATTTCTGGAGAGGTGGCAGCTCTCACCACGAAATTTAATGCGCATGAGACCATCCACACAGATGCTTGCTCAAGCAGGGTCTGAACAGCCCCTAATACGTGGGCCAACACCTCAACCCCTTCCTCCCCCTACCCAACCGTCTATTCCGCAGCCCCAAATGTCTTCCTCAAGCCAACCACACCAATATGGCCACTTGTACCCACCCAGTGTTGGAGGCTGGTCCCAACCTGGTTGGGGACGATCTGGCTATCTTGGTGGGTATGAGCCACGGGCCTACCAGAGCTAACAAGAAGCCCCTCACCATCATCATTACTCTGGCCAGTATCCCCAACAGTCCCAGGAGACTGGACAATATGAGGATTTATGATTCTGATGGTTGAGATGTCCAGTGAGATGTAACTGGTGCTCCTAATATAAATTAAAAAACAGGTGTTCTCCTTCACCAACATTTAGAACATAATTTAACATTCACATTTTTAAACTATGTTTTCCAAACATATGAAACAATCCATCATGACAGGCAACGCTACCTCACGCCTTTCAGACAGATATTACATGTGTGTAGAAAAGAGAATATTTAAATGCGCTATGCTGTAAAATGAAAGGATGAAAATACACTACTCACTTGCTAACGCCTAGGAAAGGCGTGCTCGCCTTAGTTAAGTAGTCACCTTTTTTGTTAGCAATCTCTAGTAAAAAATTTCTAGGCGACCAACATTCAGAATATCACGCTCTCTCTATGTCTTAACAAGTGAATTTTGTATTTTCATCCTTTCCAGTATAGCATGCTTAAATATTGTCTGTTCTACAGACAGGTAATATCTGTGTGAAAGCTGTGAGGTAGCCTTGCCTATCATGGTGGAATTTTTCTATGATTGGATAACATTATGAGGAAATGTGAGTGTTATCTTGTTGCCTTTATTTTGGTGATGGAGCTCACCTATTGTTGGCAAATCTAGGTTAATCTAGTCATGCAGCAATGTTGTTTTTGCCTAATGTTTGTTGCTGTTTTGTTATGTAATGTTCATTTTACAAGTTAAAGAAGGCACAAAGGGTCATTTTGGCCATTGCCAAATTTGTCTTATGGCAAAATTATGTTTGCCTTTAAGCGGAAAAAAAAAAAGGCAAAACTAAAAATTTGTCTACTCTAGTTAACGTCTCTGTGTGATTTTTCACAATTCCTAACAACATACTAACAGACACCAACCAATGTAATGAAACACTCATAGAATCATAAAGGCTTGAGTAATATATATTTAGACACACTTAAAGCAACAAATTATAACATAGACACAGCATGCTCTTGCCAAGAAGTTGCCCCCTCAGGTGAGATAAAGTAATTAGTGAAAATATCACGCACTTTTAGGCCAGAGAGCGGTCTACGTTGAGGGTTCATAGGTGGTCTCACCCTGCGCACATTGCCCGGCCTACGCACAACACCATCAGAGGAGGAGCAATCATGTATCCTGGTGAAGTTATGCAGAACAACACAGGCTTTCACAACTTCATTCACATTTTGCTCACTCAACTGAATGGCAGACTGGAGTACCCGCCATTTGGCACAAAGAATCCCAAAGGAAAACTCCACCAGTCGCCTAGCACGTGATAGGCGCAAGTTAAAAATTCTGCGCCTGTGGTCAAGGTTGCGCCGGGGATATGGCCTCATGACATTGCGCGATAACTGAAAGGCCTCATCTGCCACAAGGAGATAAGGGACTGATTGTTCGGGGGAGCCTGGTAGCTGGCGTGGTGGTGGTAGATCCAACTGGTTGGTGCGTAGCCGCCGAGCCATTATGGAAGTATTGAAGACTCTAGAGTCTCCCGTCCTTCCATATGCCCCAATGTCTACAATTATAAACTTGTATTGAGGGTCTACCAGAGCCAACAATACAACAGAAAAGTATTGTTTATAATTGAAGAATTGGGAGCCTGAGTTCGGTGGCTTACGCACCCTGATATGTTTGCCATCCAGGGCCCCAATACAATTTGGAAACTGGCAGTCCTCCTCAAAGTCCCTTGATATCCTTAACCAGTCTTCCATCCTGGGCTCGGGCATGACCACTTGATGGAGTCTTGTCCAGATTTGTGCACATGTAGACCTCACTATGCCTGAAATGGTTGACTTTCCAATGAGAAACTCATGGTGGAGGGCGGCATAAGACAGGCCAGTGGACAGGAAGCTGTAGAACAACAGAAATAGTAAAGTTTAGAATGTCTAAAGTAAAAAAAATCAGTTACATGCCGACCAAACTTGTTAGGAAATGATAGAGAAAAACACACACATATTTGGTGGCACAATGACTAAGTGATATGCAGGACATATTAGATCTAACATTCTGCTGTGTCCGGTGAAACATATTTGGAGTAAGATGAGGGCATTAAACTTTGTCCAAGAAGGCCAAAAAACATAAATTAGCACACACATTATGAACATAGAGAATGTGGTTGTGTAGTACATACAGTATTGTGAGTAGAAGTCGCTCCTCTGCAGATATGGCTTTGCGCATCCTTGTGTCCTGAAAGGTTATCCCAGGGCGCACTGTCTCCAAGAGTCGATCAAATGTGGCAATGCTCATGCGACAGTATTGGTAAAATTTCTCCGGATGCTCCTGCAGAGAAGAATAGAGGAGGTGAAAATGACCTCTTGTGAGTCGTTGCCTCAAAAGTGGATGGACCCACATGCGTCTCCTCCTCCGCGGATCCACTATCACAGGATATGGTTGCCCAAAGCGCCGTGACAAAAGCCAGGTAAAGAGAACCTGCTCAGTTGTATTGAATCGCAGACCCTCTGCCATGCTGCACAAAGAACACCAACACACCTCGTGAAAGCAAGGTGACAAATGTACAGAATGTAGGCATCCACCTGTTTCTGAGTGTCTAAATAGGGTGCAGCCTAATGATTTAAATTGTTTGCAGGCCTCAAAACCGTTAAATGTCCATTTTGCAAGGCTGCGAGAAAATCTCGCCATACGGATTGCATACGGATGCCACACGGATTACATACGGATGCACACATGCGCAAAATACGCGACCTCACCTTGCTTACGGATGACCTACGGAGCACTATTTAGTGGTCATTCATCCGTATTACGCAAGTAAACTACGGACCGTATTTTGCGCAGGTTAGTGTGACTCCGGCCTAAGACAGGACAACACCTTTAACCCTTAAAAGAAATAACCAACTTATTCAGATCAATACAAAGTTGCAACTTAACAACTTAGATCCAGCTTTTTTGATCAGCAGCCACTACAGCCAGCCTGGAAAAAAACGGCTTATGTGCATCTTCCCATTTTGTGCTTGTGTTATAAGACCAGTGGCCCAAAGTCACTTAACCCGTGAAAAACATCAGTTACTTATCAAAATCTGTGAAAAATGGCTATTTGCCCGTCGGTCTGATGCCCAGAGCCCATTTGGGCCAGTCTAGAGACCTGAATGTGATGCAGGCCATCACTATGTATGTAATACTAGTGTGAGATCAGCGGCTCAAAGTCATTTAACCCCTGAAAAATAACACTTATCCAAATCAAAATCGCCCATCTGCCCACTTTGATGCCAGTTCTGATACCCAGAACACATAGGACAGACTAAAGGGACCTGAATTTGATGTCGAGCATCATGATCTATGTGTATGCAGTGTGATATCAGTGGCCCAAAGTTATTTAACCCTTTCATTGATGCTCAACCTCATTGGCAACATTACCAGGACAAGATTACTCAGGGGATGACTGACTGAAGAAGGACAATATTACTAGTAGTACAAAACATTACTAATAAGACTGTGTTCACACATTGCATTTTTGCAGGGTTTTTTTGCTGCTTTTTTTATGCAAGTTTAAAGCTGCGTTCTACAGTATCAGGAAAGTCTATTAGATTTCAGAAATCTCATGCACACATATTGGTTTTATTTCCCTGACTGATATGGAAAATTGCAGAATTGGCCGGAGCTGAGCCCCCCTGCCCCCCTCAAGGAGGCATAGGCGGAGGCCAGGATGACGGGGGGGGTGGTCGGCTACCAGGGGGAGTACCCTGGAGTTGGGGGGTATATAGAGGAGGGGTGTGGGTGTCCCCTTCCTCTTTGGATCTGGCCCCCCACAAGGAGAAGTCACCTTAACATGTCGGACGTGGAGCGGGTTTTGGAGCAGCTGCGAGCGGCGGTGCGGTCACAGCCCCCAGGCTGGCTGGCGTCTCAGGTGGCCAGCATTGTTCCTGGGACGTCCGGAGAGTCTGCAGCAGCAGCGGGGAGGGAGCGGCACTACAGACGGGTGAGGCCTCCCGAGCGGCTCTCACCCGATGCACCCCCCAGGGCCTTGCGACACTGCCGGAGCCCCTCCGGGGACCCTCCAGGCCGGTCGCAGCGTTCTGTGCCGGTCTCCGCTACCCGGCCCTGGAGGAATCCGCAGGCCAGGCGAGGGCCCGCGGCGATGGCTTGGCCGCGGCCTACTTCCAGGCGGGGGGCGGGCCTGTCAGGCGCCGGGCGGCGGCAAGCTCCGGCATCAGCGGGAGGCCGCGGCGGTAACCTCCTCGCCGCGCGGCCTGCCTCCCCCTCCAGCAGAGGGGTGGACATCTGGGGAGCTTCGGCCTGCAGCCTGGCAGGGCTGCCAGCATCACCCCCAGGCAGTGGGGGAACACCGAGTGCTGCAGGGGGCCGCGGCGAAGGGGCCCAGCATCGGCGGTCCGCTTCGGGGGCCGCTACAAGAGGAGGGGGACGACTCCACACCAGGACCGCGGCCTGCTCCCCTGTGGGGCCGCCAACAGCGATGCCCATGTACAGTGGCTCTTTTCCGGGGGCCTGGAGGCGCAGCGGGGGGCCCTCAGTGCTTCGCTGCAGGAGCCAGCCGTGGCAGCGGGAGCAGACCTCACGGTCTCCCGGTCAGCGTCCATTGCCGGGGTTTCCCGTCATCGGGGTCCCTCGGGGGGCCCAGTCATCATCATTTGGCTCCTCCTGCGGGGAGTCCCAGAGGTCGACAGCAAGCTGGCAAAGGTACATCCGAGGACCCAGGTTTTCCGGCTGGAGGGCACACAGCCCCCTCGCAGCCCGGTGAGTATGGCTCTGTGTCCCCTGTTTGTCATCCAATTGCAACATCATCCTGGTTGGGTGGGGGGGCCGTTGACGGAATCCCTCGGGTTCAGCGGGGGGTTGGGAATTGGTGGCGTAGCCGCGGCCGGGGGGGTTAACGACGTGCTTGCGGATATGCGTAATTTAGTGTCACGTCTGGAGCGGGGTCTCGCTTCACCGTCACCAGTGGCAGCTTGGGCACAAGCTGGGAGTCCAGCGGGGCGGAGTGGGTCGGATTTGGCCGGGCGCGCAAGTGAACCGGTGTCGGTGTCGGTGCAGACTGAGAAAGAGAAAGAATGTCGCGTGCACTTGGACGATAGAGCGCATGGGGAGGTGTATGTTTGTTTTGAGGGTCAGTTGGGGGCTCATTTAAAGAAAGAAGTAAAGGAGCGCATTTGGAAGGACGAGTATGTGGAAATATTTTCCCTATTGCCATTAGAGAAATTTAATTTGGATAAGGGAAAGAAGGAGGATAGCAAAAAGGAGGATGAAGAGAAGCGTAGATGGCGTCTGATCCCGCAAACGTTCGTTAATTGGCAACAGGCGTTCGCTATTTTGGCGAGTGTCATTGGCGAAAAGTCCCCTGATAATTGCTCGGCGTTATTTTGTTCTTTTGACGCCATCGGGGAGGCCTATAGGGTGTATGGGGGTCAGGCTTGGTTGCGCTATGATGAGCAATTTCGGCAGAGGAAGGCCGTCCGTCTGGCTATCCGTTGGGACCAGAAGGACATTGGGCTGTGGATGCGGGTCATAGCTCAAAATAAATTTGGTAGCTCCTTTCATGGGGGGGCTGGGAGTACCAGCCAGAGTAGCGGCAGTTCCGGCATCTCAGGAGGGGGCGGGCAGGTTCAAACGGGAAATCATAAGTTGGGGGTGTGCTGGCAGTTCAACGACGGCCCGTGTAAATTCGGGGCGAACTGCAAATTTAAACATCTTTGCTCCAACTGCAATAGGATTGGGGGATGAGGGTTACCATGCATAACAGGATAGGGGGTGAGGTGACCATACATAACAGGATTGGGGGATGAGGGATACCATGCATACCAGGATTGGGGGATGAGGGGTACCATGCATACCAGGATTGGGGTATGAGGGGTACCATGCATACCAGGATTGGGGGATGAGGGTTACCATGCATAACAGGATAGGGGGTGAGGTGACCATACATACCAGGATTGGGGGATGAGGGATACCATGCATACCAGGATTGGGGGATGGGGGGTACCATGCATACTAGGATAGGGGGTGAGGGGACCATGCATACCAGGATAGGGGGGTGAGAGGACCGTGCATACCAGGATAGGGGGATGAGGGGTACCATGCATACCAGGAATGGGGGTGAGGGGACCATGCATACCAGGATAGGGATGAGGGAGTACCATGCATACCAGGATAGGGGGGTGAGAGGACTATGTGCATACCAGGATAGGGGGGTGAGAGAACCATGTGTATACCAGGATTGGGGGTTGAGGGGGCCATGCATACCAGGATAGCGGTGGTGAGTGGACTATGCATACCACAAAAGGGGGGGTGAGGGGACCATGCATACCAGGATGAAGAATGGGGTGCCATGCATACCAGGATTGGGGGGTGAGGTGACCATGCATACCAGGATGAAGAATGGCGTGCAATGCATAGCAGGATTGGGGGGGTGAGAGGACCATGCATACCAGGATTGGGGGATGAGGGGTACCATGCATACTAGGATTGGGGGATGAGGGGGACCATGCATACAAGGAAAGGGGGTGAGGGGACCATACATACCAGGATAGGGATGAGGGAGTACCATGCATACCAGGATTGAGGGATGAGGGGTACCATGCATACCAGGATAGGGGGTGAGGGGACCATGCATACCAGGATAGGGATGAGGGAGTACCATGTATACCAGGATTGGGGGGTGAGAGGACCATGCATACCAGGATTGGGGGATGAGGGGTACCATGCATATCAGGATTGGGGGATGAGAGGACTATGCACACCAGGATAGGGGGTGAGGGGACCATACATACCAGGATAGGGGGTGAGGGGGCCATGCATACCAGGATTGGGGGTGAGGGGACCATGCATACCAGGATAGGGATGAGGGAGTACCATGCATACCAGGATTGAGGGGTGAGGGGACCATGCATACCAGGATGAAGACTGGGGTGCCATGCATACCAGGATTGGGGGGTCAGGGTACCATGCATTCCAGGATAGGAATGAGGGGTGCCATGCATACCAGGATAGGAGGGTGGCTGCACATACCAGGATGGGAGACCATATACCAATTAAAATGCTCGCCTCCCGGGCGTAGAATGGGTTCATAGCTAGTATTATAGATCAGGGGGATGAGTAGATTGATATATAATGTAGTTGTGTGAGAAAGCATTTAGTATTACCTGGGTTTTAATCATTGATTCCTTTGCTTTTTCTTGGATTTTCGGGCCAGATGATGGTACTATCCCTAACTGACATATTTCTTTGTACAAGAGTATACAGAGGTAGCTGTCAACCACGGATATTGCTGCCCACTGAACCACAAATCCCAGAAAGAGCAGAAGTTTAAATGATTAACCCCTTCATGACCTCTGACACATATATACATCATAGGTTGTGTCCCTGCATTTGACCTGCAGGTTACTATTGTGAGCCCTCATGCTTTCAGGTACATGAGAGCTGATCTGATCAGCTGTCATGTGCCCCTAACAGCCGTGGGTGTAATCACAATCCACCCGTGGCTGTTAACCTCTTAAATGCTGCTGTCAATTTCCAATGGCAGCATTTATCATGGTCATGTCGGAAACGCATCACTATTCCCGCCCCTCAGCGCGCCCGTAACATGAATTCAAGGTGCCAATGGGTTAACATAACAACCCGGGGTCTGCAAGAGAACCCTGTGGTTGTCATTGCTGATCTGCTAGGTGCGCAGCCCTAAGGCCGGCGCTCGTAGCAGATAGCAGGGCTGAAGCGAACAGATGATTGCAGCTTCAAGTCTCCTAAATAGACTATTGAAGCAAGTAAAAAGTAGAAAAAAGTTTTTAAAAATATTAAAAGAATTAAAATAATAAAAGTTCAAATCACCCCCCTTTTGTCCCATTCAAAATAAAAGAATAAACAAAAAAATTCAAATACACATTTATTTGGCATTGCTGCATTCAGAAACACCTGATCTATCAAAATATAAAAATGATTAATCCGATCGATAAATGGTGTAATTAGAGAAAAAAATAAAAACTCTAGAATTAAGTTTCTTTGGTCGCCGCAACATTGCAATAACGGGCGATCAAAAGATAGTATCTGCACCATCATGGTATCAATAAAAACGTCAGCTTGGCGCGCAAAGAATAAGCCCTCACCCAACCCAAGATCATAAAAATTGGAAACGCTAAGGGTCTAGGAAAATGGCGCCATTGTTTTATTATTTTTTTCTTTTTTCTTTTTTACAAACTTTATATTTTTTTTCACCACTTACCATAAATAAAAAAAGAACCTAGACATGATTGGTGTATGAGAACTCGTAATGAGCTGTAGAGTCATAACGGCAGGTCAGTTTTAGAATTTAGTGAACACGAGTTATTGCGAGCCCTTGGGATTACGAACCTCGCAATGGGGTGTAACCACGCAACAGACTGGCGTATGTGCAGACTAACAGCAAACATAAATACCTGGTGTACCTCTCTTGCCACTCCTACCTTGTGTATGAAAAAGCTCTGTCGTTAATACTGTTCGGGTAGAGCTATCCGATAGCGCTATCCATGAAGAAAGTGCACGGGTAGAGCAGCTATCCCATAGCTCTATTCCTAAAGGAAATGAACGGGTAGAGCTATCCCATAGCGATATCCCTCAATGTTCCTGAGTGTAAGCTATTTCACATGGTTGAGCGCACTTGGGATCTGCCCCCAAGGCCCTGCCCATGCCCAATGTTTGGTCCGTAGACCGCGGCTAGGAGTTAGTCCCGCTTTTGTGTGCAACTTTTTTTGGGCTTTTACAGTTGTTAAAAATCTTAATAAATGACTTCTTTGTACACACAGTGACTGCGTCCTCTTCTGGACCCATGTTGATAACTTCATCACTGGCATCAGGCATAGGGATCATGGTGCTTTTGAGGATATCTCTCTCTTTTCCACCACGGGTGCGTGAGGAGTGACATCAGTCACAGTTTTTGTTTTGTCCTCATGCTTTCCTGTAATGTAGAATATTGAAATTAGGTTAAAATCCCACCAAAGACATTTGCAAGGAGTTTGTGTGGGTTTCCTCCAGATTCCTCCCACATTCCAAAGACATACTGATGGAGAATTATGATTGTAAGCCCCAATGGGGACAGTGATAACAATGTAAGTAAAGTTGTGGAATTAATGGCGCTACATACAGTTGAGAAAATAAGCATTTGACACACTGCCAATTTTGCAAGTTTTCCCACCTACAAAGAATGGAGAGGTCTGTAATTTTTTATTGTAGGTACACTTCAACTGTGAGAGACAGAATGTTTAAAAAAATCCAGAAAATCCCATTGTATGATTTTTACATAATCAATTTGCATTTTGTTGCATGAAATAAGTATTTGACACCATAGAAAAACAGAACTTAATATTTGGTACAGAAACCTTTGTTTGCAATTACAGAGGTCATATGTGGTAGTTTTTTCCCAAGTTTGCACACACCGCAGCAAGGATTTTGTCCCCCCCCCCTTCCATACGGATCTGTCAGGTTTCGGTGCTGTCGCTGTGTAACATTGAGTTTCAGCTCCCTCCAAACGTTTCCTTTTAGGTTTAGGTCTGCAGACTGGCTAGGTTCCTCCAGGACATTAAAATGCATCTTATGGAGCCTCTCCTCAGCTGCCCTGGCTGTGTGTTTTGGGTCATTGTCATGATGGAAGAATCAGCTATGACCCATCTTTAACGTTCTTACTGAAGGAAGGATGTTGTTGGCTAAAATCTCACGACACATGACCCCATCTATCCTCCCTTCAATATGGTGCCGTCGTCTTGTCCCCTTTGCAGAAAATGGAATGAATGAACCGTTGTCATATGCCGGTTTTCGGTGAATGACAACTTACTGTAGGGACTGGTACATAGAGATGAATCTCCGCCATTGCTACTTTATCACCCTGAAGAATGTTGAGCTCATAGTTTCTAAGAGTATCATGGCACTTATAGTTTAATGCATTTGCAATTAAGGACATACCTGGTTGGTTTACAAGTTATCATGTATTGGTGCTGCACACATTGTATATTTCTATATTAAGGGCAGCGCAGAGTGTCGCAGGGTCAGCCGTCATGGAGTGGCAGCGTCTTTCTCGCCAACATAGGATGATGTTTGGTTGCTTATGTGGTGGAGCATTTCTCTGCTCATAAATCTATTTGTTTCTCGCCCCCTTTTGCTCCTATTTGTCTATATATGTCTCTGTATTCAGTGGAGCACACTAAAATCTATTCAGTATAATTGGTGTGGCACTATATATTGATGATTAAACTAGCACTGAATAGCGCATACTAGGGAACTGGGGAGAGCCGCCGAGGAGCAAGGGCACCATTGTCGTATCACAAGGGTGCCAACCTCTACTGTTAGGCAGGTGGACAGGAAAGGGGATTACACAGGGGCTCTCCAGGATCATCTACTTATCTATTCAATTTGTCGCCTTTCAGCATTTTAAGTGTGTGTCTTGTATGTTGTTAGTCCTTTTATAAATGGTTAATAAAGGTTTATATTTTAATTAATGGGGTCTTCATATGTGAGCTGATTCCTGAACTTTCTCAGAATCATCCTTACTAGAAGAGGCAAGATCACGTACAGAGCCCCAGACCGAGGAAGATTGACAGTCATCTTGTGTTTCCTCCATTTTCTAATAATTGTGCCAACAGCTGTTGCCTTCTCACCAATTGCCTATTGTGCTGTAGCCCATCCGAGCCTTGAACAGGTCTACAATTTTGTCCCTGATGTCCTTAGACTTCATTTTGGTCTTGGCCATGGTAGAGAGGTTGGAGTGTGATTGATTGTGTGGACAGGTGTCTTTTATACTGGTAACGAGTTCAAACAGGAGCAGTTAGCACAAGTAATGAGCGTAGAGTAGGAGGGCTTCTTAAAGAAAAACTAACAGGTCTGCGAGAGCCAGAATTCTTTCTGGTTAGAAGGTGATCAAACACTTATTTCATGCAATAAAATGCAAATCAATTATGTAAAAATCATAAAATAAATCTAAAAGACCACATTGTAAGATTCCGTCTCTCACAGGTGAAGTGTACCTACAATAAAAACTACAGACCTCTCCATTCTTTGTAGGTGGGAAAACTTGCAAAATTGGCATTGCGTCAAATACCGTATATACTTGCGTATAAGCCGAGATTTTCAGCCCATTTTTTTGGGCTGAAAGTCCCCCTCTCGGCTTATACGCAAGTCATATACGCCAGTGAGTCGGAGGGGGAGGGGTAGTGGGGGTGTCAGATCATACTGACCCCCTGGCGCGTCTCTTCAGCCCCCCTGCCTGTCCCACAGTCTCAGGCGCCTGCCTTCAGCAGTCACGTGGTACCGCTCATTAAAAACATGAATATGCACATATTCATGTCTTTAATGAGTGTTATCACATGACCGATGAAGGCTGGCGCCGAAGACCATGGGAGAACAGGGCTGCAGAGACCGCACCAGGAGGGGGTAAGTATATGTGATATTCACCTGTCCCCGTTCCCACGCTGCTCGCCGCTGCCTGCCACATCCTCTGTCAGTGTCGTTCAGGCAGCAGAGAACGCGCCCCCCATCATATTTATATATTCACTATATTGAGGGTATTATGGAAAGTCTATGGTTACTTACTGGTGCAGACTGGTCTGTGACCCCGGATCGTGTTCAGTTGAAGGTCAATGTGATCTCTTCGTCATATACTCTACATGCCGTTTAAAGACATGGAGTCACTTCCTGACCTAAAACAAAAAGTAAAAACAATGAAAATCAGATGCACCCAATAATGGCAGCACGCCCCTTATCATATTTACACATTCACTATATTGAGGGTATTATGGAAAGTCCATGGTTACTTACTGGTACAGACTGGTCTGTGACCCCGGATCGTGTTCAGTTGAAGGTCAATGTGATCTCTTCGTCATATACTCTACATGCCGTTTAAAGACATGGAGTCACTTCCTGACCTAAAGCAAAAAGTAAAAACAATGAAAATCAGATGCCCCCAATAATGGCAGCACACCCCTTATCATATTTACACATTCACTATATTGAGGGTATTATGGAAAGTCCATGGTTACTTACTGGTGCAGACTGGTCTGTGGTCCTGGGTCGTGTCCGGTTGTAGGTCGGAGCGATCTCTTGGACCGTCATAGACTCTACATGCCTCTTGGAAAGTGCTAGAATCTCCTACGCGAAAATCGCGGAAAAAACGCGGAATAAACCTCTGCACAAATTGTGCGAATATCGCGCCAAACCGCAGAAACAGTCTCAAAACAAACCCGCAAGTTCCTGATATTGGGCATCTCCACTTGTAGGGTCGTTATCTCCGGGGTTACTTCTCTAGGTAGATCAGTAACGTTTTCTGTAGCCGCTCTCTTGGCTGGTGGCAGCATCTCAGGCTTACTGTTAGAGGAGATGGCCACATCCGTATCTGTTTCAATATCGATGACGACATAATCTGGACCAGGAGAAGAAATGTTGGTGTTCTCAAGGTCATCTGTCTTTTTGACCATTGGTCCATCCTCATTTTTTCCTGTTAAAGAGATCAAAGAAATCATAATTTTTTAAAATAAAATATTCTCCATATTTCTTATGGATTATTGCGTCTACTGCTCCTTTACTTCGCAGCCGCCCACTGTAGATAAATGTTAGCGCTTGCTGGGCTCTATGCAGCGCCGACGTTTGTCATGACATGGTCGGTGGTCTTGCAGCGCTCACGACCCCCAGGGCTCTGCGATTCCAGTGCAGTGCGATAGCTCTGACAGGTGTTATCATTCGTGAAGCACCTGAAGGGTTGATAAACTTTTTGAATTTGGTTTTGAGCACTTTGAGGGGTGCAGTTTTTAGAATGGTCTCACTTTTGGGTATTTTCTGTATTAAATGCTCCTGAAAGTAACTTCAAATGTGATGTGGTCCCTAAAAAAATTGTTTTTGCAAATTTAGTTGGAAAAACAAAAAATCGCTGATCAACTTTTAACCCTTTTAACGTCTTAAGAAAAAAACAATTGTGTTTCAAAAATTGTATTGATGATAGATAAACATGTGGGAAATATTATTTATTAACTATTTTGTGTGACAGCACACTGGTTTAAAGACTAAAAAATTTAAAAACTGCAAAATTTTCAGATTTTTCGTCACATTTCCGATATTTTCATACAAAAACACAAATTATATTGAACAAATTTTACCACTATAATGAAGTACAATATGTTATGAAAAAACTATCTCAGAATCAATGTGATCTGTTATAGTGTTCGAGAGCTATAACCACATAAAGGGACACTGGTCAGAATTGGCCTGGTCATGAGGGTGAAAAAAGGCTCCAGCACGAAAGGTTTAAGAGACCATTTTTAAAAGGATGTCCTTCTATTACCGTATATACTCCTGTATAAGCCGAGTTTTTCAGCACACTTGTCCCAGAAAGCCGGCGGGAAAGCGGCGGGACAGCTGGTCACTGGGGCACGAGCCGGCGGCTGTGGCTAAAGCCAGTGCAACTGCTAAGGAGAAATGAATATTTATTTCTCTTATAGCGCGCACAGTGACAGCTGCAGCCGCGAGGGCACGCTGGAGGAGGGTGAGTAGAATGGTTTGTTTTGTTTTTGTAATAGGAAGCATGCATACAAGGATGGGAGAGGGGTAGCAACGCTTACCAGGGCAGGACAGGGGAGCAATGCATACCGGGACAGGGATGCGGGAACAATGCATACCCGGCTTATACTCGAGTCAATGAGCTTACCCAGTTTTCCGTGGCAAACTTAGGTGTCTATACTCGGGTCGGCTTGTACTCAAGTATGTACGGTAATTACATACCAAATGTCCCCAGAGTAAGTCTATTACCAAGTTATAAAAAAGCCAAAAAAATAACTACCGTATTTTACGTATTATAAGACCCACTTTTTCCCCCAAAATTGTGGGGGAAAATGGGGGTGCGTCTTATAATGCGTATTTACCTTACCGGTACCGTTGCTGGCCACAGGCTGAGATAAGCAGGTTCCCAGCGGTGCTGTGAGTGCCCGACGATGCTGCGCAGGGGTTTCCCGTTCCGCTGTAGGGATCTTCATTGCTACGGGGAGCTTTGCCGAAATTTTGTGAAAGGCAAGATTGATCTCAGCGCTGAAATCTCATCTTCTGAGATCTTGGTGCCGAGATCTCCATCTGCGCATGTGCCTCCCCCATCGTCAGCCATCTTCCCGGAGTCCACCGCACAGGAAACCATGTAACTGCCAGGGGCTCTGGCCTTTCACAAAATGTCAGCAGAGGCCCTCGCAGCACGGAGCACCCCGCAGCTCGAAGCACCCCGCATCACGGAGTCCCCCGCAGCACGAGCACCCCACAGGACCTGAAGCATGGAGCCCCCCCATAGCACACAGCCCCCCGCAGCACAGAGCACCGTGCAGCACAAAATCTCCGCCTCATCCCAGCCTGCAGCATCACCCCACTCCTGTTTCCTCCAGCAGCGACCCTGGGACCCCGCTTCACCGCAGCCACCACCCCCCAGTAAGCAATAAGACGCATGGATTATAAGAAGCACCACCATTTTATTACAAAAAAAGTTTTTTTCTTATTTTTCTCCTCAAAATTTGGGGTGCGTCTTATAATCCGGAGCGTCTTATCATCCGAAAAATACGGTATTTGCACATAGATTTTATAGGCTTGTCCAGGGTTTGAAAAATGTAATTGGTTTGTTTGAAACACAAGACCACCCCTGTCTACAGGTTGTGCCTGTTATTGCAGATTAGCTCCGGTGAAGAGAATGGTATAGAGCTGCAATACCATGAGCAAGCTGAAGATTTTGACGACACAGATTTTTTTTTTTTTTTTTAAGAAAATGGCAGCCCTGTTTTTCTTATCCTGGAGAACTGCTTTAGTGTTAGATTGGTTAGGCTGTACTTACCACCAATAGGTTTAGCAGGAGTCTCTCTGTCTCCATCAGTAGAACGTTGAGATTCATCATTTCTCCTGGATTTATCCTTTTTCAGATGTCTTTAAAATAGTAAAATAGAAGGTATTTTATGTATTACAAAGTAACAGATCTTTATTCTGCAGAATGAAATATAGACTCATATGTTTCTTCATTCATTTTGTCTTTTACATTCTGTAGAAACATTGGCAATAAGGAAAATTTTGGTAATTATCAACAATTTTTCATGTACATGAAAGTTCAATATGTGTGGATCGTACTGGGTTGTAAGGTAATATGAAGATTAGACAGGAGTGGATTTATTTGAGTGGAATTGAATTCTGCTCATACAAAACTCAGAATGTTGGAGAACACAGATTTTTTGTAATTCACTCCACGCGACTAAAGCAAAGTGGAAGCTAGCGGCAGTTGCCAGCTTGCAGAAGAGTAGAGGGCTGGCAGAAAGATGAGCTCACTTCTCTGACCGACTTCCGCTGCTTTATGCCCAATGGCCAGTTTTCCTCACTACCATCATGCCGCACCTCTGGCCAAGTGGGCCAGAAACTTTGGGCTGAAACTTTGGCTACAAGTGGCCCCGAAAGGTCTCTGCCCATGCATGTCCCAACCAAGAGTCAACACTGGGCTGGAGTTGCGGGCAGAGAGCAGTGGGGGCTTCCGGAGAGGGGCTTGGTTGTATATAAACTTTATTTTCTTCTTACATCTTCCAATTATTACCATCTGGGACTGGGGAGACCCCAGAGCATAATAGGGAACAATCAATATGTGAAGAATAATTTTGCTGTGAATTGAACCTCTAAATAAAATCTGCTGATTTGGCAGAATTTTGTCAGAGCCTCTCATCAGTAATAAAGATGGAATTTTTTGCAGACTCCCATGTACAATATAAATCATCCTTTACAATTCTTACCTACATATGGCGTTACAGATGACACCAAGGAATGTTCCAAGGAAGAATATGATAACTACAAAATAAATGACTTTATTCCAAGGGATCTTTGGAGGAACGATACCATCCACTGAAAAAGAAGAGAAAATACAAATATTATCTATATATCCAGGAAATTGTCTGTAATCCACTGCCATTATTATCGAAGCAGTCCTATAAAGGGAATCTGTCACCAGGCTTTTGCCATCTTATCAGAGAGAACCATAATGTAGAAGCATAGACCTTTACTATAGCGATGTGTCAACTACTGGACTGTTTCAATAGAATCACTGTTTTACCAGCAATCGATTATCACTACAGGATAACTGGTCTTGTGCCTGCCTCCTAGTCCAGCCAGACCCCCAGCAATACACAATTTAAGCACAAGCTGTGGCGGGGTTATAAACAGCTGAAAAACTGAGCTCTGCTCAGTCTGCAGCAGAGAAAACTGTGACTCTATTATATAGTCTACTAGCTGAAGAGCCCGGCGCTGCCCGGGCATAGTAACTAACTGTGGCTAGTTACAACAAATTATAATTATCCTCCATCCCATAGTCCCGTGCCCATATACCCAATATACATATCCACCATCATACATATTCTCCATCCCATAGTCCCATGCCCATATACCCATCATACATCCTCCATCCCATAGTCCCGTGCCCATATACTCATCATACATATTCTCCATCCCATAGTCCCATGCCGATATACCCATCATACATCCTCCATCCCATAGTCCCGTGCCCATACACCCATCATACATATTCGCCATCCCATAGCCGAGTGCCCATATACCCATCACACATCCTTCATCTCATAGTCCCATGCCCATATACCCATCACACATGCTCCATCCCATAGTCCCGTGCCCATATACCCATCATACATATCCTCCATCCCATAGTCCCGTGCCCATATGCCCATCACACATCCTCCATCCCATAGTCCTGTGCCCATATACCCGTCATACATATCCACCATCCCATAGTCCAGTGCCCATATACGCATCACACATCCTCCATCCCATAGTCCCGTGCCCATATACCCGTCATACATATCCACCATCCCATAGGCCGTGCCCATATACCCGTCATACATATCCTCCATCCCATAGTCCAGTGCCCATATACCCATCACACATCCTCCATTCCATAGTCCCATGTCCATATTCCCATCATACATATTCTCCATCCCATAGTCCCATGCCCATATACCCATCATACATATCCTACATCCCATAGTCGAGTGCCCATGTACCCATCACACATATCCTCCATCCCATAGTTCCATGCCCATATACCCATCATACATATCCTCCATCCCATAGTCCAGTAACCATATACCCATCACACATCCTCCATTCCATAGTCCCATGCCCATATACCCATCATACATATTCTCCATCCCATAGTTCCATGCCCATAAACCCATCATACATATTCGCCAACCCATAGTCAAGTGCCCATATACCCGTCATCCACCATCCCATAGGCCCGTGCCCATGTCCCCGTCATGCATATCCTCCATCCCATAGTCCAGTGCCCATATACCCATCACACATCCTCCATTCCATAGTCCCATGCCCATATACCCATCATACATATTCTCCATCCCATAGTCCCATGCCCATATACCCATCATACATATTCGCCATCCCATTGTCCCGTGCCCATATACCCGTCAAACATATCCTCCATCCCACAGTCAAGTGCCCATTTACCATCACACATCATCCATCCCATAGTCCCATGCCCATATATCCATCACACATCCTCCATCCCATAAACCGTGCCCATATACCCATCATACATATCCTCCATCCCATAGTCCCGTGCCCATATACCCATCATACATATCCTCCATCCCATAGTCCAGTGACCATATACCCATCACACATCCTCCATCCCATAGTCCCGTGCCCATATACCGGTCATACATATCCTCCATCCCATAGTCCCATGCCCATATACCCATCATACATATCCACCATCCCATAGTCCCGTGCCCATATACCCGTCAAACAAATCCTCCATCCCATAGTCAAATGCCCATATACCCATCACACATCCTCCATCCCATAGTCCCGTGCCCATATATCCATCACGCACCCTCCATCCCATAAGCCCGTGCCCATATACCCATCATACATATCCTCCATCCCATAGTCGAGTGCCCGTATATCCATCACACATCCTTCATCTCATAGTCCCATGCCCATATACCCATCATACATATCTGCCATTCCATAGTCCCGTGCCAATATACCCGTCATATATATCCTCCATCCCACAGTCGAGTGCCCATATACCCATCACACATCCTCCATCCCATAGTCCCATGCCCATATACCCATCACACATCCTCCATCCCATAGTCCCATGTTCATATACCATCATACATATTCGCCATCCCATAGTCGAGTGCCCATATACCCATCATACATATCCTCCATCCCATAGTCCAGCATAGGTCCGTGCCCATATACCCATCATACATATCCTCCATCCCATAGTCCAGTGCCCATATACCCATCACACATCCTCCATCCCTTAGTCCCGTGCCCATAACCGGTCATACATATCGTCCATCCCATAGTCCCGTGCCCATATACCCATCATACATATCCTCAATCCCATAGTCCAGTGCCCATATGCCCATCACACATCCTCCATCCCATAGTCCCGTGACCATATACCCGTCATACATATCCTCCATCGCATAGTCCAGTGCCCATATACCCATCACACATCCTCCATTCCATAGTCAACCATTATGACATCATAATGAGCGGCGGCAGGGCTTGCAACCTATGATGACATCAGCATCGCCATGGCAACCATTGTGACATAATGAGGGGCGGGGCTTGATACACACACACTGTTTCCCCAGTATGCAAATAGGGGCATTGTGACATCATAATGAGGGGCGGGGCTTGACGCGCACACACTTTTTCCCCAGTATATAGACAGGGGCAGAATTGCTTGGTGAATTGGAATGCGCGGGGTTAAAATTTCGCCTCACAACATAGCTTAGGACGCTCCCGGGGTCCAGACGTGCGACTGTGCCAAATTTTTCGGCTGTAGCTGCGACGGTGCGGATGCCTATCCCGGACATACACACACCTACATACACACTTTGAGCTTTATATATTAGTTTGGACGGTAGGACCCTGCATGACGATTAAAAATATGGGACCGTAGTTTTGCTAAATTATGTCTCAGGGATTATGAAAAAAAATAATTCAAAATACCCATTTGTTATCGCTGCATTTGTAAAAGTTCGATCTATCAAAATCTAAACTAAATTTATCTGGCCAGTATACAGCATAATGAGAAAAAAAAATCGAAATTGCCAGAATGAAATTCTTTGGCAGCCGCAAGATTGCAATAAAAAGCGATAAAAAAACATAGTATCTACCCCAAAATGGTATCAGTAAAAAGATCAACTCAGGGCGCAAAAAATAAGCCTTCACCCAGCCTAATGAGGTTTACCCCATAATATGTGAATATTTGGAAAAGTACTTACCTGCTGGGGTCGTATGCGTGGGCAAGGAATCATGGCTCTGGGTGATGAGAGGCGCGCCTTCCACAGATGCTAATAGCAAACTCACGATTAGAAGAAATCGAAAGAGCATTTTAGCTTGGAGAAATATCGCTGAATGTGTAACACACAGGGAGTTATCGCTGAATGTGTAACACACAGGGAGTTATCGCTGAATGTGTAACACACAGGGAGTTATCGCTGAATGTGTAACACACAGGGAGTTATCGCTGAATGTGTAACACACAGGGAGTTATCGCTGAATGTGTAACACACAGGGAGTCTTGTCAGACAAAGCCTCTTCCTGCAGCGTCACTCCTTATAACCACACATTCCGTGATGTCACAATGGAGATCTCAGTGTGACATCACGAGGAGCGGAACACCAGTGATGTCACAATGGGCCAGATAGCTGCAACTACTCAACATGGAGCAGCTCCATCCATCTATGTATGATTAATATAATATTAATGTATAAGGACCAATCCATGTTGGGGCAATTCTACTGTATTTTGGCAAACAAGGGACATCAGGGGTGGATTAAGGGTAGCCAGGGCCCCGGGCTCTTCAGACTCTGTGGGCCCCCCGGTCATGTGACGGGATCATGCGACGGGGTCATCCTATACCATACCTGAAACAGATTATTCCAGAAAAATAGTTGCTGAGTGAAACTATAACCTGTCAAACATCCATTGATCTTGTCAATTTACCCTTCAGTTAGGAAGAAAAAAATAAAAACCACTTTAAGCCATACTATTGAACTGTCCAATTTTAATCTGTAAACAAGACTGTCGCCAATTTTCGCAAGTTTCTCATCAAAAGTGCAACGCAAAACAGTTGAAAAAACATTTAAAGTATCACATTTCCAAAAAAAGACACAAAGAAAACCATGTGTATAAAGGGCTCGTGCATACCAGTGCTCAAGTTAAAAAATGGTTTGGTCTCACCATTGTAGTAGACGTATTTTCATAGAGGGTCCATTTTTCATGAGAAGGGAAAGGACAGAAATAATTTTCTCTGACTCTCTGTCGTGCCCCTGTATAGCTTCTGTTCTTAGAAGGACAGGCCTCAAGTGTGCCCACTATGGATAACCCACCATCCACAGATAGTTTGCAACTTCCCTACACGTTTCCTCCCCATTTCTGGGGATTCATCAGGGGAACTACCCAAATTAATTCTGTGGTAGAATTATCATTGTATATCCGTCTTCATTATAGGGCCCTGCAGTGGCAGAAGGTCCCTAGAGCCAATGTGGCTGTCTGTGCCTCCGCCTATGTGTGGGCCATTGGTGTGCCCAGGAGCTATACAGGGGCACAATTGGGAGTCAAAGAAAATTATTCCTGTCCTATCCCCTCCCCTTCTCATGAAAAAGTGGACCCTCTATTAAAATACATTGTATTAAAAGTTATGTTTTAATAATAGCGGAGACTCCCCTAGCTCTACTCAGTCTGTGACCCCGGGAGTACTGTCATAGTGATAACACCTAGGCACTATAGCTGAGTGTGTGAATCTGTATGGCAGAAACCTTCATGATGAACCCATCTGTGCTGTGTATTAGCCACAAATCTCTTCACGGTACAATGATCACGCTTACGTTTTTCACAAAAATGTGATTTTTTTGCAAATCCCATCTTTGCAGTCACACGCCCGACTCTGGCTCAGGAGAATCCTCACAGAGAGATTTTAGTGTATGTGCACACGTTGCGGATTTTTCCGCACAGAATCCGTAGATAAAATGACCTGCGTTCTCCCTGCGGATTTCGTGTGGATTTCACCTGCGTTTTTACACCTGCTGATTCCTATAATGGAATGGGTGTAAAAACGCTGCAGAATCCGCACACAGAATTGACATGCTGCGGGAAATAAACTGCTGCGTTTCCACATGGAATTTTCCGCAGCATGTGCTCAGCGGTTTTTCATTTCCATAGGAGAACCTGGTACTGTACACCGCATGGAAAACTGCTGCGGATCCACAGGGCCAAATCCGCTGCGGATCGGCAGACTAATCCGCAACGTGTGCCCACACCCTGAGGATTCACAAGTCTGCAGTCACAGACTTACATGGAAAGACTGCAGACTTTTAACTTAAGGCCGGAGTCACACTGGCGAGGAATACGGGTGAGTGAGAGGCGCAAAAAGCACGCATTAGACACGGACAAATGATTTTCTATGGGTCACTCGCACCAGGCGTATATTTCTCATCTGTATCCTACGCTCCGTGCCAATCGCAGCATGCTGCGATTGTCAGCGTACTACGCACGTAGTACACCAATGAAAGTCAATGTGTGCTCAAATAATACAGATTACACACGGAACACACGTGTGACCTGCGAGCAATACGCAGGTCTTTTGGCTGGTGACAGGAAATGGGCCAATCCATCATCAGGAAGCCTAGACATGCAAATGAGCTCAAAAACCGCTCCAGACATCCAGGAAGTACGCCTCCACGGAGTACAGCAGCAGCATGGTGTCCACATACATTAATGTTGAGATGCTAATTGTGCTGGTGCAGGAGCGTCCCGAAATGTGGGACCCACGCGATGCAAATTATGCGAACCGGACAAGAAAGGAGGCGTCATGGAGGCGCATCTGTCGCCAGATGTACCATGACTTTGGTGACAGACCACGTGATGAGCAGCATAAAATTTGTATGTGCAATCATAAAAACATCATTAACCTTAGCGCGCGCTAAAAAATGATTCTACAATCAGCACCCCCCTTCCCGTGCATCTAATTTTATTAGCCTCATGAGGCCGTTACATTTGGATGTGAAACGTGGCTTCACACAGCCATAATTAGGGGTTAGGCCACAAGCTCCTCATCCTCCTAGCCAATAAAATTAGTTTAAGTGTAGCTAATGAGACCCTGGGTATCGGCCCAATTACATATGCCACCATGGGTAGAAAGCACACCCCAGAAGGCCCCATGCCTAGACTACTGTTAGAAAATGTGACCTCTCAAATATGTGATTTTGACAATCTTTCCTGTCACATTGCAGTGGAAGATGTAATGAAACGCTGGCGAAGCATCCGAGACCAGTTCCGCTGGGAACGCCAGCAGCGGTCCAGGAGTGGGGATGCTGGACATGTGAAAAGAAAATATATATACTATGTCCGGCTGAACTTCCTCACCCCAATTCTGGATCTGAGACCGTAAGTACATACCTCACACCACATTACACAAATACATTACACAAATACTTTACAGGGACAAAAATATTGATGTATTTTTGCCTCTGTTCTATTTCATAACAGAACTCAATCCAACCTTACGGATCGAGGAACGGCCTCAGAGGCAGAGCCCATTATAGATCCTGTAGGTGATGAGGTGGCTGGCCCATCTTCTCCCCCTACAAGAAGGATGGCTGAAGATGAGGCATCACAAGACCACACAATGGCTGGCCTACACACCACACCACCAGGACGGTCTGCTGCTGCCACCTCACCCATCCTGGAAGAGCCGGGCAACTTGAGCAGCAGCCCAACTGCCCAGATCAGGTCCTCCCCACAGGCTGCTCTAGCATCACGGCGAACAAGAAGAAGGCGCCAGGTCACTATTCAAGAGAGCAGGACCAATGTGGACACAGGGGTGCTCAATTATTTGTCAAGAGTAACTACAGATGATGGGGAGGAGGCCTATGCACGTAGCCTCACCCTTTATCTCCGTGCCCTTACCCGTGAGGTCAGGCTCCGTATTAGGGGATGTATTCAGATCCTGCTTGATGCAAGCACCCCCCCAATACCCCATATGAGGTTTTTGAATTTCTGGAGAGGTGGCAGCTCTCACCACGAAATTTAATGCGCATGAGACCATCCACACAGATGCTTGCTCAAGCAGGGTCTGAACAGCCCCTAATACGTGGGCCAACACCTCAACCCCTTCCTCCCCCTACCCAACCGTCTATTCCGCAGCCCCAAATGTCTTCCTCAAGCCAACCACACCAATATGGCCACTTGTACCCACCCAGTGTTGGAGGCTGGTCCCAACCTGGTTGGGGACGATCTGGCTATCTTGGTGGGTATGAGCCACGGGCCTACCAGAGCTAACAAGAAGCCCCTCACCATCATCATTACTCTGGCCAGTATCCCCAACAGTCCCAGGAGACTGGACAATATGAGGATTTATGATTCTGATGGTTGAGATGTCCAGTGAGATGTAACTGGTGCTCCTAATATAAATTAAAAAACAGGTGTTCTCCTTCACCAACATTTAGAACATAATTTAACATTCACATTTTTAAACTATGTTTTCCAAACATATGAAACAATCCATCATGACAGGCAACGCTACCTCACGCCTTTCAGACAGATATTACATGTGTGTAGAAAAGAGAATATTTAAATGCGCTATGCTGTAAAATGAAAGGATGAAAATACACTACTCACTTGCTAATGCCTAGGAAAGGCGTGCTCGCCTTAGTTACGTAGTCACCTTTTTTGTTAGCAATCTCTAGTAAAAAATTTCTAGGCGACCAACATTCAGAATATCACGCTCTCTCTATGTCTTAACAAGTGAATTTTGTATTTTCATCCTGTTCTACAGACAGGTAATATCTGTGTGAAAGCTGTGAGGTAGCCTTGCCTATCATGGTGGAATCTTTCTATGATTGGATAACATTATGAGGAAATGTGAGTGTTATCTTGTTGCCTTTATTTTGGTGATGGAGCTCACCTTTTGTTGGCAAATCTAGGTTAATCTAGTCATGCAGCAATGTTGTTTTTGCCTAGTGTTTGTTGCTGTTTTGTTATGTAATGTTCATTTTACAAGTTAAAGAAGGCACAAAGGGTCATTTTGGCCATTGCCAAATTTGTCTTATGGCAAAATTATGTTTGCCTTTAAGCGGAAAAAAAAAAAAGGCAAAACTAAAAATTTGTCTACTCTAGTTAACGTCTCTGTGTGATTTTTCACAATTCCTAACAACATACTAACAGACACCAACCAATGTAATGAAACACTCATAGAATCATAAAGGCTTGAGTAATATATATTTAGACACACTTAAAGCAACAAATTATAACATAGACACAGCATGCTCTTGCCAAGAAGTTGCCCCCTCAGGTGAGATAAAGTAATTAGTGAAAATATCACGCACTTTTAGGCCAGAGAGTGGTCTACGTTGAGGGTTCATAGGTGGTCTCACCCTGCGCACATTGCCCGGCCTACGCACAACACCATCAGAGGAGGAGCAATCATGTATCCTGGTGAAGTTATGCAGAACAACACAGGCTTTCACAACTTCATTCACATTTTGCTCACTCAACTGAATGGCAGACTGGAGTACCCGCCATTTGGCACAAAGAATCCCAAAGGAACACTCCACCAGTCGCCTAGCACGTGATAGGCGCAAGTTAAAAATTCTGCGCCTGTGGTCAAGGTTGCGCCGGGGATATGGCCTCATGACATTGCGCGATAACTGAAAGGCCTCATCTGCCACAAGGACATAAGGGACTGATTGTTCGGGGGAGCCTGGTAGCTGGCGTGGTGGTGGTAGATCCAACTGGTTGGTGCGTAGCCGCCGAGCCATTATGGAAGTATTGAAGACTCTAGAGTCTCCCGTCCTTCCATATGCCCCAATGTCAACAATTATAAACTTGTATTGAGGGTCTACCAGAGCCAACAATACAACAGAAAAGTATTGTTTATAATTGAAGAATTGGGAGCCTGAGTTCGGTGGCTTACGCACCCTGATATGTTTGCCATCCAGGGCCCCAATACAATTTGGAAACTGGCAGTCCTCCTCAAAGTCCCTTGATATCCTTAACCAGTCTTCCATCCTGGGCTCGGGCATGACCACTTGATGGAGTCTTGTCCAGATTTGTGCGCATGTAGACCTCACTATGCCTGAAATGGTTGACTTTCCAATGGGAAACTCATGGTGGAGGGCGGCATAAGACAGGCCAGTGGACAGGAAGCTGTAGAACAACAGAAATAGTAAAGTTTAGAATGTCTAAAGTAAAAAAAATCAGTTACATGCCGACCAAACTTGTTAGGAAATGATAGAGAAAAACACACATATTTGGTGGCACAATGACTAAGTGATATGCAGGACATATTAGATCTAACATTCTGCTGTGTCCGGTGAAACATATTTGGAGTAAGATGAGGGCATTAAACTTTGTCCAAGAAGGCCAAAAAACATAAATTAGCACACACATTATGAACATAGAGAATGTGGTTGTGTAGTACATACCGTATTGTGAGTAGAAGTCGTTCCTCTGCAGATATGGCTTTGCGCATCCTTGTGTCCTGAAAGGTTATCCCAGGGCGCACTGTCTCCAAGAGTCGATCAAATGTGGCAATGCTCATGCGACAGTACTGGTAAAATTTCTCCGGATGCTCCTGCAGAGAAGAATAGAGGATGTGAAAATGACCTCTTGTGAGTCGTTGCCTCAAAAGTGGATGGACCCACATGCGTCTCCTCCTCCGCGGATCCACTATCACAGGATATGGTTGCCCAAAGCGCCGTGACAAAAGCCAGGTAAAGAGAACCTGCTCAGTTGTATTGAATCGCAGACCCTCTGCCATGCTGCACAAAGAACACCAACACACCTCGTGAAAGCAAGGTGACAAATGTACAGAATGTAGGCATCCACCTGTTTCTGAGTGTCTAAATAGGGTGCAGGCTAATGATTTAAATTGTTTGCAGGCCTCAAAACAGTTAAATGTCCATTTTGCAAGGCTGCGAGAAAATCTCGCCATACGGATTGCATACGGATGCCACACGGATTACATACGGATGCACACATGCGCAAAATACGCGACCTCACCTTGCTTACGGATGACCTACGGAGCACTATTTAGTGGTCATTCATCCGTATTACGCAAGTAAACTACGGACCGTATTTTGCGCAGGTTAGTGTGACTCCGGCCTAAGACAGGACAACACCTTTAACCCTTAAAAGAAATAACCAACTTATTCAGATCAATACAAAGTTGCAACTTAACAACTTAGATCCAGCTTTTTTGATCAGCAGCCACTACAGCCAGCCTGGAAAAAAACGGCTTATGTGCATCTTCCCATTTTGTGCTTGTGTTATAAGACCAGTGGCCCAAAGTCACTTAACCCGTGAAAAACATCAGTTACTTATTCAAATCTGTGAAAAATGGCTATTTGCCCGTTGGTCTGATGCCCAGAGCCCATTTGGGCCAGTCTAGAGACCTGAATGTGATGCAGGCCATCACTATGTATGTAATACTACTGTGAGATCAGCGGCTCAAAGTCATTTAACCCCTGAAAAATAACACTTATCCAAATCAAAATCGCCCATCTGCCCACTTTGATGCCAGTTCTGATACCCAGAACACATAGGACAGACTAAAGGGACCTGAATTTGATGTCGGGCATCATGATCTATGTGTATGCAGTGTGATATCAGTGGCCCAAAGTTATTTAACCCTTTCATTGATGCTCAACCTCATTGGCAACATTACCAGGACAAGATTACTCAGGGGATGACTGACTGAAGAAGGACAATATTACTAGTAGTACAAAACATTACTAATAAGGCTGTGTTCACACATTGCATTTTTGCAGGGTTTTTTTGCTGCTTTTTTTATGCAAGTTTAAAGCTGCGTTTTACAGTATCAGGAAAGTCTATTGGATTTCAGAAATCTCATGCACACATATTGGTTTTATTTCCCTGACTGATATGGAAAATTGCAGAATTGGCCGAAGCTGAGCCCCCCTGCCCCCCCCCAAGGAGGCATAGGCGGAGGCCAGCATGACGGGGGGGTGGTCGGCTACCAGGGGGAGTACCCTGGAGTTGGGGGGTATATAGAGGAGGGGTGTGGGTGTCCCCTTCCTCTTTGGATCTGGCCCCCCACAAGGAGAAGTCACCTTAACATGTCGGACGTGGAGCGGGTTTTGGAGCAGCTGCGAGCGGCGGTGCGGTCACAGCCCCCAGGCTGGCTGGCGTCTCAGGTGGCCAGCATTGTTCCTGGGACGTCCGGAGAGTCTGCAGCAGCAGCGGGGCGGGAGCGGCACTACAGATGGGTGAGGCCTCCCGAGCGGCTCTCACCCGATGCACCCCCCAGGGCCTTGCGACACTGCCGGAGCCCCTCCGGGGACCCTCCAGGCCGGTCGCAGCGTTCTGTGCCGGTCTCCGCTACCCGGCCCTGGAGGAATCCGCAGGCCAGGCGAGGGCCCGCGGTGATGGCTTGGCCGCGGCCTACTTCCAGGCGGGGGGCGGGCCTGTCAGGCGCCGGGCGGCGGCAAGCTCCGGCATCAGCGGGAGGCCGCGGCGGTAACCTCCTCGCCGCGCGGCCTGCCTCCCCCTCCAGCAGAGGGGTGGACATCGGGGGAGCTTCGGCCTGCAGCCTGGCAGGGCTGCCAGCATCACCCCCAGGCAGTGGGGGAACACCGAGTGCGGCAGGGGGCCGCGGCGAAGGGGCCCAGCATCGGCGGTCCGCTTCGGGGGCCGCTACAAGAGGAGGGGGATGACTCCACACCAGGACCGCGGCCTGCTCCCCTGTGGGGCCGCCAACAGCGATGCCCATGTACAGTGGCTCTTTTCCGGGGGCCTGGAGGCGCAGCGGGGGGCCCTCAGTGCTTCGCTGCAGGAGCCAGCCGTGGCAGCGGGAGCAGACCTCACGGTGTCCCGGTCAGCGTCCATTGCCGGGGTCCCGTCATCGGGGTCCCTCGGGGGGCCCAGTCATCATCATTTGGCTCCTCCTGCGGGGAGTCCCAGAGGTCGACAGCAAGCTGGCAAAGGTACATCCGAGGACCCAGGTTTTCCGGCTGGAGGGCACACAGCCCCCTCGCAGCCCGGTGAGTATGGCTCTGTGTCCCCTGTTTGTCATCCAATTGCAACATCATCCTGGTTGGGTGGGGGGGCCGTTGACGGAATCCCTCGGGTTCAGCGGGGGGTTGGGAATTGGTGGCGTAGCCGCGGCCGGGGGGGTTAGCGACGTGCTTGCGGATATGCGTAATTTAGTGTCACGTCTGGAGCGGGGTCTCGCTTCACCGTCACCAGTGGCAGCTTGGGCACAAGCTGGGAGTCCAGCGGGGCGGAGTGGGTCGGATTTGGCCGGGCGCGCAAGTGAACCGGTGTCGGTGTCGGTGCAGACTGAGAAAGAGAAAGAATGTCGCGTGCACTTGGACGATAGAGCGCATGGGGAGGTGTATGTTTGTTTTGAGGGTCAGTTGGGGGCTCATTTAAAGAAAGAAGTAAAGGAGCGCATTTGGAAGGACGAGTATGTGGAAATATTTTCCCTATTGCCATTAGAGAAATTTAATTTGGATAAGGGAAAGAAGGAGGATAGCAAAAAGGAGGATGAAGAGAAGCGTAGATGGCGTCTGATCCCGCAAACGTTCGTTAATTGGCAACAGGCGTTCGCTATTTTGGCGAGTGTCATTGGCGAAAAGTCCCCTGATAATTGCTCGGCGTTATTTTGTTCTTTTGACGCCATCGGGGAGGCCTATAGGGTGTATGGGGGTCAGGCTTGGTTGCGCTATGATGAGCAATTTCGGCAGAGGAAGGCCGTCCGTCCGGCTATCCGTTGGGACCAGAAGGACATTGGGCTGTGGATGCGGGTCATAGCTCAAAATAAATTTGGTAGCTCCTTTCATGAGGGGGCTGGGAGTAACAGCCAGAGTAGCGGCAGTTCCGGCGTCTCAGGAGGGGGCGGGCAGGTTCAAACCGGAAATCATAAGTTGGGGGTGTGCTGGCAGTTCAACGACGGCCCGTATAAATTCGGGGCGAACTGCAAATTTAAACATCTTTGCTCCAACTGCAATAGCGCGTCCCATGGAGCCGCCAAGTGTTTTAAGAAAGGGAAGCCCCGAACCGGCGGTGGTAATTCCCAAGGGGGAGACCCCAGTGAGGCTGGAAAGGATGGTCCCTTATCTAAATAGATATGGGGATAGGGAGAAGTCGGCTTTGCTGTACGCGTGTTTCAAGGACGGTTTGGAGATCCCTCACCCCCCTTTTGCTATTCCTCTGGTTTTAAAAAATTTGCGTTCGGCCTTGTTACATGGTTCAGTGGTTTCAGAAAAGCTGCAAAAGGAGGTTTCGTTGGGATGAATGGCTGGCCCCTTTGTTTCCCCACCTTTTTCGGATTTGGTTGTTTCTCCTCTAGGAGTGGTTCCGAAGAAAGAACCGAATAAGTTTCGGCTTATCCAACATTTGTCGTACCCTCGCGGGGGTTCTGTGAACGATGGTATCGATCCGGAAATCTGTTCGGTGGTTTACTCCTCCTTTGATGAAGCAGCGCGGTGGGTGCGGAAATGTGGTCGGGGCGCCCTTATGGCTAAAACGGATGTGAAATCCGCTTTTCGTTTGCTCCCGGTTCATCCGGATAGCATGAAGTTGTTAGGTTGCTATTGGGAAGGCATGTTTTTTGTGGACAGGTGTCTAACCATGGGATGTTCGTTATCTTGTGCGTATTTTGAAGCCTTCAGTTCCTTTTTGGAGTGGGTCGTGCGCGATGTTTCCGGTTTTGATTCGGTTATTCATTACTTGGATGATTTTTTGTGCGTGGGCTCCGCGGATTCCGATTGTTGCAAGAGACTGTTACAGGCCATCGAGTGGGTGGCGGAGCGTTTTGGTGTTCCTCTCGCGCCTGAAAAAAACGAAGGCCCCTGTACGTGTTTGCGTTTTTTGGGAATTGTCATTGATACGGTGAATTGGGAGTTCAGGCTGCCCGAGGATAAGTTGGCTGATTTGCGGGCGGAGGTGGTCCGAGCGCGCAGGGTCAAGAAGTTGTCGCTGCGTGATCTACAGTCGTTGCTGGGAAAGCTTAATTTTGCCTGTTGAGTCATGCCAATGGGGTGTGTTTTTTCACGTCGTCTGGCCAGTGCGACTGCGGGTGTTCGGGCCCCTCATCATTTCATCAGGTTGTCAGCGGAACTCAGGGCCGATTTGGCGATTTGGGAGTCATTCTTGGAGGGGTACAACGGTCGTTCGTTGTTGATGGCAGAGGTGGTCAGCAGTGACGTGTTGGAGTTGTTCACAGATGCGGCTGGCGGTGTTGGTTTTGGGGCTTACTTTCGGGGGCAGTGGTGCGCGTCCCGGTGGCCCAAGGAATGGGTTGCGGATGGCTTGGTATGCAATATCACTCTGCTGGAGATCTTTCCGATTCTGGTAGCCGTCCATTTGTGGGGACGTGCGTTAATTGCGATAACATGGGCATTGTGTGCGCGATCAATTGTCTTACTGCATCATCTCCCCCAGTCGTTCGGGTGTTACAGCGGTTGGTTCTCCTCTGTTTGGACCAGAATGCACAAGTGACCGCGACACATGTTCCAGGTGTCAAGAATGATATCACTGACTCTCTCTCTCGTTTACAGTGGGATCGGTTTCGCTCTTTGGCGCCAGAGGTGGAGGTCATGGGTTTAGCTTGTCCGGAGGAGCTATGGAGAGTGGCCTACGGGCCGCGGCATCGCTGATTGATTCGTCTTTGGCTCCAAAGACCTGGGAGGCTTACCGGGCTGTATGGTGCAAGTGGGAGGAACAGTTAGCGGCCGGCGTAGCAGTCGGCTTGGATCAGGAGGGAGTTTTGTTGTCTTGGTTGGGGCGGAGGGCCTCCGAGGGTTGGTCGGGTGCAAAAGCCATGCGCGTTTTAGTGGGTTTGTCCTTTGGATTTCGCTTGCGCCACTGGGGGACATAATTACTACTGAATGTGGCCACAGAGGAGCATCATTACTGTAATGTATTTTATTTTGGGGGATACTGTTACCATATAATAAAAGGGAGGTACTATTTTTGTAGAATTGGAGGAAAAGTGGCAATGGTGACCAGGAAGCAATAATCCATAGATGTCTGTGTGTTACACTCTGAAGAGACGAGTCCTGACAGGGAGAAGTCAGAGCAGTCTGTGCTGGATGAAGAAAAGAGAACATTATTTACTTCAATTGGAGACATCACTGGGGAGTATCTTGAGCTACCTGTACTATATGTACTGATACCTTCCACTATTCGGTCATTATATGGGGGTACCAGCAGTGTTAGTACAGTGATTCCTATTAATAATCACTATAAAGATATGATTTGGTCACTATTTGCTGGTCATACGGTCATGGTGTAGCGGCATAATTTGTTTCTTGTATGTAGTAGTATTGGTACACTGTGTGCAAAACTATTAACCAGTTTACCCCCAAGGGTGGTTTGCACGTTAATGACGGGGCCAATTTTTACAATTCTGACCACTGTCACTTTATGAGGTAATATCTCTGGAACGCTTTTATGGATCCCAGTGATTCTGATATTGTTTTTCTCGTGACATATTGTACTTCATGTTAGTGGTAAAATTTCATTCATATAATGTTAGGCATCTAGTTTCTCCCATTGCACAGGAACAGTCTCGAACCATGTCCTCTGCGGTCTCCCATTCTTCTGCAGCTGCAGAGGTTCCTGCTCAGCAGAGACGTCGGTCCCAGCGTCTTGCAGCGTCTGCTCCAATTGGACCACCAGGAAGGTCCCGGAAGGCTGCAACTATAAAAGCTTAGCATGGCCGCCCGGCCATGCGCTAATATAAACCATGTGGAGTGGGTGTTGTATGCATGTATGAATGTCTCTGGTGAATGACTCATTATGGAACCCCTACCCTTGGTACGCATGTGTTGTGTAGCCTAGCCTGCTAGCGCCCAGGCTGAGGTCCAGGTAGAGGCAGCGTCAAACACTGGCATCAGCATCCACCGGTGGCTTTGTCTATACACCACGGTGCACTTAGTCTGCTTTCCTCCGTGGTCAGCATTCATTGGAGGCTTCCGCAGGTGCGACACCGCACTCTCAGTAGGTCTAGAGAGACTAAGACCTTGTGTCCTTGGGGCTGAGTTCTGTGACCATATACTGCGCGCCCTCTTGCCGAGTGCTGTGAGTTTGAACAGGCTCCGGCATTCATGTTTTGCGGTACTGCGGGTCTGTGACGTAACAAAGTTCGCTCCTGTTCACACCGGGTGGCGTTAACCCGCGTGTGACCTTTTGTATACTGCTATACACATCCGCCATTTACTAAGCAGCCGTTTACGACCTCTGCACGGTGGACCCCGGGCTGCGAACGCACCTTATTATCATTTTATTATTTGGTGCATTCCGCCAGCCCTAACATATAACACGTTTATTTGTGCAAAAAACGGAAATTTGGCAAAAATTTTGCAATTTTCCAACTTTGAATTTTTATGCCCTTATATCACAGAGTTATGGCACAGAAAAAACTTAATAAGCATTTATCATAATCATCTTAGAAACGCGTCACTAATCCCACCCATCAGCACGCCCATTACATGAATTCAAGGTGCCAATGGGTTAGCATGACAACGCGGGGTCTGCAAGAGACCCCTGTGGTTGTCATTGCTGATCTGCTAGGTGCGCTGCCCTAAGGCTGGCGCTCGTAGCAGATGATCAGTTCTGCTGCAGATAGCAGGGCTGAAGCGAACAGATGTTTGCAGCTTCAAGTCTCCTAAATAGACTATTGAAGCAAGTAAAATGTAGAAAAAAGTTTTTAAAAATATTAAAAGAATTAAAATAATATAAGTTCAAATCACGCCCCATTCAAAATAAAAGAAAAACAAAACAATTCAAATACACACTTATTTGGCATTGCTGCATTCAGAAACACCTGATCTATCAAAATATAAAAATAATTAATCCAATCTTTAAAAGGTGTAATGAGAGAAAAAATTCAAAACTCTAGAATTACCGTATATACTCGAATATAAGCCGAGATTATCAGCCCATTTTTTTGGGCCGAAAGTCCCCCTATCGGCTTATATTCGAGTCATATACACCAGGGGGTCGGAGGGGGAGCGGGGGTGTCAGGTCATACTTATATTCTGGTGCGGTCTCTGCAGCCCCCAGCTTCTCCACGATCTCCCTTCCTGCCTTCAGCGGTCACGTGGTACCGCTCATTACACTCATGAATATGTGCATATTCATGAGGTGTAATGAGCGGTACCACGTGACCACTGAAGGCAGAAAGGGAGATCGCGGGGAAGCTGGGGGCGGCAGAGACTGTGCCAGGACCGATAAGTAAAGCGATACTCACCTGTCCGGGTCCATCGCTGCTTGCTGCTGTCTGGCATGTCATCTGTAAGTGACGTTCAGACAGCAGAGGGCGTGGTGACGTGGTTATTGCTCGCCGCGCCACCTGCAGTTTGAACGTCACTGACAGATGACGTGCCAGACAGCAGCAAGCAGCGGCACCTGGCCCCAGCGACGGAGAGGTGAGTATGTCATATTTTTTATTTTTAAATGCGGCAGCGGCAGCACATGGGGGCATAATGTATGGAGCATCTTATGGGGGCAGCACATGGGGGCATAATCTATGGAGCATCTTATGGGGGCAGCATATTGGGGCATAATGTATGGAGCATCTGGCTATAATCTATGGAGCATCTTATAGGGGCAGCATATGGGGGATTAATCTAAGGAGCATCTTATGGGGCAGCATATGGGGGAATAATCTATGGAGCAT
This sequence comes from Dendrobates tinctorius, assembly GCF_039654945.1. NCBI lineage: Eukaryota > Metazoa > Chordata > Amphibia > Anura > Dendrobatidae > Dendrobates > Dendrobates tinctorius. The sequence goes on from NW_027361872.1 coordinate 11,177,687, forward strand.
GTTATGGGGGTAGCATATGGGGGCATAATCTTTGGAGCATCTTATGGGGGCAGCATATGGTGCCTATTCTATGGAGCATCTTATGGGGCCATAAGATTTATGGAGCAGCATATGAGGCATATTATTCTAGGGAGCATCTTATGGGGCCATTATTAACCTTTTTGCAGCATTATATGGGGTGTATTTTGTATGGAGCATCTTATGGGGCCATTATGAACTGTATGGAGCATTATATGGGGCTCCTGATTCAATATGGATATTCAAAAACATTTAACCTACCGATGTCTCAATTAAGTTTACTTTTATTGGTATCTATTTTTATTTGTGAAATTTACTAGTAGCTGCTGCATTTTCCACCCCAGGCTTATACTCAAGTCAATATCACCTCTATGCAGTATCACCTCTATGCCGATGACACGCAGATCTACCTATCTGGACCCAACCTCGCCTCCTTACTAACTGAAATCCCACAATGTCTGTCTGCTATCTCAGCCTTCTTCTCTGCTTGTTTTCTCAAACTGAACATGGACAAAACAGAATTCATCATCTTTCCCCATCTCACTCTACCCCTCCACCAGACCTATCCATCAATGTTAATGGCTGCTTTCTTTCCCCAGTCCCACACGCTCGGTGTCTAGGGTGATCCTCGACTCTGCGCTCTCTTTCAAACCACATACCCAAGCCCTCGCCTCCTCCTGCCACCTCAAACTCAAAAATATTTCCCAGATCCACTCATTCCTCAACCACAAAACCACTAGTGCACGCTCTTATCATCTCCCACCTCGACTACTGCAACCTCCTACTCTCTGGCCTCCCCTCTAGCACTTTGGCTCCGCTCCAGTCCATCCTACACTCTGCTGCCCGACTAATCCACCTATCTCCCCGCTACTCCCCAGCCTCCCCCATAAGCCAGGCCCTTCACTGGCTTCCTATTGCCCAGAGGCTCCAATTCAAAACCCTAACCATGACATACAAAGCCATCCACAACCTGTCTCCTCCATACATCTGTGACATGGTCTCTAGCTACCCACCCACACTCAACCTTCGATCATCTCAAGATCAAGATCTCCTCCACTCCCCCCTTATCTCTACTTCCCACAACCGCATACAAGACTTCTCCCGTGCTTCCCCCATACTCTGGAACTCTCTGCCGCAACACATCAGACTCTCACCATCAACGGAAACCTTCAAGAAGAACCTGAAGACCCACCTGTTCTGACAAGCCTACAGCCTGCAATGATCCTTGGTCTACTGAACCACCGCACGACCTGCTCTACCCTCTCCTACTGTATCCTCACCCATCCCTGTAGACTGTGAGCCTCGCGGGCAGGGTCCCTTCTTCTTATGTACTTGTGTGTCCCTTGTCTTACACATGTTTATTATACTTGTCTATATTTCCCCTTTTCACATGTAAAGCGCCATGGAATAAATGGCACTATATAAATGCATAATAATAGTACGTTTTCCCAGTTTTTTTGTGGCAAAATTAGGGGGGTCGGCTTATACTCGGGTCGACTTATACTCGGGTATATACAGTAAGTTTCTTTGGTTGCCACAACATTACAATAACAGGCGATCAAAAGATCGTACAGTGGGGCAAAAAAGTATTTAGTCAGTCAGCAATAGTGCAAGTTCCACCACTTAAAAAGATGAGAGGCGTCTGTAATTTACATCATAGGTAGACCTCAACTACGGGAGACAAACTGAGAAAAAAAAATCCAGAAAATCACATTGTCTGTTTTTTTTTCATTTTATTTGCATATTATGGTGGAAAATAAGTATTTGGTCAGAAACAAAATTTCATCTCAATACTTTGTGATATATCCTTTGTTGGCAATGACAGAGGTCAAACGTTTTCTGTAAGTCTTCACAAGGTTGCCACACACTGTTGTTGGTATGTTGGCCCATTCCTCCATGCAGATCTCCTCTAGAGCAGTGATGTTTTTGGCTTTTCGCTTGGCAACACGGACTTTCAACTCCCTCCAAAGGTTTTCTATAGGGTTGAGATCTGGAGACTGGCTAGGCCACTCCAGGACCTTGAAATGCTTCTTACGAAGCCACTCCTTCGTTGCCCTGGCGGTGTGCTTTGGATCATTGTCATGTTGAAAGACCCAGCCACGTTTCATATTCAATGCCCTTGCTGATGGAAGGAGGTTTGCACTCAAAATCTCACGATACATGGCCCCATTCATTCTTTCATGTACCCGGATCAGTCGTCCTGGCCCCTTTGCAGAGAAACAGCCCCAAAGCATGATGTTTCCACCACCATGCTTTACAGTAGGTATGGTGTTTGATGGATGCAACTCAGTATTCTTTTTCCTCCAAACACGACAAGTTGTATTTCTACCAAACAGTTCCAGTTTGGTTTCATCAGACCACAGGACATTCTCCCAAAACTCCTCTGGATCATCCAAATGCTCTCTAGCAAACTTCAGACGGGCCCGGACATGTACAGGCTTAAGCAGTGGGACACGTCTGGCACTGCAGGATCTGAGTCCATGGTGGCGTAGTGTGTTACTTATGGTAGGCCTTGTTACATTGGTCCCAGCTCTCTGCAGTTCATTTACTAGGTCCCCCCGCGTGGTTCTGGGATTTTTGCTCATCGTTCTTGTGATCATTCTGACCCCACGGGGTGGGATTTTGCGTGGAGCACAAGATCGAGGGAGATTATCAGTGGTCTTGTATGTCTTCCATTTTCTAATTATTGCTCCCACAGTTGATTTCTTCACTCCAAGCTGGTTGGCTATTGCAGATTCAGTCTTCCCAGCCTGGTGCAGGGCTACAATTTTGTTTCTGGTGTCCTTTGACAGCTCTTTGGTCTTCACCATAGTGGAGTTTGGAGTCAGACTGTTTGAGGGTGTGCACAGGTGTCTTTTTATACTGATAACAAGTTTAAACAGGTGCCATTACTACAGGTAATGAGTGGAGGAAAGAGGAGACTCTTAAAGAAGAAGTTACAGGTCTGTGAGAGCCAGAAATCTTGATTGCTTGTTTCTGACCAAATACTTATTTTCCACCATAATATGCAAATAAAATGAAAAAACAGACAATGTGATTTTCTGGATTTTTTTTTCTCAGTTTGTCTCCCATAGTTGAGGTCTAACTATGATGTAAATTACAGACGCCTCTCATCTTTTTAAGTGGTGGAACTTGCACTATTGCTGACTGACTAAATACTTTTTTGCCCCACTGTATCTGCACCAACATGGTATCAATAAAAACGTCAGATCGGAAAATGGCGCCATTGTTTTGTTCTTTTTTCTTATTTTTTAAAAACTTTAGATTTTTTTTCACCACTTACCATAAAAAAAAGAACCTAGACATGTTTGGTGTATGAGAACTCGTAATGAGCTGTAGAGTCATAGCGACAAGTCAGTTTTAGCATGTAGTGAACACAAGTGATTGTGAGCCCTTGGGATTGCGAACCTCGCAATGGGGTGTAACCACGCAACAGACTCCTCTCGCAATGGGGTGTAACCATGCACCAGACTGGTGTATGTGCAGACTAACAACAAACATAAATACCTGGTGTACCTCTCCTGCCACGTGTATGAAAAAGCTCTGTCATTAATATTGTTTGAGTAGAGCTATGCGATAGCGCTATGATAGGCGTCAGGTTCCTGTCGTTGCATAGTGGGAATCCTGAGTCTTACCTCCGGCGGTCTCTCATTCTTCTCCAGCCGCAGAGGAGGTTGCTCAGCAAACTCGTTGGTCCCAGTGCTTTGCCAGACCAGCTCCATGGGTTTGCTTACTGCTGCCACCTCTGGCTCAGCTATGGCAATACATGCTGCTCAGCAGCGAGATTCTCCAGGGACTAAGTCCTCATGTCGGGCCACTGAGCATGCCCATGGAGTGCTCTCCCATTGGAGATCGAAGGTCACGTGTTCAGGTCCTGCTCCTGTACGGATTGGCCCAGCCGAGAAGCCAGGAAGGTCCCGGACGCTCGCAGCTATAAAAGGGTCACATGGCCGCTCGGCCATGCGCTAGGATAAACTGTATTAAGGAGTGAGTGATGAATGCACGTATAAATGTCTCTGGTGACTGTCTCATTATGAAACCCCTACCCTTGGCACGCATGTGTTGTGCAGCCTAGCCTGCTAGCGCCCAGGCTTAGGCGTAGGTAGGTCAGAGTCTGAGTCAGGCAATAGTCTTCATCAGTGACTCGGCACACCTCAGTGCAAGTGCTCCACACTCCATAGCCAGCGTCCATAGCGGCGTTCGTGGCAGCGATGCCGCGCGCTCAGTGGGCCTAGAGGGACTCTAACCCCGTGTCCTTGGGGTAGAGTTCTGTGGCCGTTTGCTGTGCGCTCTTTGGCCAGGCTCTGTGAGCTAAACAGGCTCCGGCATCCACGTTCAGCGGTTGTGCGGCTCTGTGAATTAACAGAGTCCGCTCCTGTTCACACTGTGTGACGTAAACCATGTGTGACTGTTTTCACGCTGCCCTATTCTTCCGCCATTGTCTAGCAGCAGTATAACACCTCTGCACAGTGGACCACTGGCTGTGAACGCACCTATTACTACTTTATAATTTGGTGAATTCCGCCAGCCCTAACACGCTATCCATAAAGAAAGTGCACGGGTAGAGCTATCCCATAGCTCTATTCCCAAAGGAAATGAACAAGTAGAGCTATCCGATAGCACTATCCCTCAATGTTCCTGAGTGTGAGCTATTTCACATGGTTGAGCGCACTTGGGATCTGCCCCCAAGGCCCTGCCCATGCCCAATGTTTGGTCCGTAGACCGCGGCTAGGAGTTAGTCCCGCTTATAGACATGGAGTCACTTCCTGATCTTTTTGGGAAATCCGCTGATTCTGTTGTTCTGCAGGCAGGATATTAGATGAGTCCTCATCTTCTCATGCTGGAACTTAGCTGTGGGTTCACCGTCATCTGCCATAAGCTCGTAGGCAAACGCTATAGCATATAAGCCACAGTCGTACCCTTTCTTGTGCTGATCCACATTGATAAACCTCAAATGTTTCAGGGGCTTGTCGACCACTTCACTGTACATATTGATGATCTGCTGACGGATGGATGGACTCAGATTCCTAGTCCTGATGCTGTCGGCCACAAAGATTTGGCCATTTTTATAGCAGGTTGTCAGCCAGTGCACCCTGTCCTCATCGTAGTGGATTTGTACAGCATTCTTCAGTATGCTGTGCCCTGGTACCATAAGAGCGGAGGGGGGCTGCAAGCCAGCAAAACCCTTAAACTGTCTGTGCAGCAGGTCCTGGGCCATGATGATGATCTCGTGATCCAGGAAGCCTTCCTTTCCTTTGCTCAGCAGGTTGGTTAAGATTTCTGGAGGCAGGTTCCCAATATCGGGCATCTCCACTTGTGGGGTCACTATCTCCGGGGTTACTTCTCTAAGTAGATCAGTAACATTTTCTGTAGCCGCTCTCTTGGCTGGTGGCAGCATCTCAGGCTTACTGTTAGAGGAGATGGCCACATCCGTATCTGTTTCAATATCGATGACAACATAATCTGGACCGGGAGAAGAAATGTTGGTGTTCTCAAGGTCATCTGTCTTTTTGACCATTGGTTCATCCTCATTTTTTCCTGTTAAAGAGATCAAAGAAATCATAATTTTTTAAAATAAAATATTCTCCATATTTGTTATGGATTATTACGTCTACTGCTCCTTTACTTCGCAACCGCCCACTGTAGATAAACGTTGACGCTTGCTGAGCTCTATGCAGCGCCGACGTTTGTCATGACATGGTCGGTGGTCTTGCAGCGCTCACGACCCCCAGGGTCCTGCAAGCACTGCGATTCCAGTGCAGAGCGATAGCTCTGACAGGTGTTATCATTGCCGTGAAGCACCTGAAGGGTTGATAAACTTTTTGAAATTGGTTTTGAGCACTTTGAGGGGTGCAGTTTTTAGAATGGTGCCACTTTTGGGTATTTTCTGTATTGAATGATCCTCAAAGTAACTTCAAATGTGATGTGGTCCCTAAAAAAGTTGTTTCTGCAAATAATAGGAAGCATGCTGACAAGGATGGGAGGGGGGTAGCCCCGCATACCAGGACGTGCAGCACGAAATCTCCGCCTCATCCCAGCCTGCAGCATCACCCCACTCCTGTATCCTCCAGCAGTGACCTTGGGACCCCGCTTCACAGCAGCCACCACCCGCAGTAAGCAATAAGACGCATGGATTATAAGAAGCACCACCATTTTAGTAAAGATAAGTTTTTTCCTATTTTTCTCCTCAATATTTGGGGTGCGTCGTATAATCCGTAGTATCGCATAATCCAAAAAATACAGTATTTGCACATAGATTTTATAGGCTTGTCCAGGGTTATAAAAATGTAATTGGTTTGTTTGAAACACAAGACCACCCCTGTCTACAGGTTGTGCCTGTTATTGCAGATCAGCTCCAGTGAAGGGAATGGTATAGAGCTGCAATACCATGAATAAGCTGAAGATTTTGATTGCAAAGATTTTTTTTTTTTTAAGAAAATGGCAGCCCTGTTTTTCTTATCTTGGAGAACTGCTTTAGTGTCAGATTAGTTAGGCTGTACTTACCACCAATAGGTTTAGCAGGAGTCTCTCTGTCTCCATCAGTAGAACGTTGAGATTCATCATTTCTCCTGGATTTATCCTTTTTCAGATGTCTTTAAAATAGTAAAATAGAAGGTATTTTATAAGTTACAAAGTAACAGATCTTTATTCTGTGGAATGAAATATAGACTCATATGTTTCTTCATTCATTTTGTCTTTTACATTCTGTAGAAACATTGGCAATCAGTAAAATTTTGGTAATTATCAACAATTTTTCATGTACATGAAAGTTCAATATGTGTGGATCGTACTGGGTTGCAAGGTAATATGAAGATTAGACAGGAGTGGATTTATTTGAGTGGAATTGAATTCTGCTCATACAAAACTCAGAATGTTGGAGAACAAAGATTTTTTGTAATTCACTCCACGCAAATAAAGCAAAGTGGAAGCTAGCGGCAGCCGCCAGATTGCAGAAGAGTAGAGGGCTGGCAGAAAGATGAGCTCACTTCTCTGACCGACTTCCGCTGCTTTATGCCCGATGGCCAGTTTTCCACACTACCATCATGCCGCACCTTTGGCCAAGTGTTCCCTTTGGGCTGAAACTTTGGCTACAAGCGGCCCCGAAAGGTCTCTGCCCATGCATGTCCCAACCAAGAGTCAGCACTGGGCCGGAGTTTCGGGCAGAGAGCAGCGGGGGCTTCCGGAGAGGGGCTTGGTTGTATATATACCTAATTTTCTTCTTACATCTTCCATTTATTACCATCTGGGACTGGGGAGACCCCAGAGCATAATAGGGAACAATCAATATGTGAAGAATAATTTTGCTGTGAACTGAATCTCTAAATAAAATCTGCTGATTTGGCAGAATTTTGTCACAGCCTCTCATCTGTAATAAAGATGGAATTTTTTGCAGACTCCCATGTACAATATAAATCATCCTTTACAATACTTACCTACATATGGCGTTACAGATGACACCAAGGAATGTTCCAAGGAGGAATATGATAACTACAAAATAAATGACTTTATTCCAAGGGATCTTTGGAGGAACAATACCATCCACTGAAAAAGAAGAGAAAATACATATATTATCTATATATCCAGTAACTTGTCTGTAATCCACTGCCATTATTATCGAAGCAGTCCTATAAAGGGAATCTGTCACCAGGCTTTTGCCATCTTATCGGAGAGAACCATAATGTAGAAGCATAGACCTTTACTATAGCGATGTGTCAATTACTGGACTGTTTCAATAGAATCACTGTTTTACCAGCAATCGATTATCACTACAGGACAACTGGTCTTGTGCCTCCTAGTCCAGCCAGACCCCCAGCAATATACAATGTAAGCACAAGCTGTGGCGGGGTTATACACAGCTGAAAAACTGAGCTCTGCTCAATCTGCAGCAGAGAAAACTGTGACTCTATTTTATAGTCTATTCGACGGTAGGACCCAGCAAGACGATTAAAAATATGGGACCGTAGTTTTGCTAAATTATGTCTCAGGGATGATGTCATATTAATATATAATAGATGTAATGGACAATATAGAGATCTATCCAGTGGCTTAGGTAGAGGCTGATGTGTCCTGGTGAAAATAAGTAATCTGGGCCCCCACCTGCATATTTGTCAGATGTATGGTCCTTTGTGGCATTCCAGATCCTATGAATCTCTGACAGTGGCATATAACACGTGCCAGTAGGGGGGTGTCATATCACAAGCTGAACGGCGTGTCCATGACATGATTGTGGGGTAACTATGGGTCGCCATGACAGCCGAGGGTCTGCCGAAGACCCCATGCTTGTTGTGAGGATCCTCTTGTGAAAGTCAGCCTGTAGCTGGCGTTCATAGGAGAACATTGGTTTAGCTACAGATAGCAGTGTTTATCCACTGCTATGTATAGCACATTCAACCGGACAGTGGCAGCGTCAAGTCCCTAAAGAGGACTATTGAGTACAGTAAAAATTCAGTAAGATCTATCAAAATGTAAACTAAATTTATCTGATCAGTAAACAGCATAAGGAGAAAAAAATATCGAAATCGCCAGAATTACATTTTTTGGCAGCTGCAACATTGCAATAAAAGGCGATAAAAAAACCCATAGTATCTACCCCAAAAAGGTATCAGTAAAAATATCAACTCAGGGCGCAAAAAGTAAGCCTTTACCCAGCCTAATGAGGTTTACCCCATAATATGTGAATATTTGGAAAAGTACTTACCTGCTGGGGTCGTATGCGTGGGCAAGGAATCATGGCGCTGGGTGATGAGAGGCGCGCCTTCCACAGATGCTAATAGCAAACTCACGATTAGAAGAAATCGAAAGAGCATTTTAGCTTGGAGAAATATCGCTGAATGTGTAACACACAGGGAGTTATCGCTGAATGTGTAACACACAGGGAGTTATCGCTGAATGTGTAACACACAGGGAGTTATCGCTGAATGTGTAACACACAGGGAGTTATCGCTGAATGTGTAACACACATGGAGTTATCGCTGAATGTGTAACACACAGGGAATTATCGCTGAATGTGTAACACACAGGGAGTTATCGCTGAATGTGTAACACACAGGGAGTCTTGTCAGACAAAGCCTCTTCCTGCAGCGTCACTCCTTATAACCACACATTCCGTGATGTCACAATGGAGATCTCAGTGTGACATCACGAGGAGCGGAACACCAGTGATGTCACAATGGGTCAGATAAAGGATAAACAGCGTATGCACAACTTCAGAAGGTGCTCAAGTAGGGCCCCACACCATACATGAATAATAAAGAAAACTTGGCACTCAGCTTCTAGTATAATTTTTTGGATTTTTTAATGCAGCCAGAAAATAATAGATGTTTCGGCCTCACTGGCCTTCATCAGTAACAGACTGCAGTATAGTAGTTAATTGCATTCAGTGCAAAAATAGAAGTGACACCATAGTCACTTTAAATGTGCCTGGTCATGCACTAGGCGCTGGGCATGGAGCCTGAATCAAATAGTACCTGGGTGGGTAGGGGTGCCATGCAGACATCAGCGACCCAGAATCCACTGTGACACAGCTGACCAACAGTGGATTCTGGGTCACTGATGTCTGCATCGCACTGAATGCGATTAACTACTATCCTGCAGTCTGTTACTGATGAAGGCCAGTGAGGCCGAAACCTCTATTACAATGGGTCAGATAACTACAACTACTCAACATGGAGCAGCTCCATCCATCTATATATGATTAATATAATATTAATGTCTAAGGACCAATCCGCATTAGAGGATATTATGAATGTATGGGGGCGGAGACATTATTCATGTGTTGGCCACAGGGAGACGTTACTATTACTGGGCCACATAGGGTGGCAATATTAACTCATGATGAACACATAGGTGGACAGTTTTACCAGATGAGTGCCACATAAGGGACAATATTAATGTATGGGGGCCACATAGGAGGACATTGTTATTAAGTGGGGTCCAAATATGATGATATTTTTAATGTATGAGGGCGACAATTTGGAATGTTACTACTACATTGGGGGTCATAAAAAGGAATTCCACATCTGTATGAAGGCATAATAGTTGGACATTACTACTGTATGGGTGCCGTGTTGGGGCAATTCTACTGCATTTGGGCAAACAGGGGAAATAATTACTACTGAATGGGGACACAGAGGAGCATCATTGCTGTACTGTATTTTATTTTGGGGGATACTATTACCATATAATAAAAGGGAGGTACTATTATTGTAGAATTGGAGGAAAAATGGCAATGGTGACCAGGAAGCAATAATCCATAGATGTCTGTGTGTTACATTCTGAAGAGACGAGTCCTGACAGGGAGAAGTCAGAGGAGTCTGCACAGGATGAAGAAAAGAGAACATTAATTACTTCAATTGGAGACATCACTGGGGAGTATCTTCAACTACCTATACTATATATACTGATAGCTTCCACTATTCGGTCATTATATGGGGGTACCAGCAGTGATAGTACAGTGATTCCTATTAATAATCACTATAATGATATAATTTGGTCACTATTTGCTGGTCATACGGTCATGGTGTAGCAGCATAATTTGTTTCTTGTATGTAGTAGTATTGGTACACTTTGTGCAAAACTATTAACCCGTTTACCCCCAAGGGTGGTTTGCACGTTAATGACCGGGCCAATTTTTACAATTCTGACCACTGTCCCTTTATGAGGTAATAACTCTGGAACGCTTTTATGGATCCCAGTGATTCTGACATTGTTTTTCTCGTGACATATTGTACTTCATGTTAGCCATAAAATTTCATTCATATAACTTGCGTTTATTTGTGCAAAAAGCAGAAATTTGGGGAAAATCTTGAAAATTTTGCAATGTTCCAACTTTGAAATTTTTATGCCCTTAAATCACAGAGATATGGCACAGAAAAAACATAATAATTAACATTTCCCACATATGTTTACTTTACATCAGCACAATTTTGTAACCAAAATTTTTTTTGTTAGGAATTTATAAAGGTTAAAACTTGACCAGCGATTTCTCATTTTTACGACACCGGTTTTTTTAGGGAACAAATCACATTTGAAGTCACTTTGAGGGGTCTATATGATAGAAAATACTCAAAAGTGACACCATTCTAAAAACTACATCCTTCAAGGTGCTCAAAACTACATTCAAGAAGTTTATTAACCCTTCAGGTGCTTGACAGGAATTTTTTGAATGTTTAAACAAAATGAACATTTAATTTTTTTCACAAAAAAATTACTTCAGGTCCAATTTTTTTTATTTTAGCAAAGGGTAACAGGAGAAATTGAACTGCAAAAGTCATTGTACAATTTGTCCTGAGTATGCTGATACCTGATATGTGGGGGGGAATCACTGTTTCGGCACATGGCAGAGCTCGAAAGGGAAGGAGCTCCGTTTGACTTTTTCAACGCAAAATTGGCTGGAATTGAGATTGGACGCCATGTCACGTTTGGAGAGCCCCTGATGTGCCTAAACAGTGGAAACCCCCATAAATGACACCATTTTGGAAACTAGACCCCCCAAGGAACTTATATAGATGTGTGGTGAGAACTTTGAACCCCCATGGGCTTTACATAAGTTTATCCGCAAAAAATTAAAAAATCATATTTTTGCCACAAAAATGATCTTTTCAGCCCCAATTGTTATCTTCCCAAGGGAAGCATGACCCCAAAAGTTGTGCAATTTGTCCTGAGTATGCTGATACCCCATTTGTGGGGGAAACCACTGTTTGGGCGCATGGCAGAGCTCGGAAGGGAAGGAGCACCATTTGACATAAAATTGGCTGGAATTGAGATCGGGCGCCATGTCGCGTTTGGACAGCCCCTGATGTGCCTGAACAGTGGAACCCCCCCACAAGTGGCCCCATTTTGGAAACAAGACCCCCCAAGGAACTTATCTATATGTGTTGAGCACTTTGAACCCCCAAGTGCTTCACAGAAGTTAATAACGCCCATGAAAATAAAAAAATCATATTTTTTCCACAAACATGATCTTTTAGTCCCCAATTTTTTTATTTTCCCAAGGGTAACAGGAGAAATTGGACCCCAACAGTTGTTGTCCAATTTGTCCTGAGTATGTTGATACCCCATATGTGGGAGAAAACTACTGTATGGGCACACATCGGGACTCGAAATTGAAATAGTGATGTTTTGGAATGCAGACTTTGATGGAATGGTCTGTGGGTGTCATGTCATGTTTGGAGAGCCCCTGATGTGCGTAAACTGTGGAAACCCCCCACAAGTGACCCCATTTTGGAAACTAGACCCCTCAAGGAACTTATCTAGATGTGTGTTGAGCACTTTGAACCCCCAAGTGCTTCATAGAAGTTTATGACGCCGGAAGTGAAAAAAAAAATCATATTTTTTCCACAAACATGATCATTGCAACCAGGGGCGGACACTGACAGCTTGGGGCCACTGTGCAAGAAATGTGTCTGGGCCCCCCTTCCTTTTGTGGCGTCAATGTTACATATACACATATATGTATATGTATATATATATATATATATATAGCCACACACACATACATGTATATATTACATAGTCTCCTTTATTATGTATATTGCTGTCCCTTACACAGTGCCCTCTCTTGTTATGTACAGCACCGTCCCTACATATTAGATTATACAGAGCCCTGTTCTCTGTTTTTTATTACATACTGTCCTGTCTTGTTTGCTGTATAATGCAGTGATGGCTGATGGAGCATGGGAAAGCGTCCTTTCTAATGAAGGAGCCGATGGACTGGTAGTCTGGTCACCGGCTCCTTGATTAGCAGTCATTTTATATCTAAAAAGAGAGGGGACTATGTAGTAAAAGAAGGTGCTGTTAATAACAAAATGAACAAGAATACACTATGTAAGAGAGAGCACTATACATAACAGCAGAGGAAGCTATACAATAAGGGACGGCACCATATATAACTAGAGAGGATGGTACGTAATAAGGGACGGTGTTAAACATAATAAAAGAGAAAACTATGTAACTAAGGATGGTGTTACACAGAATTAGTGAGTACACTATATGCTAAGGGACTGTTATACATAATAAGTACGTGCACTATATGCTAAGGGACTGTGTTATACATAATAAGCGATAATGTCTTCCTCCACCTCCCCCTGTTCCTAAGGCCATTATAAGTCCCCCCTTCCTCCCATCCCAATCCCCCACACCCCTCATTGTCCTCCTCCCCCAGATCCCATTATTGTCCTCCCCCCATCATTACCCTCTTCACCACCTCCATCATTTTCTTCTCTCCCACCACTATCTTTGCTTTCTCCCCTACCACTTCCATCATTGCCCATTTCCCCACCTCCATTATTTCCTCCTCCACCACCCCCATTATTGCCCTTTCCACCACCACCATCATTGCATTCTCCCCCCACCCCATCATCATTTCTTTTTCCCTCACCACCATTGACCTTTCCACCACCTTCATCTTTGCCTTCTCCCCACCACCCCATCATTGCCCTCTCCATCACCCCATCATTGCCTTCTTCCCATCACCCCATCATTGCCTTCTCCATCACCCCCATCATTGCCTTCTCCCCATCACTGCCATCTGTCCATCACTCCCATCATTGCCTTCTCCCCATCACTCCCATCATTGTCTTCTCATCATCACTCCCATCATTGCCTTCTCCATCACCCCATCATTGCCTTCTCATCATCACTCCCAACACTGCCTTCTCCCCATCACCCCATCATGGCCTTCTCCCCATCACGGCCTTCTCCCAATCACCCCATCATGGCCTTCTTTTCATCACCCCATCATGGCCTTCTCCTCCACCTACACACACACATACATACATACATGCACACACATACTACATATACACATACATACATACATACATACACACACACACACAGCAGTGACAGCACCTCACCTGTCCGAGTCTGCAGAATCTCCGCCTCCGCCCTCCGCCTGCTTCCTCGCTCTGGCACACCGGCAGCGTCGCTGAATGATGACGTCATTCAGCGGCGCTGCTCTCTGTGTCAGAGACAGGAAGTGCTGGCTCCGGGCAGGAAGGATCTTTACAGATCCGCTGCTATTTTCTCTTGCAGGCAGCGGAGCTGCTGGGATCGCTCTCTGCCCGCCGCACATGAGGGCAATCTGGCCAAGGGCCCCCTGGAGCCTCTGGCCTGGAGAAACTGGGCAGATTGCCCTCATCATTAGCCACCCTGCAGAGGCCCCCTGGAGCCTCTGGGCCCTGGTGCAGTCGCACCGGTTGAACCGGCGGTATGTCCGCCCATGGTTTGGAATTTTTAGCCATTATTAGTGTAAGTTATTGCTCTGGCAGCAGTAATTGTCCTGTAACAGACTCTGTGTGAGCGGTGACACTGGCAGGAGTGTGAACAGGGCTCTGTAATACTGTGACCTGCCCTCCTTGGTGGAAAACACCTTCATCGGACTACAACTCCCTGCATTCTATCAAGCAAACAAGATCATATAGATATTTTTAAGTTTTGGAAGGCATCGTGTCAGCAAAGTTATAACCAAACTTTATTCAAAACACGTACATGTCAGTATGACAGTTTGAAAAAAAAAATCCGCTTTGTTTTTATTTGTTTTTATTTATTTTTTTATTTATTTTTTTTCCAGCATCAGTACAATTACGGCGAGGCCGAGTTTGTGTAGTTTTTTTTTTTTTTAAACATTTTAGTGGCTATTGGATTTTTTTATTTGGGGGCGTTTAAACTATGAGTTAAATAATTTTAGATTTTGATTGATCGCTCCAAAATGCATCATATGAGTTTATTTTTAAAATGTTAATTACTTTTTAACATTCTATTATTTTATTTTTTTTTTATTCCCTCGGGGGACTTGAACCTTTGACAGTTCAGCAAAACATAAGAAAACTTCTGATCTCCTGTGGAGCCCAGCCGGTGGCTTCATGGGAGCACCAAGATGGCGGCACTAGGGGACCTCTGTCAGTGACTTTTCAGCTCCCCACCATCTTGTCAGGGAGGGGGTGGATTGGGTAGTATAAATAAAAACATAAGATAAAGCCGCAAAACATAAGCCCTCGCCCAGCTCCAGATCCCGAAAAACGGAAACGCTGAGGGTCTCGGAAAATGGCGACAAACGCAAAAACTTTTCGGAAAAATTTTGGGAATTTTTTTTCACCACTGAAATAATAAAGAACCTATCCATGTTTGGTATCTGCGTACTTGTACTGACCGGCGGAATCATATTCTTCGGTTAGTTTTATCATATAGTGAACATGGCAAATAAAGATTAAAAAAAAAAAACAATTGAATAATTGCACTTTTTTTTGCAATTTCTTGGTTTTTCTTCCCCCCTGCTTTCCAGTACACCATCATGGTCTTCTCCCCATCACCCCATCATGGCCTTCTCTCCCCATTACTCCCATTATGGCCTTCTCTCCCCATCACCCCCATCATGGCCTTCTCTCCCCATCACGGCCTTCTCCCCATGTCCCCATCATATCATTGCCTTTTCCAGGGCCAGGCTCCACCTACACACACAGACATACACACATACATATACACACACACAGCACACAAACACACACAGCAGCACATCTCACCTGTCTCACACACAAACCAGCACCTCTCATCTGTCCGCAGCATAGCCCGTGCTTCCTCGCTCTGGCACAGCATCGGCCACTGGATGATGAGGTCATTCAGCAGCGCTCCTCTCTGTGTCAGAGACAGGAAGCGCGAGCGGCGGGCAGCAGAGATCCTTTCAGCTCCGCTGCTATTTTCTCTTGCAGGCAGCGGAGCTGCTTGGATCGCTCCCTGCCCGCCGCACATGAGAGCAATCTGGCCAGGGGCCCCCGGAGCCTCGAGTCCGGAGAAACCGGCCATATTGCCCTCATCATTAGCTGCACTGCAGGGCCCCCCATGGCAGTACCAGATCACAGCTCTGAATCTCCCCGGTTAGGGGTACCGGCTGCTTTTTTAACAAGCGGTTCCATCGAACCGGGGAGAACCGGCCGAATCCCACTCCTGCATTTAGGTTTTGAGTGATCAATTTCGAATTAGTTATCCCACTGCCTGTTAATGCCAGAACATAACATACTGTATATCATTAAACATATATTTAAGTCTTAAGAACTTACTTTCGGATGTGGCTGAGACGGGTTATAAGTTCCGTCATGAAAACAAACTTGAGGTATAATTCCTGAAACAGGCGGAGGAGGTGGAATATGTTCTTCGTCCTTTTGTTGTTCTGTAAAATACACTGTTAGTGAGACTAGTTGATCATGAAAAGGACATTGATTCTACTCTACAGTCAGCCTGGGATTGGAGACCCCTAGCTTACTAGGAAATTACTTAAAGGGAAACTGTCACCATGAAAACACAGTCCAATCTGCAGACCTCATCTATAATATAACGCTGTAAGCATCACTCTGTCCGAAGCCTTTATAGACTGCGCAAGTGCGACGCGACTGCGCAGTCTGGCTCCAGACAGAATGAGGCAGCCAGTGGTGAGGAGTGTGTATGGTGCCGGAGATGGCGGTACCGTACACACGGCATACCGCCATCTCCGACGCCATACTTACATGACCGGGAGGAGCGTTGCCGCGGTGCTTCTCTTCGGCCGGAGACCGGGGCGGGAGTGCGGCCGGAATCGCGCATGCGCATAGCGCGTTCCGGCGCCATTTTACTTTACTTTAGCAATATGATGCCGGACAGCGCTATGGGCATGCACATACTCCGGCGCCAGACTCCTCCCCCGGCCTCCAGCAGAATGTGGTGACAGCGCTGGAGCACAGGAAAGAAGGGTGAATATAAATGCTTTTTTTTTTGCATGTGTGTAGTTTTAGTAGGAGTGAGGGGACCATGCATACCAGGATAGGAGAGGTGAGAGGACCATGCATACCAGGATTGGGGGGTGAGGGGGCCATGCATACCAGGATTGGGGGATGAGAGAGACCATGCATACCAGGATAGGGGGTGAGAGGACCATGCTTACCAGGATTGGGGGATGAGGGGTACCATGCATACCAGGATAGGGGGGTGAGAGGAACATGCATACCAGGATTGGGGGATGAGGGTTACCATGCCTAACAGGAATGGGACATGAAGGGAACCATGCATACCAGGATAGGGGGGGTGAGGGGTACCATGCATACCAGGATTGGGGGATGAGGGGTACCATGCATACCAGGATTGGGGGATGAGGGTTACCATGCATAACAGAATAGGGGGTGAGGTGACCATACATACCAGGATTGGGGGATGTGGGATACCATGCATACCAGGATTGGGGGATGAGGGGTACCATGCATACCAGGATTGGGGGATGAGGGGTACCATGCATACCAGGATTAGGGGATGAGGAGTACCATGCATACCAGGATTGGGGGATGAGGGGTACCATGCATACCAGGATTGGGGGATGAAGGGTACCATGCATACTAGGATAGGGGTTGAGGGGACCATGCATACCAGGATAGGGGGGTGAGAGGACCATGCATACCAGGATAGGGGGATGAGGGGTACCATGCATACCAGGATTGGGGGATGAGGGGTACCATGCATACCAGGATAGGGGGTGAGGGGACCATGCATACCAGGATAGGGATGAGGGAGTACCATGCATACCAGGATTGGGGGATGAGAGGACCATATATACCCAGATAGGAGGTGAGGGGACCATGCATACCAAGATAGGGGGATGAGAGGACCATGCATAGCAGGATGGGGGGGTGGGAGGACAGAGGACCATGCATACCAGGATAGGGGGGTGAGAGGAATATGTGCATACCAGGATAGGGGGGTGAGAGAACCATGTGCATACCAGGATTGGGGGTTGAGGGGGCCATGCATACAAGGATGAAGAATGGCGTGCCATGCATAACAGGATTGGGGGGTGAGAGAACCATGCATACCAGGATTGGGGGATGAGGGGTACCATGCATACCAGGATTGGGGGATGAGGGGGACCATGCATACAAGGAAAGGGGGTGAAGGGACCATACATACCAGGATAGGGATGAGGGAGTACCATGCATACCAGGATTGAGGGATGAGGGGTACCATGCATACCAGGATAGGGGGTGAGGGGACCATGCATACCAGGATTGGTGGATGAGGGGTACCATGCATACTAGGATAGGGGGTGAGGGGACCATGCATACCAGGATAGGGGGGTGAGAGGACCATGCATACCACGAAAAGGGGGGTGAGGGGACCATGCATACCAGGATGAAGAATGGGGTGCCATGCATACCAGGATTGGGGGGTGAGGGGACCATGCATACCAGGATGAAGAATAGGGTGCCATGCATACCAGGATTGGGGGGTGAGGGGACCATGCATACTAGGATGAAGAATGGCGTTCCATGCATACCAGGATTGGGGGGGTGAGAGGACCATGCATACCAGGATTGGGGGATGAGGGGTACCATGCATACCAGGATTGGGGGATGAGGGGGACCATGCATACAAGGAAAGGGGGTGAGGGGACCATACATACCAGGATAGGGATGAGGGAGTACCATGCATACCAGGATTGAGGGATGAGGGGTACCATGCATACCAGGATAGGGGGTGAGGGGACCATGCATACCAGGATTGGTGGATGAGGGGCACCATGCATACTAGGATAGGGGGTTGAGAGGACCATGCATACCTGGATTGAGGGATGAGGGGTACCATGCATACCAGGATTGGGGGATGAGGGGTACCATGCATACTAGGATAGGGCGTGAGGGGACCATGCATACCAGGATAGGGGGGTGAGAGGACCATGCATACCTGGATTGGGAGATGAGGGTTACCATGCATACCAGGATTGGGGGATGAGGGGTACCATGAATTACAGGATAGGGGGTGAGAGGACCATGCATACCAGGATGGGGGGGTGGGAGGACAGAGGACCATGCATACCAGGATAGGGGGGTGAGAGGACTATGTGCATACCAGGATAGGGGGGTGAGAGGACCATGTGTATACCAGGATTGGGGGTTGAGGGGGGCCATGCATACCAGGATAGCTGGGGTGAGTGGATTATGCATACCACGAAAGGGGGGTGAGGGGACCATGCATACCAGGATGAAGAATGGGGTGCCATGCATACCAGGATTGGGAGGTGAGGGGACCATGCATACCAGGATGAAGAATGGCGTGCCATGCATAGCAGGATTGGGGGGGTGAGAGGACCATGCATACCAGGATTGGGGGATGAGGGGTACCATGCATACCAGGATTGGGGGATGAGGGGGACCATGCATACAAGGAAAGGGGGTGAGGGGACCATACATACCAGGATAGCGATGAGGGAGTACCATGCATACCAGGATTGAGGGATGAGGGGTACCATGCTTACCAGGATAGGGGGTGAGGGGACCATGCATACCAGGATAGGGATGAGGGAGTACCATGCATACCAGGATTGGGGGGTGAGAGGACCATGCATACCAGGATTTGGGGATGAGGGGTACCATTCTTACCAGGATTGGGAGATGAGAGGACTATGCACACCAGGTTAGGGGATGAGGGGACCATACAAACCATGATAGGGGTGAGGGGGCCATGCATACCAGGATTGGGGGTGAGGGGACCATGCATACCAGGATAGGGATGAGGGAGTACCATGCATACCAGGATTGAGGGGTGAGGGGACCATGCATACCAGGATGAAGGCTGGGGTGCCATGCATACCAGGATTGGGGGGTGAGGGTACCATGCATACCAGGATAGGAATGAGGGATGCCATGCATACCAGGATAGGAGGGTGGCTGCACATTTTCTTGGATTTTCGGGCCAGATGATGGTACTATCCCTAACTGACATATTTCTTTGTACAAGAGTATACAGAGGTAGCTGTCAACCACGGATATTGCTGCCCACTGGACCACAAATCCCAGAAAGAGCAGAAGTTTAAATGATTAACCCCTTCATGACCTCTGACACATATATACATCATAGGTTGTGTCCCTGCATTTGACCTGCAGGTTACTATTGTGAGCCCTCATGTTTTCAGGCACCAGAGAGCTGATCTGATCTGATCAGCTGTCATGTGCCCCTAAGAGCCATGGGTGTAATCACGATCCACCCATGGCTGTTAACCTCTTAAATTCTGCTGTCAATTTCCAACGGCAGCATTTATCATGGTCATGTCGGAAACGCGTCACTATTCCCGCCCATCAGCGCGCCCGTAACATGAATTCAAGGTGCCAATGGGTTAACATAACAACCCGGGGTCTGCAAGAGACCCCTGTGGTTGTCATTGCTGATCTGATAGGTGCGCAGCCCTAAGGCCGGCGCTCGTAGCAGATAGCAGGGCTGAAGCAAACAGATGATTGCAGCTTCAAGTCTCCTAAATAGACTATTGAAGCAAGTAAAAAGTAGAAAAAAGTTTTTAAAAATATTAAAAGAATTAAAATAATAAAAGTTCAAATCACCCCCCTTTTATCCCATTCAAAATAAAAGAATAAACAAAAAAATTCAAATACACATTTATTTGGCATTGCTGCATTCAGAAACACCTGATCTATCACAATATAAAAATGATTAATCCGATCGATAAACGGTGTAATTAGAGAAAAAAATAAAAACTCTAGAATTAAGTTTCTTTGGTCGCCGCAACATTGCAATAACGGGCGATCAAAAGATCGTATCTGCACCAACATGGTATCAATAAAAACGTCAGCTTGGCGCCCAAAAAATAAGCCCTCACCCAACCCAAGATCATAAAAATTGGAAACGCTAAGGGTCTAGGAAAATGGCGCCATTGTTTTATTATTTTTTTCTTTTTTCTTTTTTACAAACTTTATTTTTTTTTTCACCACTTACCATAAATAAAAAAAGAACCTAGACATGATTGGTGTATGAGAACTCGTAATGAGCTGTAGAGTCATAACGGCAGGTCAGTTTTAGCATTTAGTGAACACGAGTTATTGCAAGCCCTTGGGATTACGAACCTCGCAATGGGGTGTAACCACGCAACAGACTGGCGTATGTGCAGACTAACAGCAAACATAAATACCTGGTGTACCTCTCTTGCCACTCCTACCTTGTGTATGAAAAAGCTCTGTCGTTAATACTGTTTGGGTAGAGCTATCCGATAGCGCTATCCATGAAGAAAGTGCACGGGTAGAGCAGCTATCCCATAGCTCTATTCCTAAAGGAAATGAACGGGTAGAGCTATCCCATAGTGATATCCCTCAATGTTCCTGAGTGTAAGCTATTTCACATGGTTGAGCGCACTTGGGATCTGCCCCCAAGGCCCTGCCCATGCCCAATGTTTGGTCCGTAGACCGCGGCTAGGAGTTAGTCCCGCTTTTGTGTGCAACTTTTTTTGGGCTTTTACAGTTGTTAAAAATCTTAATAAATGACTTCTTTGTACACACAGTGACTGCGTCCTCTTCTGGACCCATGTTGATAACTTCATCACTGGCATCAGGCATAGGGATCATGGTGCTTTTGAGGATATCTCTCTCTTTTCCACCACGGGTGCGTGAGGAGTGACATCAGTCACAGTTTTTGTTTTGTCCTCATGCTTTCCTGTAATGTAGAATATTGAAATTAGGTTAAAATCCCACCATAGACATTTGCAAGGAGTTTGTGTGGGTTTCCTCCAGATTCCTCCCACATTCCAAAGACATACTGATGGAGAATTATGATTGTAAGCCCCAATGGGGACAGTGATAACAATGTAAGTAAAGTTGTGGAATTAATGGCGCTACATACAGTTGAGAAATATTTTTATTTATATACCATAATAACATAAAACCAAGGTTTATTATAAAAGACAAAGCATCAAGTATATATGATAATATATATAGAAATTGACATAAAAATTGAAGGGTCAGCTAACCACAATCATAAGAGAAGGTTACATATATGTGTAGGGTCCCATGCCACAGAAAAATGTACAGATGATACAATAGTGTTAAATAAAAAATAAAAATATATATAATGGTGCCGTAAAGATATGTGATAAAAAACATATGTTAACAAAACAACATACAATGAATTTAAAGTGCAAAAATATGTGCTAGCAAAAAACACAATTAGTGTAATTAATGAACAATAAAGTGCAAAGTGCAGTAGTGTCCGCAGGTGTTGCTACACATAAATAAAGTTGTAATTGTGTGACCATAAACGTATATCTCTTAACAAATGAGAGCATATAAAGGCGCAGTTAGGAGATATACAATCACCACAGGTAGTAGTAAAACAGTCAGAAAAACGAAATGGTTGCTGCCAACAACCAGACTATAGTGTTAAATAGTTATACCTGTGGATATATAACTGCTCCTGCCCGCCAGAGGTAGCTGCCCTTCCCCAACGCGCGTTTCGGCCAATTGCCTTCGTCAGGGGGTGGATACTAACAGAAGCCAATAGGTATTTATGTACCAAACAACCAATCAAGACTCATTAAACAAAATTTGGACCAATCACGGTCAAAAAAAGGCGTGGTGTTTCAATTATTATTAAAACATATGCATATAATGCACATGACCTAAATTAAATGAAACTACCACATCTAGCATTAAAACATTAAGTACTAGTATACTGCAAAACCGTCAAGTCATAAGACACTGCACAGATCGCAGTTTATGTGGTAACTGACATTGTGTATCAAACAGCCAATCTTTGCCCGTAAAACAAAAATTGGGCCAATCAGCAACCAGGAGGTGTGGCGCTTCAAATAGTCACTCAGTCTGTACAAAATTGCACCAATAACTGGTAGCGTATCAGACAGCCAATCATAGACCTTATAACAAAAAATGGACCAATCGTAGTCTAGAGGGCGTGACGCTATGAACGATGTCTCCATTAAAACAAAAATGCGAATGCATACATAAATACTTGATAATCACAGCAGCCAGCAGATGAATGTCACAATGACACCACATAACACAAGGCTTTACAGAAACCGCCATCTAGCTGGTAATTAACCCCGATAGTTGTAATGTGCAAGTGTATAGGATTAGATAGACTTAATAACCAGCGGTTATTGCATATTTTTACAAAGCCGCTGTGTCTAAATAACATATCCCAAACTATATTGATACTTATTGCTTAAATAATACCACAACTGCCACATGTATATATTTAATAGTCACTACAGCCAGCAGATGAAAGTCACAAATGACGCAACATAGCACATAGCTACGCAGTTTATAAAAGCCGCCATTATATGATAACTTAAATCATGCAGAGCTAAAACAAAAGGCCACAATTAAGTCATACTACAGGATGTCTACTTCTCTACCCTAGAAAGAACCTAGCATCAATATAGTTTGGGATATGTTATTTAGACACAGCGGCTTTGTAAAAATATGCAATAACCGCTGGTTTAATTTTTGTTTTAATGGAGACATCGTTCGTAGCGTCACGCCCTCTAGACTACGATTGGTCCATTTTTTGTTATAAGGTCTATGATTGGCTGTCTGATACGCTACCAGTTATTGGTGCAATTTTGTACAGACTGAGTGACTATTTGAAGCGCCACACCTCCTGGTTGCTGATTGGCCCAATTTTTGTTTTACGGGCTATGATTGGCTGTTTGATACACAATGTCAGTTACCACATAAACTGCGATCTGTGCAGTGTCTTATGACTTGACGGTTTTGCAGTATACTAGTACTTAATGTTTTAATGCTAGATGTGGTAGTTTCATTTAATTTAGGTCATGTGCATTATATGCATATGTTTTAATAATAATTGAAACACCACGCCTTTTTTTGACCGTGATTGGTCCAAATTTTGTTTAATGAGTCTTGATTGGTTGTTTGGTACATAAATACCTATTGGCTTCTGTTAGTATCCACCCCCTGACGAAGGCAATTGGCCGAAACGCGCGTTGGGGAAGGGCAGCTACCTCTGGCGGGCAGGAGCAGTTATATATCCACAGGTATAACTATTTAACACTATAGTCTGGTTGTTGGCAGCAACCATTTCGTTTTTCTGACTGTTTTACTACTACCTGTGGTGATTGTTTATCTCCTAACTGCGCCTTTATATGCTCTCATTTGTTAAGAGATATACGTTTATGGTCACACAATTACAACTTTATTTATGTGTAGCAACACCTGCGGACACTACTGCACTTTGCACTTTATTGTTCATTAATTACACTAATTGTGTTTTTTGCTAGCACATATTTTTGCACTTTAAATTCATTGTATGTTGTTTTGTTAACATATGTTTTTTATCACATATCTTTACGGCACCATTATATATATTTTTATTTTTTATTTAACACTATTGTATCATCTGTACATTTTTCTGTGGCATGGGACCCTACACATATATGTAACCTTCTCTTATGATTGTGGTTAGCTGACCCTTCAATTTTTATGTCAATTTCTATATATATTATCATATATACTTGATGCTTTGTCTTTTATAATAAACCTTGGTTTTATGTTATTATGGTATATAAATAAAAATATTTTTAATGATAGGACTATGGTCATGTGTTTTTGTTTCATTCCAGTTTAGGTTTATGACTGTCCTTTAGTTGCTCTAATATAGTCTTGGGTGGTGTATGCACCATACTATACCAAAATTGATTGATTTCCCACTATATCCCCTTTATTTGCTATACAGTTGCGAAAATAAGCATTTGACACACTGCCAATTTTGCAAGTTTTCCCGCCTACAAAGAATGGAGAGGTCTGTAATTTTTTATTGTAGGTACACTTCAACTGTGAGAGACAGAATGTTTAAAAAAATCCAGAAAATCCCATTGTATGATTTTTACATAATCAATTTGCATTTTGTTGCATGAAATAAGTATTTGACACCATAGAAAAACAGAACTTAATATTTGGTACAGAAACCTTTGTTTGCAATTACAGAGGTCATATGTGGTAGTTTTTTCCCAAGTTTGCACACACCGCAGCAAGGATTTTGTCCCCCCCCTTCCATACGGATCTGTCAGGTTTCGGTGCTGTCGCTGTGTAACATTGAGTTTCAGCTCCCTCCAAACGTTTCCTTTTAGGTTTAGGTCTGCAGACTGGCTAGGTTCCTCCAGGACATTAAAATGCATCTTATGGAGCCTCTCCTCAGCTGCCCTGGCTGTGTGTTTTGGGTCATTGTCATGATGGAAGAATCAGCTATGACCCATCTTTAACGTTCTTACTGAAGGAAGGATGTTGTTGGCTAAAATCTCACGACACATGACCTCATCTATCCTCCCTTCAATATGGTGCCGTCGTCTTGTCCCCTTTGCAGAAAATGGAATGAATGAACCGTTGTCATATGCCGGTTTTCGGTGAATGACAACTTACTGTAGGGACTGGTACATAGAGATGAATCTCCGCCATTGCTACTTTATCACCCTGAAGAATGTTGAGCTCATAGTTTCTAAGAGTATCATGGCACTTATAGTTTAATGCATTTGCAATTAAGGACATACCTGGTTGGTTTACAAGTTATGATGTATTGGTGCTGCACACATTGTATATTTCTATATTAAGGGCAGCGCAGAGTGTCGCAGGGTCAGCCGTCATGGAGTGGCAGCGTCTTCCTCGCCAACATAGGATGATGTTTGGTTGCTTATGTGGTGGAGCATTTCTCTGCTCATAAATCTATTTGTTTCTCGCCCCCTTTTGCTCCTATTTGTCTATATATGTCTCTGTATTCAGTGGAGCACACTAAAATCTATTCAGTATAATTGGTGTGGCACTATATATTGATGATTAAACTAGCACTGAATAGCGCATACTAGGGAACTGGGGAGAGCCGCCGAGGAGCAAGGGCACCATTGTCGTATCACAAGGGTGCCAACCTCTACTGTTAG
Organism: Dendrobates tinctorius; assembly: GCF_039654945.1. NCBI lineage: Eukaryota > Metazoa > Chordata > Amphibia > Anura > Dendrobatidae > Dendrobates > Dendrobates tinctorius. The sequence goes on from NW_027361872.1 coordinate 11,203,407, forward strand.
GCAGGTGGACAGGAAAGGGGATTACACAGGGGCTCTCCAGGATCATTTATTTATCTCTTCAATTTGTCGCCTTTCAGCATTTTGTGTGTGTCTTGTATGTTGTTAGTCCTTTTATAAATGGTTAATAAAGGTTTATATTTTAATTAATGGGGTCTTCATATGTGAGCTGATTCCTGAACTTTCTCAGAATCATCCTTACTACAAGAGGCAAGATCACGTACAGAGCCCCAGACCGAGGAAGATTGACAGTCATCTTGTGTTTCTTCCATTTTCTAATAATTGTGCCAACAGCTGTTGCCTTCTCACCAATTGCCTATTGTGCTGTAGCCCATCCGAGCCTTGAACAGGTCTACAATTTTGTCCCTGATGTCCTTAGACTTCATTTTGGTCTTGGCCATGGTAGAGAGGTTGGAGTGTGATTGATTGTGTGGACAGGTGTCTTTTATACTGGTAACGAGTTCAAACAGGAGCAGTTAGCACAAGTAATGAGCGTAGAGTAGGAGGGCTTCTTAAAGAAAAACTAACAGGTCTGCGAGAGCCAGAATTCTTTCTGGTTAGAAGGTGATCAAACACTTATTTCATGCAATAAAATGCAAATCAATTATGTAAAAATCATAAAATAAATCTAAAAGACCACATTGTAAGATTCCGTCTCTCACAGGTGAAGTGTACCTACAATAAAAACTACAGACCTCTCCATTCTTTGTAGGTGGGAAAACTTGCAAAATTGGCATTGCGTCAAATACCGTATATACTTGCGTATAAGCCGAGATTTTCAGCCCATTTTTTTGGGCTGAAAGTCCCCCTCTCGGCTTATACGCAAGTCATATACGCCAGGGAGTCGGCGGGGGAGGGGTAGTGGGGGTGTCAGATCATACTGACCCCCTGGCGCGTCTCTGCAGCCCCCCTGCCTGTCCCACAGTCTCAGGCGCCTGCCTTCAGCAGTCACGTGGTACTGCTCATTAAAAACATGAATATGCACATATTCATGTCTTTAATGAGTGTTATCACATGACCGATGAAGGCTGGCGCCGAAGACCATGGGAGAACAGGGCTGCAGAGACCGCACCAGGAGGGGGTAAGTATATGTGATATTCACCTGTCCCCGTTCCCACGCTGCTTGCCGCTGCCTGCCACATCCTCTGTCAGTGTCGTTCAGGCAGCAGAGAACGCGCCCCCCATCATATTTATATATTCACTATATTGAGGGTATTATGGAAAGTCTATGGTTACTTACTGGTGCAGACTGGTCTGTGACCCCGGATCGTGTTCAGTTGAAGGTCAATGTGATCTCTTCGTCATATACTCTACATGCCGTTTAAAGACATGGAGTCACTTCCTGACCTAAAACAAAAAGTAAAAACAATGAAAATCAGATGCCCCCAATAATGGCAGCACGCCCCTTATCATATTTACACATTCACTATATTGAGGGTATTATGGAAAGTCCATGGTTACTTACTGGTGCAGACTGGTCTGTGGTCCCGGGTCGTGTCCGGTTGTAGGTCGGAGCGATCTCTTGGACCGTCATAGACTCTACATGCCTCTTGGAAAGTGCTAGAAACTCCTACGCGAAAATCGCGGAAAAAACGCGGAATAAACCTCTGCACAAATTGTGCGAATATCGCGCCAAACCGCAGAAACAGTCTCAAAACAAACCCGCAAGTTCCTGATATTGGGCATCTCCACTTGTAGGGTCGTTATCTCCGGGGTTACTTCTCTAGGTAGATCAGTAACGTTTTCTGTAGCCGCTCTCTTGGCTGGTGGCAGCATCTCAGGCTTACTGTTAGAGGAGATGGCCACATCCGTATCTGTTTCAATATCGATGACGACATAATCTGGACCAGGAGAAGAAATGTTGGTGTTCTCAAGGTCATCTGTCTTTTTGACCATTGGTCCATCCTCATTTTTTCCTGTTAAAGAGATCAAAGAAATCATAATTTTTTAAAATAAAATATTCTCCATATTTCTTATGGATTATTGCGTCTACTGCTCCTTTACTTCGCAGCCGCCCACTGTAGATAAATGTTAGCGCTTGCTGGGCTCTATGCAGCGCCGACGTTTGTCATGACATGGTCGGTGGTCTTGCAGCGCTCACGACCCCCAGGGTTCTGCAAGCTCTGCGATTCCAGTGCAGAGCGATAGCTCTGACAGGTGTTATCATTCGTGAAGCACCTGAAGGGTTGATAAACTTTTTGAATTTGGTTTTGATCACTTTGAGGGGTGCAGTTTTTAGAATGGTGTCACTTTTGGGTATTTCTGTATTAAATGCTCCTGAAAGTAACTTCAAATGTGATGTGGTCCCTAAAAAAATTGTTTTTGCAAATTTAGTTGGAAAAACGAAAAATCGCTGATCAACTTTTAACCCTTTTAACGTCTTAAGAAAAAAACAATTGTGTTTCAAAAATTGTATTGATGATAGATAAACATGTGGGAAATAGTATTTATTAACTATTTTGTGTGACAGCACACTGGTTTAAAGACTAAAAAATTTAAAAACTGCAAAATTTTCAGATTTTTCGTCACATTTCCGATATTTTCAGACAAAAACACAAATTATATTGGACAAATTTTACCACTATAATGAAGTACAATATGTTATGAAAAAACTATCTCAGAATCAATGTGATCTGTTATAGTGTTCGAGAGCTATAACCACATAAAGGGACACTGCTCAGAATTGGCCTGGTCATAAGGGCGAAAAAAGGCTCCGGCACGAAAGGTTTAAGAGACCATTTTTAAAAGGATGTCCTTCTATTACCGTATATACGCCTGTATATGCCGAGTTTATCAGCACACTTGTCCCAGAAAGCCGGCGGGGGAGCGGCGGGACAGCTGGTCACAGGGGCACGAGCCGGCGGCTGTGGCTAAAGCCAGTGCAACTGCTAAAGAGAAATGAATATTTATTTCTCTTATAGTGCGCAAAGTGACAGCTGCAGCAGCGAGGGCATGCTGGAGGAGGGTGAGTAGGATGGTTTGTTTTGTTTTCGTAATAGGAAGCATGCATACAAGGATGGGAGAGGGGAAGCCATGCTTACCAGGGCAGGACGGGGGAGCAATGCATACCGGGACAGGGATGCGGGAACAATGCATACCCGGCTTATACTCGAGTCAATAAGCTTACCCAGTTTTCCGTGGCAAACTTAGGTGCCTATACTCGGGTCGGCTTGTACTCAAGTATGTACGGTAATTACATACCAAATGTCCCCAGAGTAAGTCTATTACCAAGTTATAAAAAAGCAAAAAAAATAACTACCGTATTTTACGTATTATAAGACCCACTTTTTTCCCCAAAATTGTGGGGGAAAATGGGGGTGCGTCTTATAATGCGTATTTACCTTACCGGTACTGTTGCTGGCCACAGGCTGAGATAAGCAGGTTCCCAGCGGTGCTGTGAGTGCCCGACGATGCTGCGCAGGGGTTTCCCGTTCCGCTGCAGGGATCTCCATTGCTACGGGGGGCTTTGCTGAAATTTTGTGAAAGGCCAGATTGATCTCAGCGCTGAAATCTCATCTTCTGAGATCTTGGTGCCGAGATCTCCATCTGCGCATGTGCCTCCCCTATCGTCGGCCATCTTCCCGGAGTCCACCGCACAGGAAACCATGCAACTGCCAGGGGCTCTGGCCTTTCACAAAATGTCAGCAGAGGCCCCCGCAGCACGGAGCAGCATGCAGCACGGAGAACCCCGCAGCACGGAGTCCCCCGCAGCACGAGCACCCCACAGGACCTGCAGCATGGAGCCCCCCATAGCACACAGCCCCCCACAGAGCACCGTGCAGCACAAAATCTCCGCCTCATCCCAGCCTGCAGCATCACCCCACTCCTGTTTCCTCCAGCAGCGACCCTGGGACCCCGCTTCACCGCAGCCACCACCCCCAGTAAGCAATAAGACGCATGGATTATAAGAAGCACCACCATTTTATTACAAAAAAAGTTTTTTTCCTATTTTTCTCCTCAAAATTTGGGGTGCGTCTTATAATCCGAAAAATACGGTATTTGCACATAGATTTTATAGGCTTGTCCAGGGTTCGAAAAATGTAATTGGTTTGTTTGAAACACAAGACCACCCCTGTCTGCAGGTTGTGCCTGCTATTGCAGATCAGCTCCAGTGAAGAGAATGGTATAGAGCTGCAATACCATGAACAAGCTGAAGATTTTGACGACACAGATTTTTTTTTTTTTTTTTTAAGAAAATGGCAGCCCTGTTTTTCTTATCCTGGAGAACTGCTTTAGTGTTAGATTGGTTAGGCTGTACTTACCACCAATAGGTTTAGCAGGAGTCTCTCTGTCTCCATCAGTAGAACGTTGAGATTCATCATTTCTCCTGGATTTATCCTTTTTCAGATGTCTTTAAAATAGTAAAATAGAAGGTATTTTATGAATTACAAAGTACTGTAACAGATCTTTATTCTGCAGAATGAAATATAGACTCATATGTTTCTTCATTCATTTTGTCCTTTACATGCTGTAGAAACATTGGCAATAAGGAAAATTTTGGTAATTATCAACAATTTTTCATGTACATGAAAGTTCAATATGTGTGGATCGTACTGGGTTGTAAGGTAATATGAAGATTAGACAGGAGTGGATTTATTTGAGTGGAATTGAATTCTCCTCACACAAAACTCAGAATGTTGGAGAACACAGATTTTTTGTAATTCACTCCACGCGAATAAAGCAAAGTGGAAGCTAGCGGCAGCCGCCAGATTGCAGAAGAGTAGAGGGCTGGCAGAAAGATGAGCTCACTTCTCTGACCGACTTCCGCTGCTTTATGCCCAATGGCCAGTTTTCCACACTACCATCATGCCGCACCTCAGGCCAAGTGTTCCCTTTGGACTGAAACTTTGGCTACAAGTGGCCCCGAAAGGTCTCTGCCCATGCAAGTCCCAACCAAGAGTCAACACTGGGCTGGAGTTGCGGGCATAGAGCAGTGGGGGCTTCCGGAGAGGGGCTTGGTTGTATATAAACTTTATTTTCTTCTTATATCTTCCATTTATTACCATCTGGGACTGGGGAGACCCCAGAGTATAACAGGGAACAATCAATATGTGAAGAATAATTTTGCTGTGAATTGAATCTCTAAATAAAATCTGCTGATTTGGCAGAATTTTGTCTGAGCCTCTCATCTGTAATAAAGATGGAAATTTTTGCAGACTCCCATGTACAATATAAATCATCCTTTACAATACTTACCTACATATGGTGTTACAGATGACACCAAGGAATGTTCCAAGGAAGAATATGATAACTACAAAATAAATGACCTTATTCCAAGGGATCTTTGGAGGAACGATAACATCCACTGAAAAAGAAGAGAAAATACATATATTATCTATATATCCAGTAACCCTTCTGTAATCCACTGCCATTATTATCGAAGCAGTCCTATAAAGGGAATCTGTCACCAGGCTTTTGCCATCTTATCGAGAGAACCATAATGTAGAAGCATAGACCTTTACTATAGCGATGTGTCAATTACTGGACTGTTTCAATAGAATCACTGTTTTACCAGCAATCGATTATCACTACAGGACAACTGGTCTTGTGCCTCCTAGTCCAGCCAGACCCCCAGCAATATACAATGTAAGCACAAGCTGTGGCGGGGTTATACACAGCTGAAAAACTGAGCTCTGCTCAATCTGCAGCAGAGAAAACTGTGACTCTATTATATAGTCTACTAGCTGAAGAGCCCGGCGCTGTCCGGGCATAGTAACTAACTTTGGTTAGTTACAACAAATTATAATTATCCTCCATCCCATAGTCCCGTGCCCATATACCCATAATACATATCCACCATCCCATAGGCCCGTGCCCATATACCCATCATACATATTCTCCATCCCATAGTCCCATGCCCATATACCCATCATACATCCTCCATCCCATAGTCCCGTGCCCATATACTCATCATACATATTCTCCATCCCATAGTCCCATGCCGATATACCCATCATACATCCTCCATCCCATAGTCCCATGCCCATACACCATCATACATATTCGCCATCCCATAGCCGAGTGCCCATATACCCATCACACATTCTTCATCTCATAGTCCCATGCCCATATGCCCATCACACATCCTCCATTCCATAGTCCCGTGCCCATGTACCCATCACACATGCTCCATCCCATAGTCCCATGCCCATATACCCATCATACATATCCTCCATCCCATAGTCCCGTGCCCATATGCTCATCACACATCCTCCATCCCATAGTCCCGTGCCCATATACCCATCATACATATCCACCATCCCATAGGCCCGTGCCCATATACCCGTCATAAATATCCTCCATCCCATACTCCAGTGCCCATATACCCATCACACATCCTCCATTCCATAGTCCCATGCCCATATTCCCATCATACATATTCTCCATCCCATAGTCCAATGCCCATATTCCCATCATACATATTCTCCATCCCATAGTCCCATGCCCATATACCCATCATACATATCCTCCATCCCATAGTCGAGTGCCCATATACCCATCACACATATCCTCCATCCCATAGTCCCATGCCCATATACCCGTCATACATATCCTCCATCCCATAGTCCAGTGCCCATATACCCATCACACATCCTCCATTCCATAGTCCCATGCCCATATACCCATCATACATATTCTCCATCCCTTAGTCCCATGCCCATATACCTATCATACATATTCTCCATCCCATAGTCCCCTGCCCATATACCCATCAAACATATCCTCCATCCCATAGTCAAGTGCCCATATACCATCACACATCCTCCATCCCATAGTCCCGTGCCCATATATCCATCACACATCCTCCATCCCATAAGCCCGTGCCCATATACCCATCATACATATCCTCCATCCCATAGTCCAGTGACCATATACCCATCACACATCCTCCATTCCATAGTCCCGTGCCCATAAACCGGTCATACATATTCTCCATCTCATAGTCCCATGCCCATATACCCATCATACATATTCGCCATCCCATAGTCGAGTGCCCATATACCCGTCATACATATCCACCATCCCATAGGCCCGTGCCCATGTACCCGTCATACATATCCTCCATCCCATAGTCCAGTGGCCATATACTCATCATACATATTCTCCAACCCATAGTCCCATGCCCATATACCCATCATACATATCCTCCATCCCATACTCCAGTGCCCATATACCCATCACACATCCTCCATTCCATAGTCCCATGCCCATATTCCCATCATACATATTCTCCATCCCATAGTCCCATGCCCATATTCCCATCATACATATTCTCCATCCCATAGTCCCATGACCATATACCCATCATACAAATCCTCGATCCCATAGTCGAGTGCCCATATACCCATCACACATATCCTCCATCCCATAGTCCCATGCCCATATACCCGTCATACATATCCTCCATCCCATAGTCCAGTGCCCATATACCCATCACACATCCTCCATTCCATAGTCCCATGGCCATATACCCATCATACATATTCTCCATCCCATAGTCCCATGCCCATAAACCCATCATACATATTCGCCATCCCATAGTCGAGTGCCCATATACCTGTCATACATATCCACCATCCCATAGGCCCGTGCCCATTTCCCCATCATATATATCCTCCATCCCATAGTCCAGTGTCCATATACCCATCACACATCCTCCATTCCATAGTCCCATGCCCATATACCCATCATACATATTCTCCATCCCATAGTCCCATGCCCATATACCCATCTTACATATCCGCCATCCCATAGTCCCGTGCCCATATACCCGTCAAACATATCCTCCATCCCATAGTCAAGTGCCCATATACCATCACACATCCTCCATCCCATAGTCCCGTGCCCATATATCCATCACACATCCTCCATGCCATAAGCCCGTGCCCATATACCCATCATACATATCCTCCATCCCATAGTCCCGTGCCCATATACCCATCATACATATCCTCCATCCCATAGTCCAGTGACCATATACCCATCACACATCCTCCATTCCATAGTCCCGTGCCCATATACCGGTCATACATATTCTCCATCCCATAGTCCCATGCCCATATACCCATCATACATATTCGCCATCCCATAGTCGAGTGCCCATATACCCGTCATACATATCCACCATCCCATAGGCCTGTGCCCATGTACCCGTCATACATATCCTCCATCCCATAGTCCAGTGGCCATATACTCATCATACATATCCTCCAACCCATAGTCCCATGCCCATATACCCATCATACATATCCTCCATCCCATAGTCCCATGCCCATATACCCATCATACATATCCGCCATCCCATAGTCCCATGCCCTTATACCTGTCAAACATATCCTCTATCCTATAGTCAAGTGCCCATATACCCATCACACATCCTCCATCCCATAGTCCCGTGCCCATATATCCATCACACATCCTCCATCCCATAAGCCCGTGCCCATATACCCATCATACATATCCTCCATCCCATAGTCGAGTGCCCGTATATCCATCACACATCCTTCATCTCATAGTCCCATGCCCATATACCCATCATACATATCCTCCATCTCATAGTCCAGTGCCCATATACCCGTCATATATATCCTCCATCCCATAGTCGAGTGCCCATATACCCATCACACATCCTCCATCCAATAGTCCCATGCCCATATACCCGTCACACTTCCTCCAACCCATAGTCCCATGCCCATATACCATCATACATATTCGCCATCCCATAGTCGAGTGCCCATATACCCATCATACATATCCTCCATCCCATAGTCCAGCATAGGCCCGTGCCCATATACCCGTCATACATATCCTCCATCCCATAGTCCAGTGCCCATATACCCATCACACATCCTCCATCCCTTAGTCCCGTGCCCATATACCGGTCATACATATCGTCCATCCCATAGTCCCGTGCCCATATACCCGTCATACATATCCTCCTTCCCATTGTCCAATGCCCATATACCCATCACACATCCTCCATCCCATAGTCCCATGCACATATACCCATCACACACCCTCCATCCCATTGTCCTGTGCCCATATACCGGTCATACATATCGTCCATCCCATAGTCCCGTGCCCATATACCCGTCATACATATCCTCCATCCCATAGTCCAGTGCCCATATACCCATCACACATCCTCCATCCCATAGTCCCGTGCCCATATACCCGTCATACATATCCACCATCCCATAGGCCCGTGCCCATATATCCATCATGCATATCCTCCATCCCATAGTCAAGTGCCCATATACCCATCACACATCCTCCATCCCATAGTCCCATGCCCATATACCCATCATACATATTCAACATCCCATAGTCCCATGCCCATATACCCATTATACATATTCGTCATCCCATAGTCGAGTGCCCATATACCCATCATACATATCCTTCATCCCATAGTCCAGTGCCCATATACCCATCACACATCCTCCATCCCATAGTCCCGTGCCCATATACCGGTCATACATAGCCACGATCCCATAGTCGAGTGCCCATATACCCATCATACATATCCTTCATCCCATAGGCGAGTGCCCATATACCCATCACACATCTTCCATCCCATAGTCCCGTGCCCATATAACTGTCATACATATCGTCTATCCCATAGTCCCGAGCCCATATACCCGTCATACATATCCTCCATCCCATAGTCCAGTGCCCATATGCCCATCACACATCCTCCATTCCATAGTCAACCATTATGACATCATAATGAGTGGCGGCAGGGCTTGCAACCTATGATGACATCAGCGTCGCCATGGCAACCATTGTGACATCATGAGGGGCGGGGCTTGATACGCACACACTGTTTCCCCAGTATGCAAATAGGGGCATTATGACATCATAATGAGGGGCGGGGCTTGACGCGCACACACTTTTTCCCAAGTATGTAGACAGGGGCAAAATTGTTTGGTGAATTGGAACGCGCGGGGTTAAAATTTTGCCTCACAACATAGCTTAGGACGCTCTCAGGGTCCAGACGTGCGACTGTGCCAAATTTTGCGGCTGTAGCTGCGACGGTGCGGATGCCTATCCCGGGCATACACACATACATACATACACACATACATGCACACATACACACACACATACATACACACATACACACACACATACACACACATACATACACACTTTGAGCTTTATATATTAGTTTGGACGGTAGGACCCAGCATGACGATTAAAAATATGGGACCGTAGTTTTGCTAAATTATGTCTCAGGGATTATGAAAAAAAATAATTCAAAATACCCATTTGTTATCGCTGCATTTGTAAAAGTTCGATCTATCAAAATCTAAACTAAATTTATCTGACCAGTATACAGCATAATGAGAAAAAAAAAATCGAAATTGCCAGAATGAAATTTTTTGGCAGCCGCAAGATTGCAATAAAGATAAAGATTGCAAAAAGCGATAAAAAAAACATAGTATCTACCCCAAAATGGTATCAGTAAAAAGATCAACTCAGGGCGCAAAAAGTAAGCCTTCACCCAGCCTAATGAGGTTTACCCCATAATATGTGAATATTTGGAAAAGTACTTACCTGCTGGGGTCGTATGCGTGGGCAAGGAATCATAGCGCTGGGTGATGAGAGGCGCGCCTTCCACCGATGCTAATAGCAAACTCACGATTAGAAGAAATCGAAAGAGCATTTTAGCTTGGAGAAATATCGCTGAATGTGTAACACACAGGGAGTTATCGCTGAATGTGTAACACACAGGGAGTTATCGCTGAATGTGTAACACACAGGGAGTTATCGCTGAATGTGTAACACACAGGGAGTTATCGCTGAATGTGTAACACACAGGGAGTTATCGCTGAATGTGTAACACACAGGGAGTCTTGTCAGACAAAGCCTCTTCCTGCAGCGTCACTCCTTATAACCACACATTCCGTGATGTCACAATGGAGATCTCAGTGTGACATCACGAGGAGCGGAACACCAGTGATGTCACAATGGATGAGATAACTGCAACTACTCAACATGGAGCAGCTCCATCAATCTATATATGATTAATATTATATTAATGTATAAGAACCAATCCGCATTAGAGGATATTATGAATGTATGGGGGCGACACAGAGAGACATTATTCATGTGTTGGCCACAGGGAGACGTTACTATTACTGGGCCACATAGGGTGGCAATATTAACTCACGGTGAACACATAGGTGGACAGTTTTACCAGATGAGTGCCACATAAGGGCCAATATTAATGTATTAACAGGGGGACATCATTACTATATGGGGGCCAGGAAAGGGACAATATTACGGTATATGGGTCACATAGGAGGAAATTATTAATATTAGAGGCACATAGAGGGACAATATTAATTTATGGGGGCCACAAGGGAGGACATTGTTATTAAGTGGGGTCCACATATGATAATATTTTTAATGTATGAGGGCCACAATTTGGAATGTTACTGCTATATTGGGGTCATAAAAAGGAATTCCACATCTGGATGAAGGCATAATAGTTGGACATTACTACTGTGTGGGTGCCGTGTTGGGGCAATTCTACTGTATTTTGGCAAACAGGGGACATCAGGGGTGGATTAAGGGTAGCCAGGGCCCCGGGCTCTTCAGACTCTGTGGGCCCCCCGGTCATGTGACGGGATCATGCGACGGGGTCATCATATACCTGAAACAGATTATTCCAGAAAAATAGTTGCTGAGTGAAACTATAACCTGTCAAACATCCATTGATCTAGTCAATTTACCCTTCAGTTAGGAAGAAAAAAAATAAAAAACACTTTAAGCCATACTATTGAACTGTCCAATTTTAATCTGTAAACAAGACTGTCGCCAATTTTCGCAAGTTTCTCAGAATTGACATGCTGCGGGAAATAAACCGCTGCGTTTCCACATGGAATTTTCCGCAGCATGTGCTCAGCGGTTTTTCAGTTCCATAGGAGAACCTGGTACTGTACACCGCATGGAAAACTGCTGCGGATCCACAGGGCCAAATCCGCTGCGGATCGGCAGACTAATCCGCAACGTGTGCCCACACCCTGAGGATTCCCAAGTCTGCAGTCACAGACTTACATGGAAAGACTGCAGACTTTTAGCTTAAGACGGGACAACACCTTTAACCCTTAAAAGAAATAACCAACTAATTCAGATCAATACAAAGTTGCAACTTAACAACTTAGATCCAGCTTTTTTGATCAGCAGCCACTACAGCCAGCCTGGAAAAAAACGGCTTATGTGCATCTTCCCATTTTGTGCTTGTGTTATAAGACCAGTGGCCCAAAGTCACTTAACCCCTGAAAAACATCAGTTACTTATCAAAATCTGTGAAAACTGGCTATTTGCCCGTTGGTCTGATGCCCAGAGCCCATTTGGGCCAGTCTAGTGACCTGAATGTGATGCAGGCAATCACTATGTAATACTAGTGTGAGATCAGCGGCTCAAAGTCATTTAACCCCTGAAAAATAACACTTATCCAAATCAAAATCGCCCATCTGTCCACTTTGATGCCAGTTCTGATACCCAGAACACATAGGACAGACTAAAGGGACCTGAATTTGATGTCGGGCATCATGATCTATGTGTATGCAGTGTGATATCAGTGGCCCAAAGTTATTTAACCCTTTCATTGATGCTCAACCTCATTGGCAACATTACCAGGAACAGATTATTCAGGGGATGACTGACTTAAGAAGGACAATATTACTAGTAGTACAAAACATTACTAATAAGGCTGTGTTCACACATTGCATTTTTGCAGGGTTTTTTTGCTGCTTTTTTTATGCAAGTTTTAAGCTGCGTTTTACTGTATCAGGAAAGTCTATTAGATTTCAGAAATCTCATGCACACATATTGGTTTTATTTCCCTGACTGATTTGGAAAACTGCTGCATTTTTAAAAACGGCAACATATCACTTTCAGCGGTTTGTCTGCCTTTGTTTCCACAAAAAAAAGGCAGAATAAAAAGCTGAAAGTGACATGTTGCAGTTTTTAAAAATGCAGCAGAAATCGCAGGTAGCAGTTTTTGGTGCAAAAATCTGAGAGTTAAATCAGACTTGTTTTGAGAGGTGGGGGGGCACTAAACTTTAATAACATGCACGAGAGACTACAAAAACACAGCAAAACTTGCTTTTTGCAAGCAGCTTAAAGGCAGCTTTAAATTTTCATTAAAAAAAAACAAAACACAACATGTGAACATAGACTACGTACAGCACCACCTAAAAGAAAATGGTGGACAAGCTGCTAGATATCAGAAAAGTCACAATAACAATCAATGTCATAAATTCTGACAACCCCACATGTAGGCGCAGACCGTATGCCAGGGTTGTGTCAGCGCCATTCTGGATGGCAGGGCTCATATTGGACCTGTGTATGACCTTCTAGGGACCACCTAGTATTATACCCCTTAGTGACCCCTACATGACAGGCGGCTGCAGATCGTCTGCTGACAGCACAGTGACATGATGAAGGTGCCAGGACTTGCAGGCATGGCTGGGGCTATGGCATCCCCTGGAGGTGCACAGAGCAGTACCAGCCCTCATTCCTCCCCCAAGATGTTGCACATATGTCATTACCTTTCTCTCCAACACAAAGACTCCTTGGATCAGTGCTCCCCGGCTATACCGCCCCCATCATAAAGCAGCCCCGAGCCCCAGCCGTGCACATATGCTATCCACATCCAGGTAATGGTGAAGGCTGGCAGCATGATGGGCAGGATCACCCAGCCTGGCATCTTGGAGAGAGGTATTCTGGTGGCAAGGCTGCGGTGCCCTGCTGATGGCTGTCCTGGGCTTCGGCACTTCACAGTAAACTGCCCGGATCTAGGTGGAGGCTTTTCCCAAGCCGCTCTTCTCCCATAACCCAGGATGGAGCTCGCCAGTGCCCCCGGCCCTTTGCAGGTCCCGATGGGCAGAAAGCTTCAGCCTTTCTGATCTCTGGGCCAAGGCACAAGCAGCCCGGCGGAGGCACAGCCGAGGGACGTGATCCGGGCTGTGATCCCCAGCAGCCACTGCCAGAACACTGAGGCAGGAACTGAACTTGGCGCCTCAGCGAGGAGGGGGCGGGGCCTGCAGTGTGACGTGTTTCTGCATCCGGCTCCCTGTGCAGTTCATGTGACAGCACTGGATACGAGACCCCCGCAGCAGCCAGAATACTGAGGTCGGTGGGGAGCTGGATGGGCAGGAGGGCAAGCGGGCCCCCGACTATAACTGTTTGTCACACTTTATAATTGGGAAATTTACCCTGTGCTGGTGGCCCCCCCCACTGGGCCTTGGGCAACCGCCCTGATTGACCTTATTATAATCCGCCACTGGGGGACATAATTACTACTGAATGTGGACACAGAGGAGCATCATTACTGTAATGTATTTTATTTTGGGGGATACTGTTACCATATAATAAAAGGGAGGTACTATTTTTGTAGAATTGGAGGAAAAGTGGCAATGGTGACCAGGAAGCAATAATCCATAGATGTCTCTGTTACACTCTGAAGAGACGAGTCCTGACAGTGAGAAGTCAGAGCAGTCTGTGCTGGATGAAGAAAAGAGAACATTATTTACTTCAATTGGAGACATCACTGGGGAGTATCTTGAGCTACCTCTACTATATGTATTGATACCTTCCACTATTCGGTCATTATATGGGGGTACCAGCAGTGTTAGTACAGTGATTCCTATTAATAATCACTATAAAGATATGATTTGATCACTATTTGCTGGTCATACGGTCATGGTGTAGCGGCATAATTTGTTTCTTGTATGTAGTAGTATTGGTACACTGTGTGCAAAACTATTAACCAGTTTACCCCCAGGGTGGTTTGCACGTTAATGATGGGGCCAATTTTTACAATTCTGACCACTGTCGCTTTATGAGGTAATATCTCTGGAACGCTTTTATGGATCCCAGTGATTCTGATATTGTTTTTCTCATGACATATTGTACTTCATGATAGTGGTAAAATTTCATTCATATAATGTTAGGCATCTAGTTTCTCCCACTGCACAGGAGGAGTCTCGAGCCATGTCCTCTGGGGTCTCCCATTTTTCTGCAGCTGCAGAGGTTCCTGCTCAGCAGAGACGTCGGTCCCAGCGTTTTGCAGCGTCTGCTCCGATTGGACCACCAGGAAGGTCCCGGAAGGCTGCAACTATAAAAGCTTAGCATGGCCGCCCGGCCATGCGCTAATATAGACCATGTGGAGTGAGTGTTGTATGCATGTATGAATGTCTCTGGTGAATGACTCATTATGAAACCCCTACCCTTGGTACGCATGCGTTGTGTAGCCTAGCCTGCTAGCGCCCAGGTTGAGGTCCAGGTAGAGGCAGAGTCAGACACTGGCATCAGCATCCACCGGTGGCTTTGTCTATACACCACGGTGCACGTAGACTGCTCTCCTCGGTGGTCAGCATTCAGTGGAGGCTTCCGCAGGTGCGACACCGCACTCTCAGTAGGTCTAGAGAGACTAAGACCTCGTGTCCTTGGGGCTGAGTTCTGTGATCATATACTGCGCGCCCTCTTGCCGAGTGCTGTGAGTTTGAACAGGCTCCGGCATTCATGTTTTGCGGTACTGCGGGTCTGTGACGTAACAAAGTTCGCTCCTGTTCACACCGGATGGCGTTAACCCGCGTGTGACCTTTTGTATACTGCTATACACATCCGCCATTTACTAAGCAGCCGTTTACCACCTCTGCACGGTGGACCCCGGGCTGCGAACGCACCTTATCATTTTATTATTTGGTGCGTTCCGCCAACCCTAACATATAACAGGTTTATTTGTGCAAAAAACGGAAATTTGGCAAAAATTTTGCAATTTTCCAACTTTGAATTTTTATGCCCTTAAATCCCAGAGTTATGGCACAGAAAAAACTTAATAAGCATTTATCATGATCATCTTGGAAACGCGTCACTAATCCCACCCATCAGCACGCCCATCACATGAATTCAAGGTGCCAATGGGTTAGCATGACAACGCGGGGTCTGCAAGAGACCCCTGTGGTTGTCATTGCTGATCTGCTAGGTGCGCTGCCCTAAGGCTGGCGCTCGTAGCAGATGATCAGTTCTGCTGCAGATAGCAGGGCTGAAGCGAACAGATGATTGCAGCTTCAAGTCTCCTAAATAGACTATTGAAGCAAGTAAAATGTAGAAAAAAGTTTTTAAAAATATTAAAAGAATTAAAATAATATAAGTTCAAATCACCCCCCTTTTGCCCCATTCAAAATAAAAGAAAAACAAAAAAATTCAAATACACACTTATTTGGCATTGCTGCATTCAGAAACACCTGATCTATCAAAATATAAAAATAATTAATCCGATCGATAAACGGCGTAATGAGAGAAAAAATTCAAAACTCTAGAATTACCGTATATACTCGAATATAAGCCGAGATTATCAGCCCATTTTTTAGGGCCGAAAGTCCCCCTATCGGCTTATATTCGAGTCATATACACCAGGGGGTCGGAGGGGGTGTCAGGTAATACTTATATTCTGGTGTGGTCTCTGCAGCCCCCAGCTTCTCCGCGATCTCCCTTCCTGCCTTCAGCGGTCACGTGGTACCGCTCATTACACTCATGAATATGTGCATATTCAGGAGGTGTAATGAGCGGTACCACGTGACCGCTGAAGGCAGGAAGGGAGATCGCGGGGAAGCTGGGGGCTGCAGAGACTGTGCCAGGTCCGGTAAGTATAGCGATACTCACCTGTCCGGGTCTATCGCTGCTTGCTGCTGTCTGGCATGTCATCTGTAAGTGACGTTCAGACAGCAGAGGGCGTGGTGATGTGGTTATTGCTCGCCACGCCCCCTGCAGTTTGAACGTCACTGACAGATGACATGCCAGACAGCAGCAAGCAGCGGCACCTGGCCCCAGCGACAGAGAGGTGAGTATGTCATATTTTTTATTTTTAAATGCGGCAGCAGCAGCACATGGGGGCATAATGTATGGATCATCTTATGGGGGCAGCACATGGGGGCATAATCTATGGAGCATCTTATGGGGGCAGCATATGGGAGCATAATATATGTAGCATCTTATGGGGGCAGCATATAGGGGTATAATCGATGGAGCATCTTATAGGGTCAGCATATGGGGGATTAATCTAAGGAGCATCTTATGGGGCAGCATATGGGGGAATAATCTATGGAGCATCTTATGGGGGTAGCATATGGGGGCATAATCTTTGGAGCATCTTATGGGGGCAGCATATGGTGCCTATTCTATGGAGCATCTTATGGGGCCATAAGTTTTATGGAGCAGCATATGGGGCATATTATTCTAGGGAGCATCTTATGGGGCCATTATTAACCTTTGTGCAGCATTATATGGGGTGTATTTTGTATGGAGCATCTTATGGGGCCATTATGAACTGTATGGAGCATTATATGGGGCTCCTGATTCAATATGGATATTCAAAAACATTTAACCTACTGATGTCTCAATTAAGCTTACTTTTATTGGTATCTATTTTTATTTGTGAAATTTACTAGTAGCTGCTGCATTTTCCACCCCAGGCTTATACTCAAGTCAATATCACCTCTATGCAGTATCACCTCTATGCTGATGACACGCAGATCTACCTATCTGGACCCAACCTCGCCTCCTTACTGACTGAAATCCCACAATGTCTGTCTGCTATCTCAGCCTTCTTCTCTGCTCGCTTTCTCAAACTGAACATGGACAAAACAGAATTCATCATCTTCCCCCCATCTCACTCTACCCCTCCACCAGACCTATCCATCAATGTTAATGGCTGCTTTCTTTCCCCAGTCCCACACGCTCGGTGTCTAGGGTGATCCTCGACTCTGCGCTCTCTTTCAAACCACATACCCAAGCCCTCGCCTCCTCCTGTCACCTCAAACTCAAAAATATTTCCCGGATCCACTCATTCCTCAACCACAAAACCTCAAAAACACTAGTGTACGCTCTTATCATCTCCCGCCTCAATTACTGCAACCTCCTACTCTCTGGCCTCCCCTCTAGCACTTTGGCTCCGCTCCAGTCCATCCTACACTCTGCTGCCCGACTAATCCACCTGTCTCCCTGCTACTCCCCAGCCTCCCCCCTATGCCAGGCCCTTCACTGGCTTCCTATTGCCCAGAGGCTCCAATTCAAAACCCTAACCATGACATACAAAGCCATCCACAACCTGTCTCCTCCATACATCTGTGACATGGTCTCTAGGTACCCACCCACACTCAACCTTTGATCATCTCAAGATCAAGATCTCCTCCACTCCCTCTTATCTCTTCTTCCCACAACCGCATACAAGACTTCTCCCGTGCTTCCCCCATACTCTGGAACTCTCTGCCGCAACACATCAGACTCTCACCATCAACGGAAACCTTCAAGAAGAACCTGAAAACCCACCTGTTCTGACAAGCCTACAGCCTGCAATGATCCTCGGTCTACTGAACCACCGCACGACCTGCTCTACCCTCTCCTACTGTATCCTCACCCATCCCTGTAGACAGTGAGCCCTCGCGGGCAGGGTCCCCTCTCCTTATGTACTTGTGTGTCCCTTGTCTTACACATGTTTATTATACTTGTCTATATTTCCCCTTTTCACATGTAAAGCGCCATGGAATAAATGGCACTATATAAATGCATAATAATAATAAGTTTTCCCAGTTTTTTGTGGCAAAATTAGGGGGGGTCGGCTTATACTCGGGTTGGCTTATAATCGGGTATATACGGTAAGTTTCTTTGGTCGTCACAACATTACAATAACAGGCGATCAAAAGATCGTATCTGCACCAACATGGTATCAATAAAAACGTCAGATCGGAAAATAGCGCCATTGTTTTGTTCTTTTTTCTTATTTTTTAAAAACTTTAGATTTTTTTCACCACTTACCATAAAAAAAAAGAACCTAGACACGTTTGGTGTATGAGAATTCGTAATGAGCTGTAGAGTCATAACAGCAAGTCAGTTTTAGCATGTAGTGAACACGAGTGATTGTGAGCCCTTGGGATTACGAACCTCGCAATGGGGTGTAACCACGCAACAGACTCCTCTCGCAATGGGGTGTAACCATGCACCAGACTGGTGTATGTGCAGACTAACAACAAACATAAATACCTGGTGTACCTCTCCTGCCACTCCTACCTTGTGTATGAAAAAGCTCTGTCATTAATATTGTTTGAGTAGAGCTATGCGACAGCGCTATGTTAGGCGTCGGGTTCCTGTCGCTGCACAGCGGGAATCCTGAGTCTTACTTCCGGTGGTCTCTCATTCTTCTCCAGCCGCAGAGGAGGTTGCTCAGCAAACTCGTTGGTCCCGGCGCTCTGCCCAGACCAGCTCCATGGGTTTGCTTGCTGCTGCCACCTCTGGCTCAGCTATGGCAATACATGCTGCTCAGCAGCAAGATTCTCCAGGGACTAAGTCCTCATGTCGGGCCACTGAGCATGCCCGTGGAGTGATCTCCCATTGGAGATCGAAGGTCACGTGCTCAGGTCCTGCTCCTGTACGGATTGGCCCAGCCGAGAAGCCAGGAAGGTCCCGGATGCTCGCAGCTATAAAAGGGTCGCATGGCCGCTCGGCCATGCGCTAGGATAGACTGTATTTTCAGACTATAAGTAGTGAGTGATGAATGCATGTATGAATGTCTCTGGTGACTGACTCATTATGAAACCCCTACCCTTGGCACGCATGTGTTGTGCAGCCTAGCCTGCTAGCGCCCAGGCTTAGGCGTAGGTAGGTCAGAGTCTGTGTCAGACATTAGTCTTCATCAGTGACTCGGCACGCCTCAGTGCAAGTGCTCCACACTCCATAGCCAGCGTCTATAGCGGCATTCGTGGCAGCGATGCCGCGCGCTCAGTGGGCCTAGAGGGACTCTAACCCCGTGTCCTTGGGGTAGAGTTCTGTGGCCATTTGCTGTGCTCTCTTTGGCCGGGCTCTGTGAGCTAAACAGGCTCCGGCATCCACGTTCAGCGGTTGTGCGGCTCTGTGAATTATCAGAGTCCGCTCCTGTTCACACTGTGTGACGTAACCTACGTGTGACTGTTTTCACGCCGCCCTATTCTTCCGCCATTGTCTAGCAGCAGTATACCACCTCTGCACAGTGGACCCCTGGCTGTGAACGCACCTACTACTACTTTACAATTTGGTGAATTCCGCCAGCCCTAACACACTATCCATGAAGAAAGTGCATGGGTAGAGCTATCCCATAGCTCTATTCCCAAAGGAAATGAACAAGTAGAGCTATCCGATAGCGCTATCCCTCAATGTTCCTGAGTGTAAGCTATTTCACATGGTTGAGCGCACTTGGGATCTGCCCCCAAGGCCCTGCCCATGCCCAATGTTTGGTCCGTAGACCGCGGCTAGGAGTTAGTCCCGCTTATAGACATGGAGTCACTTCCTGACCTTTTTGGGAAATCCGCTGATTCTGTTGTTCTGCAGGCAGGATATTAGATGAGTCCTCTTCTTCTCATGCTGGAACTTAGCTGTGGGTTCACCGTCATCTGCCATAAGCTCGTAGGCAAACGCTATAGCATATAAGCCACAGTCGTACCCTTTCTTCTGCTGATCCACATTGATAAACCTCAAATGTTTCAGGGGCTTGTCGACCACTTCACTGTACATATTGATAATCTTCTGACGGATGGATGGACTCAGATTCTTAGTCCTGATGCTGTCGGCCACAAAGATTTGGCCATTTTTATAGCAGGTTGTCAGCCAGTGCACCCTGTCCTCATCATAGTGGATTTGTACAGCATTCTTCAGTACGCTGTGCCCTGGTACCATAAGAGCGTAGGGGGGCTGCAAGCCAGCAAAACCCTTAAACTGTCTGTGCAGCAGGTCCTGGGCCATGATGATGATCTCATGATCCAGGAAGCCTTCCTTTCCTTTGCTCAGCAGGTTGGTTAAGATTTCTGGAGGCAGGTTCCCAATATCGGGCATCTCCACTTGTGGGGTCACTATCTCCGGGGTTACTCCTCTAAGTAGATCAGCAACGTTTTCTGTAGCCGCTCTCTTGGCTGGTGTCAGCATCTCAGGCTTACTGTTAGAGGAGATGGCCACATCCTTATCTGTTTCAATATCGATGACAACATAATCTGGACCGGGAGAAGAAATGTTGGTGTTCTCAAGGTCATCTGTCATTTTGACCATTGGTTCATCCTCATTTTTTCCTGTTAAATAGATCAAAGAAATCATAATTTTTTAAAATAAAATATTCTCCATATTTGTTATGGATTATTACGTCTACTGCTCCTTTACTTCGCAACCGCCCACTGTAGATAAACGTTGGCGCTTGCTGAGCTCTATGCAGTGCCGACGTTTGCCATGACATGGTCGGTGGTCTTGCAGTGCTCACGACCCCCAGGGTCCTGCAAGCACTGCGATTCCAGTGCAGAGCGATAGCTCTGACAGGTGTTATCATTGCCGTGAAGCACCTGAAGGGTTGATAAACTTTTTGAAATTGGTTTTGAGCACTTTGAGGGGTGCAGTTTTTAGAATGGTGCCACTTTTGGGTATTTTCTATATTAAATGCTCCTCAAAGTAACTTCAAATGTGATGTGGTCCCTAAAAAAATTGTTTTTGCAAATAATAGGAAACATGCTGACAAGGATGGGAGGGGGGTAGCCCCGCATACCAGGACGTGCAGCACGAAATCTCCGCCTCATCCCAGCCTGCAGCATCACCCCACTCCTGTATCCTCCAGCAGCGACCTTGGGACCCCGCTTCACAGCAGCCACCACCCCCAGTAAGCAATAAGACGCATGGATTATAAGAAGCACCACCATTTTAGTAAAGAAATTTTTTTTTCCTATTTTTCTCGTCAATATTTGGGGTGCGTCGTATAATCCGTAGTATCGCATAATCCAAAAAATACAGTATTTGCACATAGATTTTATAGGCTTGTCTAGGGTTATAAAAATGTAATTGGTTTGTTTGAAACACAAGACCACCCCTGTCTACAGGTTGTGCCTGTTATTGCAGATCAGCTCCAGTGAAGGGAATGGTATAGAGCTGCAATACCATGAACAAGCTGAAGATTTTGATTGCAAAGATTTTTTTTTTTTAAGAAGATGGCAGCCCTGTTTTTCTTATCCTGGAGAACTGCTTTAGTGTTAGATTGGTTAGGCTGTACTTACCACCAATAGGTTTAGCAGGAGTCTCTCTGTCTCCATCAGTAGAACGTTGAGATTCATCATTTCTCCTGGATTTATCCTTCTTCAGATGTCTTTAAAATAGGAAAATAGAAGGTATTTTATAAGTTACAAAGTAACGAATCTTTATTCTGTGGAATGAAATATAGACTCATATGTTTCTTCATTCATTTTGTCTTTTACATTCTGTAGAAACATTGGCAATCAGTAAAATTTTGGTAATTATCAACAATTTTTCAGGTACATGAAAGTTCAATATGTGTGGATCGTACTGGGTTGCAAGGTAATATGAAGATTAGACAGGAGTGGATTTATTTGAGTGGAATTGAATTCTGCTCATACAAAACTCAGAATGTTGGAGAACAAAGATTTTTTGTAATTCACTCCAAGCAAAAAAAGCAAAGTGGAAGCTAGCGGCAGCCGCCAGATTGCGGAAGAGTAGAGGGCTGGCAGAAAGATGAGCTCACTTCTCTGACCGACTTCCGCTGCTTTATGCCCGATGGCCAGTTTTCCACACTACCATCATGCCGCACCTCTGGCCAAGTGTTCCCTTTGGGCTGAAACTTTGGCTACAAGCGGCCCCGAAAGGTCTCTGCCCATGCATGTCCCAACCAAGAGTCAGCACTGGGCCGGAGTTTCAGGCAGAGAGCATTGGGGGCTTCCGGAGAGGGGCTTGGTTGTATATATACTTTATTTTCTTCTTACATCTTCCATTTATTACCATCTGGGACTGGGGAGACCCCAGAGCATAATAGGGAACAATCAATATGTGAAGAATAATTTTGCTGTGAACTGAATCTCTAAATAAAATCTGCTGATTTGGCAGAATTTTGTCACAGCCTCTCATCTGTAATAAAGATGGAATTTTTTGCAGACTCCCATGTACAATATAAATCATCCTTTACAATACTTACCTACATATGGTGTTACAGATGACACCAAGGAATGTTCCAAGGAGGAATATGATAACTACAAAATAAATGACTTTATTCCAAGGGATCTTTGGAGGAACAATACCATCCACTGAAAAAGAAGAGAGAATACATATATTATCTATATATCCAGTAACTTGTCTGTAATTCACTATGCCATTATTATCGAAGCAGTCCTATAAAGGGAATCTGTCACCAGGCTTTTGCCATCTTATCGGAGAGAACCATAATGTAGAAGCATAGAACTTTACTATTGCGATGTATCAATTACTGGACTGTTTCAATAGAATCACTGTTTTACCAGCAATCGATTATCACTACAGGACAACTGGTCTTGTGCCTCCTAGTCCAGCCAGACCCCCAGCAATATACAATGTAAGCACAAGCTGTGGCGGGGTTATACACAGCTGAAAAACTGAGCTCTGCTCAATCTGCAGCAGAGAAAACTGTGACTCTATTATATAGTCTATTGGACGGTAGGACCCAGCAAGACGATTAAAAATATGGGACCGTAGTTTTGCTAAATTATGTCTCAGGGATGCTGTCATATTAATATATAATAGATGTAATGGACAATATAGAGATCTATCCAGTGGCTTAGGTAGAGGCTGATGTGTCCTGGTGAAAATAAGTAATCTGGGCCCCCACCTGCATATTTGTCAGATGTATGGTCCTTTGTGACATTCCAGATCCTATGAATCTCTGACAGTGGCATATAACACGTGCCAGTAGGGGGGTGTCATATCACAAGCTGATCGGCGTGTCCGTGACATGATTGTGGGGTAACGATGGGTCGCCATGACAGCCCAGGGTCTGCCGAAGACCCCATGCTTGTTGTGAGGATCCTCTTGTGAAAGTCAGCCTGTAGCTGGCGTTCATAGGAGAACATTTGTTTAGCTACAGATAGCAGTGTTTATCCACTGCTATGTATAGCACATTCAACCGGACAGTGGCAGCGTCAAGTCCCTAAAGAGGACTATTGAGTACAGTAAAAATACAGTAAGATCTATCAAAATGTAAACTAAATTTATCTGATCAGTAAACAGCATAACGAGAAAAAAAAATCGAAATCACCAGAATTAAATTTTTTGGCAGCTGCAACATTGCAATAAAAGGCGATAAAAAAACCCATAGTATCTACCCCAAAATTGTATCAGTAAAAATATCAACTCAGGGCGCAAAAAGTAAGCCTTCACCCAGCCTAATGAGGTTTACCCCATAATATGTGAATATTTGGAAAAGTACTTACCTGCTGGGGTTGTATGCGTGGGCAAGGAATCATGGCGCTGGGTGATGAGAGGCGCGCCTTCCACAGATGCTAATAGCAAACTCACGATTAGAAGAAATCGAAAGAGCATTTTAGCTTGGAGAAATATCGCTGAATGTGTAACACACAGGGAGTTATCGCTGAATGTGTAACACACAGGGAGTTATCGCTGAATGTGTAACACACAGGGAGTTATCGCTGAATGTGTAACACACAGGGAGTCTTGTCAGACAAAGCCTCTTCCTGCAGCGTCACTCCTTATAACCACACATTCCGTGATGTCACAATGGAGATCTCAGTGTGACATCACGAGGAGCGGAACACCAGTGATGTCACAATGGGTCAGATAAAGGATAAACAGCGTATGCACAACTTCAGAAGGTGCTCAAGTAGGGCCCCACACCATACATGAATAATAAAGAAAACTTGGCACTCAACTTCTAGAATAATTTTTTGGATTTTTTAATGCAGCCAGAAAATAATAGACGTTTCGGCCTCACTGGCCTTCATCAGTAACAGACTGCAGTATAGTAGTTAATTGCATTCAGTGCGATAATAGAAGTGACACCATAGTCACTTTAAATGTGCCTGGTCATGCACTAGGCGCTGGGCATGGAGCCTGAATCAAATAGTACCTGGGTGGGTGGGGGTGCCATGCAGACATCAGCGACCCAGAATCCACTGTGACACAGCTGACCAACAGTGGATTCTGGGTCACTGATGTCTGCATCGCACTGAATGCGATTAACTACTATCCTGCAGTCTGGTTCTGATGAAGGCCAGTGAGGCCGAAACCTCTATTACAATGGGTCAGATAACTGCAACTACTCAACATGGAGCAGCTCCATCCATCTATATATGATTAATATAATATTAATGTCTAAGGACCAAGCCGCATTAGAGGATATTATGAATGTATGGGGGCGGAGACATTATTCATGTGTTGGCCACAGGGAGACATTACTATTACTGGGCCACATAGGGTGGCAATATTAACTCATGATGAACACATAGGTGGACAGTTTTACCAGATGAGTGCCACATAAGGGACAATATTAATGTATGGGGGCCACATGGGAGGACATTGCTATTAAGTGGGGTCCACATATGATGATATTTTTAATGTATGAGGGCCACAATTTGGAATGTTACTCAACATGGAGCAGCTCCATCCATCTATATATGATTAATATAATATTAATGTCTAAGGACCAAGCCGCATTAGAGGATATTATGAATGTATGGGGGCGGAGACATTATTCATGTGTTGGCCACAGGGAGACATTACTATTACTGGGCCACATAGGGTGGCAATATTAACTCATGATGAACACATAGGTGGACAGTTTTACCAGATGAGTGCCACATAAGGGACAATATTAATGTATGGGGGCCACATGGGAGGACATTGCTATTAAGTGGGGTCCACATATGATGATATTTTTAATGTATGAGGGCCACAATTTGGAATGTTACTACTACATTGGGGGTCATAAAAAGGAATTCCACATCTGTATGAAGGCATAATAGTTGGACATTACTACTGTATGGGTGCCGTGTTGGGGCAATTCTACTGCATTTGGGCAAACAGGGGACATAATTACTACTGAATGGGGACACAGAGGAGCATCATTGCTGTACTGTATTTTATTTTGGAGGATACTGTTACCATATAATAAAAGGGAGGTACTATTATTGTAGAATTGGAGGAAAAATGGCAATGGTGACCAGGAAGCAATAATCCATAGATGTCTGTGTGTTACATTCTGAAGAGACGAGTCCTGACAGGGAGAAGTCAGAGCAGTCTGTGCTGGATGAAGAAAAGAGAACATTAATTACTTCAATTGGAGACATCACTGGGGAGTATCTTGAACTACCTATACTATATGTATTGATACCTTCCACTATTCGGTCATTATATGGGGGTACCAGCAGTGTTAGTACAGTGATTCCTATTAATAATCACTATAATGATATGATTTGGTCACTATTTGCTGGCCATACGGTCATGGTGTAGCAGCATAATTTGTTTCTTGTATGTAGTAGTATTGGTACACTGTGTGCAAAACTATTAACCCGTTTACCCCCAAGGGTGGTTTGCACGTTAATGGCGGGGCCAATTTTTACAATTCTGACCACTGTCCCTTTATGAGGTAATAACTCTGGAACGCTTTTATGGATCCCAGTGATTCTGACATTGTTTTTCTCATGACATATTGTACCTCATGTTAGTCATAAAATTTCATTCATATAACTTGCGTTTATTTGTGCAAAAAGCGGAAATTTGGGGAAAATCTTGAAAATTTTGCAATTTTCCAACTTTGAAATTTTTATGCCCTTAAATCACAGAGATATGGCACAGAAAAAACTTAATAATTAACATTTCCCACATATGTTTACTTTACATCAGCACAATTTTGTAACCAAAATTTTTTTTTGTTAGGAAGTTATAAGGGTTAAAACTTGACCAGCGATTTCTCATTTTTACAACACCATTTTTTTTAGGGACCAAATCACATTTGAAGTCACTTTGAGGGGTCTATACGATAGAAAATACCCAAAAGTGACACCATTCTAAAAACTACATGCTTCAAGGTGCTCAAAACTACATTCAAGAATTTTATTAACCCTTCAGGTGCTTCACAGGAATTTTTTGAATGTTTAAACAAAATGAACATTTAATTTTTTTCACAAAAAAATTACTTCAGGTCCAATTTTTTTTATTTTACCAAGGGTAACAGGAGAAATTGAATTGCAAAAGTCATTGTACAATTTGTCCTGAGTATGCTGATACCTGATATGTGGGGGGGAACCACTGTTTCGGCACATGGCAGAGCTCAAAAGGGAAGGAGCTCCATTTGACTTTTTCAATGCAAAATTGGCTGGAATTGAGATTGGACGCCATGTCACGTTTGGAGAGCCCCTGATGTGCCTAAACAGTGGAAACCCCCATAAATGACACCATTTTGGAAACTAGACCCCCCCCAAGGAACTTATATAGATGTGTGGTGAGAACTTTGAACCCCCATGGGCTTCACATAAGTTTATCAGTAAAATTAAAAAATCATATTTTTGCCACAAAAATGATCTTTTCAGCCCCAATTGTTATCTTCCCAAGGGAAACAGGACCCCAAAAGTTGTGCAATTTGTCCTGAGTATGCTGATACCCCATATGTGGGGGTAAACCACTGTTTGGGCGCATGGCAGAGCTCGGAAGGGAAGGAGCACCATTTGACATAAAATTGGCTGGAATTGAGATCGGGCGCCATGTCGCGTTTGGACAGCCCCTGATGTGCCTGAACAGTGGAACCCCCCCACAAGTTACCCCATTTTGGAAACGAGACCCCCCCAAGGAACTTATCTATATGTGTTGAGCACTTTGAACCCCTAAGTGCTTCACAGAAGTTTATAACGCCCGTGAAAATAAAAAATCATATTTTTTCCACAAACATGATCTTTTAGTCCCCACTTTTTTTTATTTTCCCAAGGGTAACAGGAGAAATTGGACCCCAAAAGTTGTTGTCCAATTTGTCCTGAGTACGTTGATACCCCATATGTGGGAGAATACTACTTTATGGGCACACACCGGGGCTCGGGAGGGAAGTAGTGATGTTTTGGAATGCAGACTGATGGTATGGTCTGCGGGTGTCATGTCACGTTTGGAGAGCCCCTGATGTGCCTAAACTGTGGAAACCCCCCACAAGTGACCCCATTTTTGAAAGTAGACCCCCCAAGAAACTTATCTAGATGTGTTGAGCACTTTGAACCCCCAAGTGCTTCACAGAAGTTAATAACGCCCGGGCGTGAAAATAAAAAAATCATATTTTTTCCACAAACATGATCTTTTAGTCCCCAATTTTTTTATTTTCCCAAGGGTAACAGGAGAAATTGGACCCCAACAGTTGTTGTCCAATTTGTCCTGAGTATGTTGAAATACCCATATGTGGGAGAAAACTACTGTATGGGCACACATCGGGGATCGGAATTGAAATAGTGATGTTTTGGAATGCAGACTTTGCTGGAATGGTCTGTGGGTGTCATGTCATGTTTGGAGCGCCCCTGATGTGCCTAAACTGTGGAAACCCCCCACAAGTGACCCCATTTTGGAAACTAGACCCCTCAAGGAACTTATCTAGATGTGTGTTGAGCACTTTGAACCCCCAAGTGCTTCATAGAAGTTTATGACTCCGGACGTGAAAAAAAAATCATATTTTTTCCACAAACATGATCATTGCAACCAGGGGCGGACACTGGCAGCTTGGGGCCACTGTGCAAGAAATGTGTCTGGGCCCCCCTTCCTTTTGTGGCGTCAATGTTACATATACACATATATACACTCACTGGCCACTTTATTAGGTACACCATGCTAGTAAGGGGTTGGACCCCCTTTTGCCTTCAGAACTGCCTCAATTCTTCGTGGCAGAGATTCAACAAGGTGCTGGAAGCATTCCTCAGAGATTTTGGACCATATTGACATGATGGCATCACACAGTTGGCGCAGATTTGTCGGCTGCACATCCCTGATGCGAATCTCCCGTTCCACCACATCCCAAAGATGCTCTATTGGATTGAGATCTGGTGACTGAGGAGGCCATTTGAGTACAGTAAACTCATTGTCATGTTCAAGAAACCAATCTGAGATGATTCGAGCTTTATGACATGGCGCATTATCCTGCTGAAAGTAGCCATCAGATGTTGGGTACATTGTGGTCATAAAGGGATGGACATGGTCAGCAACAATACTCAGGTAGGCTGTGGCGTTGCAACGATGCTAAATTGGTACCAAGGGGCCCAAAGAGTGCCCAGAAAAAATTCCCCACACCATGACACCACCACCACCAGCCTGAACCGTTGATACAAGGCAGGATGGATCCATGCTTTCATGTTGTTTACGCCAAATTCTGACCCTACCATCCCAATGTCGCAGCAGAAATCGAGACTCATCAGACCAGGCAACGTTTTTCCAATCTTCTACTGTCCAATTTCGATGAGCTTGTGCAAATTGTAGCCTCAGTTTCCTGTTCTTAGCTGAGAGGAGTGGTACCCAGTGTGGTCTTCTGCTGCTGTAGCCCATCTGCCTCAAAGTTCGACGCACTGTGCGTTCAGAGATGCTCTTCTGCCTACCTTGGTTGTAGCGGGTGGCAATTTGAGTCACTCTTGCCTTTCTATCAGCTCGAACCAGTCTGCCCATTCTCCTCTGACCTCTGGCATCAACATGGCATTTCTGGCCACAGAACTGCCGCTCACTGGATTTTTTTTCTTTTTCGGACCATTCTCTGTAAACCCTAGAGATGGTTGTGCGTGAAAATCCCAGTAGATCAGCAGTTTCTGAAATTCTCAGACCAGCCCTTCTGGCACCAACAATCATGCCACGTTCAAAGGCACTCAAATCACCTTTCTTCCCCATACTGATGCTCGGTTTGAACTGCAGGAGATTGTCTTGACCATGTCTACATGCCTAAATGCACTGAGTTGCCGCCATGTGATTGGCTGATTAGAAATTAAGTCTTAACACACAGTTGGACAGGTGTACCTAATAAAGTGGCCAGTGAGTGTATATATATGTATATATATATAGCCACACACACATACATGTATATATTACATAGTCTCCTTTATTATGTATATTGCTGTCCCTTACACAGTGCCCTCTCTTGTTATGTACAGCACCGTCCCTACATATTAGATTATACAGAGCCCTGTTCTCTGTTTTTTATTACATACTGTCCTGTCTTGTTAGCTGTATAATGCAGTGATGGCTGATGGAGCATGGGAAAGCATCCTTTCTAATGAAGGAGCCGATGGACTGGTAGTCTGGTCACCAGCTCCTTGATCAGCAGTCATTTTATATCTAAAAAGAGAGGGAACTATGTAGTAAAAGAAGGTGCTATTAATAACAAAATTAACAAGAATACACTATGTAAGAGACAGCACTATACATAATAGCAGAGGACGCTATATAATAAGGGACAGCACCATATATAACTAGAGAGGATGGTATGTAATAAGGGATGGTGTTAAACATAATAAAAGAGAAAACTATGTAACTAAGGATGGTGTTACACAGAATTAGTGAGTAGACTATATGCTAAGGGACTGTGTTATACATAATAAGTACGTGCACTATATGCTAAGGGACTGTGTTATACATAATAAGCCATAATGTCTTCCTCCAGCTCCCCCTGTTCCTAAGGCCATTATAAGTCCCCCCTTCCACCCATCCCAATCCCCCACACCCCTCATTGTCCTCCTCCCCCAGATGCCATTATTGTCCTCTCCCCCACCCCATCATTACCCTCTTCACCACCTCCATTCCATCATTTTCTTCTCTCCCACCACTATCTTTGCTTTCTCCCACCACTTCCATCATTGCCCATTTCCCCACCTCCATTATTTCCTCCTCCACGACCCCCATTATTGCCCTTTCCACCACCACCATCATTGCATTCTCCCCCCACCCCATCATCATTTCTTTTCCCTCACCACCATTGACCTTTCCACCACCTCCATCTTTGCCTTCTCCCCACCACCCCATCATTGCCCTCTCCATCACCCCATCATTGCCTTCTTCCCATCACCCCATCATTGCCTTCTCCATCACCCCCATCATTGCCTTCTCCCCATCACTGCCATCTGCCCATCACTCCCATCATTGCCCTCTCCCCATCACTCCCATCAATGCCTTCTCATCATCACTCCCATCATTGCCTTCTCCATCACCCCATCATTGCCTTCTCATCAACACTCCCATCATTGCCGTCTCCATCACCCCATCACTGCCTTCTCCATCACCCCCATCATTGCCTTCTCCCCATCACTGTCATCTGTCCATCACTCCCATCATTGCCTTCTCTCCATCACTCCCATCATTGCCTTCTCATCATCACTCCCATCATTGCCTTCTCCATCACCCCATCATTGCCTTCTCATCATCACTCCCATCATTGCCTTCTCCATCACCCCATCACTGCCTTCTCCCCATCACCCCATCATGGCCTTCTCCCAATCACCCCATCATGGCCTTCTCTTCATCACCCCATCATGGCCTTCTCCTCCACCTACACACACACATACATACATACATGCACACACATACTACATATACACATACATACATACATACACACACATACATACATACACACACACACACACAGCAGTGACAGCACCTCACCTGTCCGAGTCTGCAGAATCTCCACCTCCGCCCTCCGCCTGCTTCCTCGCTCTGGCACACTGGCAGCGTCGCTGAATGATGACGTGATTCAGCGGCGCTGCTCTCTGTGTCAGAGACAGGAAGTGCTGGCTCCGGGCAAGAAGGATCTTTACTGATCCGCTGCTATTTTCTCTTGCAGGCAGCGGAGCTGCTGGCATCGCTCCCTGCCCGCCGCACATGAGGGCAATCTGGCCAAGGGCCCCCTGGAGCCTCTGGCCTGGAGAAACTGGGCAGATTGCCCTCATCATTAGCCACCCTGCAGAGGCCCCCTGGAGCCTCTGGGCCCTGGTGCAGTCGCACCGGTTGAACCGGCGGTATGTCCGCCCATGGTTTGGAATTTTTAGCCATTATTAGTGTAAGTTATTGCTCTGGCAGCAGTAATTGTCCTGTAACAGACGCTGTGTGAGCGGTGACACTGGCAGGAGTGTGAACAGGGCTCTGCAATACTGTGACCAGCCCTCCTTGGTGGAAAACACCTTTATCGGACTTCTTCTCCCTGCATTCTATCAAACAAACAAGATCATATAGATATTTTTAAGTTTTGGAAGGCATCGTGTCAGCAAAGTTATAACCAAACTTTATTCAAAACACGTACATGTCAGTATGACAGTTTGAAAAAAAAAATCAGCTTTGTTATTTGTTTTTATTTATTTTTTATTTATTTTTTTTACAGCATCAGTACAATTACGGCGAGGCCGAGTTTGTGTAGTTTTTTTTTTTTTTAAAACATTTTAGTGGCTATTGGATTTTTTTATTAGGGGGCGTTTAAACTATGGGTTAAATAATTTTAGATTTTGATTGATCGCTCCAAAAGGCATCATATGAGTTTATTTTTAAAATGTTAATTACTTTTTAACATTCTATTATTATTATTTTTTTTTTTTATTCCCTTGGGGGACTTGAACCTTTGACAGTTCAGCAAAACATAAGAAAACTTCTGATCTCCTGTGGAGCCCAGCCGGTGGCTTCATGGGAGCATCAAGATGGCGGCACTAGGGGACCTCTGTCAGCGACTTTTCAGCTCCCCACCATCTTGTCAGGGAGGGGGTGGATTGGGTAGTATAAATAAAAACGTCAGATAAAGCTGCAAAACATAAGCCCTCGCCCAGCTCCAGATCCCGAAAAACGGAAACGCTGACGGTCTCGGAAAATGACGACAAACACCAAAACTTTTCGGAAAAATTTTGGGAATTTTTTTCACCACTGAAATAATAAAGAACCTATCCATGTTTGGTATCTGCGTACTTGTACTGACCGGCGGAATCATATTCTTCAGTTAGTTTTATCACATAGTGAACATGGCAAATAAAGATTAAAAAAAAAAACAATTGAGTAATTGCACTTTTTTTGCAATTTCTTGTTTTTTTTTCCCCCCCCTGTTTTCCAGTACACCATCATGGTCTCCTCCCCATCACCCCATCATGGCCTTCTCTCCCCATTACTCCCATCATGGCCTTCTCTCTCCATTACCCCCATCATGGCCTTCTCTCCCCATCACCCCCATCATGGCCTTCTCTCCCCATCACGGCCTTCTCCCCATGTCCCCATCATATCATTGCCTTCTCCAGGGCCAGGCTCCACCTACACACACACAGACATACACACATACATATACACACACACAGCACACAAACACACACAGCAGCACCTCTCACCTGTCACACACACACCCAGCAGCACCTCTCTCCTGTCTCACACACAAACCAGCACCTCTCATCTGTCCGCAGCATCGCCCGTGCTTCCTCGCTCTGGCACATCATCGGCCACTGAATGATGACGTCATTCAGCAGCGCTCCTCTCTGTGTCAGAGACAGGAAGCGCGGGCGGCGGGCAAAAGAGATCCTTTCAGCTCCCCTGCTATTTTCTCTTGCAGGCAGCGGAGCTGCTTGGATCGCTCCCTGCCCGCCGCACATGAGGGCAATCTGGCCAGGGGCCCCCGGAGCCTCGAGTCCGGAGAAACCGACCATATTGCCCTCATCATTAGCTGCACTGCAGGGCCCCCCATGGCAGAACCGGATCACGGCTCTGAATCTCCCCGGTTAGGGGTACCGGCTGCTTTTTTAACAAGCGGTTCCATCGAAGCGGGGAGAACCAGCCGAATCCCACCCCTGCATTTAGGTCTTGAGTGATCAATTTCGAATTAGTTATCCCACTGCCTGTTAATGCCAGAACATAACATACTGTATATCATTAAACATATATTTAAGTCTTAAGAACTTACTTTCGGATGTGGCTGAGACGGGTTATAAGTTCCGTCATGAAAACAAACTTGAGGTATAATTCCTGAAACAGGCGGAGGAGGTGGAATATGTTCTTTGTCCTCTTGTTGTTCTGTAAAATACACTGTTAGTGAGACTAGTTGATCATCAAAAGGACATTGATTCTATTCTACAGTCAGCCTGGGATTGGAGACCCCTAGCATACTAGGAAATTACTTAAAGGGAAACTGTCACCATGAAAACACAGTCCAATCTGCAGACATCATCTATAATATAACGCTGTAAGCATCACTCTGTCCGAAGCCTTTATAGACTGCGCAAGCGTGACGCGACTGCGCAGTCTGGCTCCAGACAGAATGAGGCAGCCAGTGGTGAGGAGTGTGTATGGTGCCGGAGATGACGGTACCGTACACACGGCATACCGCCATCTCTGACGCCATACTTACATACTTACATGACCGGGAGGAGCGTTGCCGTGGCGCTTCTCTTCGGCCGGAGACCGGGGCGGGAGTGCGGCCGGAATCGCGCATGCGCATAGCGCGTTCCGGCGCCATTTTACTTTACTTTAGCAATATGACGCCGGACAGCACTATGGTCATGCGCATACTCCGGCGCCAGACTCCTCCCCTGGCCTCCAGCAGAACGTGTTGACAGCGCTGGAGCACAGGAAAGAAGGGTGAGTATAAATGCTTTTTTTTTTTGCATGTGTGTAGTTTTAGTAGGAGTAAGGGGACCATGCATACCAGGATAGGAGAGGTGAGAGGACTATGCATACCAGGATTGGAGGGTGAGGGGGCCATGCATACCAGGATTGGGGGATGAGAGGGACCATGCATACCAGGATAGGGGGGTGAGAGGACCATGCTTACCAGGATTGGGGGATGAGGGGTACCATGCATACCAGGATTGGGGGATGACAGGACCATGCATACCAGGATTGGGGGATGAGGGGTACCATGCATACCAGGATAGGGGGGGTGAGAGGACCATCCATACCAGGATTGGGGGATCAGGGAGTACCATGCATACCAGGATTGGGACATGAAGGGTACCATGCATACCAGGATAGGGGGGTGAGGGGTACCATGCATACCAGGATTGGGGGATGAGGGTTACCATGCATAACAGGATAGGGGGTGAGGTGACCATACATAACAGGATTGGGGGATGAGGGATACCATGCATACCAGGATTGGGGGATGAGGGGTACCATGCATACCAGGATTGGGGGATGAGGGGTACCATGCATACCAGGATTGGGGGATGAGGGTTACCATGCATAACAGGATAGGGGGTGAGGTGACCATACATACCAGGATTGGGGGATGAGGGATACCATGCATACCAGGATTGGGGGATGGGGGGTACCATGCATACTAGGATAGGGGGTGAGGGGACCATGCATACCAGGATAGGGGGGTGAGAGGACTGTGCCTACCAGGATAGGGGGATGAGGGGTACCATGCATACCAGGATTGGGGGTGAGGGGACCATGCATACCAGGATAGGGATGAGGGAGTACCATGCATACTAGGATAGGGGGGTGAGAGGACTATGTGCATACCAGGATAGGGGGGTGAGAGAACCATGTGTATACCAGGATTGGGGGTTGAGGGGGCCATGCATACCAGGATAGCGGTGGTGAGTGGACTATGCATACCACAAAAGGGGGGTGAGGGGACCATGCATACCAGGATGAAGAATGGGGTGCCATGCATACCAGGATTGAGGGGTGAGGTGACCATGCATACCAGGATGAAGAATGGCGTGCAATGCATAGCAGGATTGGGGGGGTGAGAGGACCATGTATACCAGGATTGGGGGATGAGGGGTACCATGCATACTAGGATTGGGGGATGAGGGGGACCATGCATACAAGGAAAGGGGGTGAGGGGACCATACATACCAGGATAGGGATGAAAGAGTACCATGCATACCAGGATTGAGGGATGAGGGGTACCATGCATACCAGGATAGGGGGTGAGGGGACCATGCATACCAGGATAGGGATGAGGGAGTACCATGTATACCAGGATTGGGGGGTGAGAGGACCATGCATACCAGGATTGGGGGATGAGGGGTACCATGCATATCAGGATTGGGGGATGAGAGGACTATGCACACCAGGATAGGGGGTGAGGGGACCATACATACCAGGATAGGGGGTGAGGGGGCCATGCATACCAGGATTGGGGGTGAGGGGACCATGCATACCAGGATAGGGATGAGGGAGTACCATGCATACCAGGATTGAGGGGTTAGGGGACCATGCATACCAGGATGAAGACTGGGGTGCCATGCATACCAGGATTGGGGGGTCAGGGTACCATGCATTCCAGGATAGGAATGAGGGGTGCCATGCATACCAGGATAGGAGGGTGGCTGCACATACCAGGATGGGAGACCATATACCAATTAAAATGCTCGCCTCCCGGGCGTAGAATGGGTTCATAGCTAGTATTATAGATCAGGGGGATGAGTAGATTGATATATAATGTAGTTGTGTGAGAAAGCATTTAGTATTACCTGGGTTTTAATCATTGATTCCTTTGCTTTTTATTGGATTTTCGGGCCAGATGATGGTACTATCCCTAACTGACATATTTCTTTGTACAAGAGTATACAGAGGTAGCTGTCAACCACGGATATTGCTGCCCACTGAACCACAAATCCCAGAAAGAGCAGAAGTTTAAATGATTAACCCCTTCATGACCTCTGACACATATATACATCATAGGTTGTGTCCCTGCATTTGACCTGCAGGTTACTATTGTGAGCCCTCATGCTTTCAGGTACATGAGAGCTGATCTGATCTGATCAGCTGTCATGTGCCCCTAACAGCCGTGGGTGTAATCACAATCCACCCGTGGCTGTAAACCTCTTAAATGCTGCTGTCAATTTCCAACGGCAGCATTTATCATGGTCATGTCGGAAACGCATCACTATTCCCGCCCATCAGCGCGCCCGTAACATGAATTCAAGGTGCCAATGGGTTAACATAACAACCCGGGGTCTGCAAGATACCCCTGTGGTTGTCATTGCTGATCTGCTAGGTGCGCAGCCCTAAGGCCGGCGCTCGTAGCAGATAGCAGGGCTGAAGCGAACAGATGATTGCAGCTTCAAGTCTCCTAAATAGACTATTGAAGCAAGTAAAAAGTAGAAAAAAGTTTTTAAAAATATTAAAAGAATTAAAATAATAAAAGTTCAAATCACCCCCCTTTTGTCCCATTCAAAATAAAAGAATAAACAAAAAAATTCAAATACACATTTATTTGGCATTGCTGCATTCAGAAACACCTGATCTATCAAAATATAAAAATGATTAATCCGATCGATAAATGGTGTAATTAGAGAAAAAAATAAAAACTCTAGAATTAAGTTTCTTTGGTCGCCGCAACATTGCAATAACGGGCGATCAAAAGATCGTATCTGCACCATCATGGTATCAATAAAAACGTCAGCTTGGCGCGCAAAAAATAAGCCCTCACCCAACCCAAGATCATAAAAATTGGAAACGCTAAGGGTCTAGGAAAATGGCGCCATTGTTTTATTATTTTTTTCTTTTTCTTTTTTACAAACTTTATATTTTTTTTCACCACTTATCATAAATAAAAAAAGAACCTAGACATGATTGGTGTATGAGAACTCGTAATGAGCTGTAGAGTCATAACGGCAGGTCAGTTTTAGCATTTAGTGAACACGAGTTATTGCGAGCCCTTGGGATTACGAACCTCGCAATGGGGTGTAACCACGCAACAGACTGGCGTATGTGCAGACTAACAGCAAACATAAATACCTGGTGTACCTCTCTTGCCACTCCTACCTTGTGTATGAAACAGCTCTGTCGTTAATACTGTTCGGGTAGAGCTATCCGATAGCGCTATCCATGAAGAAAGTGCACGGGTAGAGCAGCTATCCCATAGCTCTATTCCTAAAGGAAATGAACGGGTAGAGCTATCCCATAGCGATATCCCTCAATGTTCCTGAGTGTAAGCTATTTCACATGGTTGAGCGCACTTGGGATCTGCCCCCAAGGCCCTGCCCATGCCCAATGTTTGGTCCGTAGACCGCGGCTAGGAGTTAGTCCCGCTTTTGTGTGCAACTTTTTTTGGGCTTTTACAGTTGTTAAAAATCTTAATAAATGACTTCTTTGTACACACAGTGACTGCGTCCTCTTCTGGACCCATGTTGATAACTTCATCACTGGCATCAGGCATAGGGATCATGGTGCTTTTGAGGATATCTCTCTCTTTTCCACCACGGGTGCGTGAGGAGTGACATCAGTCACAGTTTTTGTTTTGTCCTCATGCTTTCCTGTAATGTAGAATATTGAAATTAGGTTAAAATCCCACCAAAGACATTTGCAAGGAGTTTGTGTGGGTTTCCTCCAGATTCCTCCCACATTCCAAAGACATACTGATGGAGAATTATGATTGTAAGCCCCAATGGGGACAGTGATAACAATGTAAGTAAAGTTGTGGAATTAATGGCGCTACATACAGTTGAGAAAATAAGCATTTGACACACTGCCAATTTTGCAAGTTTTCCCACCTACAAAGAATGGAGAGGTCTGTAATTTTTTATTGTAGGTACACTTCAACTGTGAAAGACAGAATGTTTAAAAAAATCCAGAAAATCCCATTGTATGATTTTTACATAATCAATTTGCATTTTGTTGCATGAAATAAGTATTTGACACCATAGAAAAACAGAACTTAATATTTGGTACAGAAACCTTTGTTTGCAATTACAGAGGTCATATGTGGTAGTTTTTTCCCAAGTTTGCACACACCGCAGCAAGGATTTTGTCCCCCCCCCCTTCCATACGGATCTGTCAGGTTTCGGTGCTGTCGCTGTGTAACATTGAGTTTCAGATCCCTCCAAACGTTTCCTTTTAGGTTTAGGTCTGCAGACTGGCTAGGTTCCTCCAGGACATTAAAATGCATCTTATGGAGCCTCTCCTCAGCTGCCCTGGCTGTGTGTTTTGGGTCATTGTCATGATGGAAGAATCAGCTATGACCCATCTTTAACGTTCTTACTGAAAGAAGGATGTTGTTGGCTAAAATCTCACGACACATGACCCCATCTATCCTCCCTTCAATATGGTGCCGTCGTCTTGTCCCCTTTGCAGAAAATGGAATGAATGAACCGTTGTCATATGCCGGTTTTCGGTGAATGACAACTTACTGTAGGGACTGGTACATAGAGATGAATCTCCGCCATTGCTACTTTATCACCCTGAAGAATGTTGAGCTCATAGTTTCTAAGAGTATCATGGCACTTATAGTTTAATGCATTTGCAATTAAGGACATACCTGGTTGGTTTACAAGTTATGATGTATTGGTGCTGCACACATTGTATATTTCTATATTAAGGGCAGCGCAGAGTGTCGCAGGGTCAGCCGTCATGGAGTGGCAGCGTCTTTCTCGCCAACATAGGATGATGTTTGGTTGCTTATGTGGTGGAGCATTTCTCTGCTCATAAATCTATTTGTTTCTCGCCCCCTTTTGCTCCTATTTGTCTATATATGTCTCTGTATTCAGTGGAGCACACTAAAATCTATTCAGTATAATTGGTGTGGCACTATATATTGATGATTAAACTAGCACTGAATAGCGCATACTAGGGAACTGGGGAGAGCCGCCGAGGAGCAAGGGCACCATTGTCGTATCACAAGGGTGCCAACCTCTACTGTTAGGCAGGTGGACAGGAAAGGGGATTACACAGGGGCTCTCCAGGATCATCTACTTATCTATTCAATTTGTCGCCTTTCAGGATTTTAAGTGTGTGTCTTGTATGTTGTTAGTCCTTTTATAAATGGTTAATAAAGGTTTATATTTTAATTAATGGGGCCTTCATATGTGAGCTGATTCCTGAACTTTCTCAGAATCATCCTTACTAGAAGAGGCAAGATCACGTACAGAGCCCCAGACTGAGGAAGATTGACAGTCATCTTGTGTTTCCTCCATTTTCTAATAATTGTGCCAACAGCTGTTGCATTCTCACCAATTGCCTATTGTGCTGTAGCCCATCCGAGCCTTGAACAGGTCTACAATTTTGTCCCTGATGTCCTTAGACTTCATTTTGGTCTTGGCCATGGTAGAGAGGTTGGAGTGTGATTGATTGTGTGGACAGGTGTCTTTTATACTGGTAACGAGTTCAAACAGGAGCAGTTAGCACAAGTAATGAGCGTAGAGTAGGAGGGCTTCTTAAAGAAAAACTAACAGGTCTGCGAGAGCCAGAATTCTTTCTGGTTAGAAGGTGATCAAACACTTATTTCATGCAATAAAATGCAAATCAATTATGTAAAAATCATAAAATAAATCTAAAAGACCACATTGTAAGATTCCGTCTCTCACAGGTGAAGTGTACCTACAATAAAAACTACAGACCTCTCCATTCTTTGTAGGTGGGAAAACTTGCAAAATTGGCATTGCGTCAAATACCGTATATACTTGCGTATAAGCCGAGATTTTCAGCCCATTTTTTTGGGCTGAAAGTCCCCCTCTCGGCTTATATGCAAGTCATATACGCCCGGGAGTCGGCGGGGGAGGGGTAGTGGGGGTGTCAGATCATACTGACCCCCTGGCGCATCTCTGCAGCCCCCCTGCCTGTCCCACAGTCTCAGGCGCCTGCCTTCAGCAGTCACGTGGTACCGCTCATTAAAAACATGAATATGCACATATTCATGTCTTTAATGAGTGTTATCACATGACCGATGAAGGCTGGTGCCGAAGACCATGGGAGAACAGGGCTGCAGAGACCGCACCAGGAGGGGGTAAGTATATGTGATATTCACCTGTCCCCGTTCCCACGCTGCTCGCCGCTGCCTGCCACATCCTCTGTCAGTGTCGTTCAGGCAGCAGAGAACGCGCCCCCCATCATATTTATATATTCACTATATTGAGGGTATTATGGAAAGTCTATGGTTACTTACTGGTGCAGACTGGTCTGTGACCCCGGATCGTGTTCAGTTGAAGGTCAATGTGATCTCTTCGTCATATACTCTACATGCCGTTTAAAGACATGGAGTCACTTCCTGACCTAAAACAAAAAGTAAAAACAATGAAAATCAGATGCCCCCAATAATGGCAGCACGCCCCTTATCATATTTACACATTCACTATATTGAGGGTATTATGGAAAGTCCATGGTTACTTACTGGTGCAGACTGGTCTGTGGTCCCGGGTCGTGTCCGGTTGTAGGTCGGAGCGATCTCTTGGACCGTCATAGACTCTACATGCCTCTTGGAAAGTGCTAGAATCTCCTACGCGAAAATCGCGGAAAAAACGCGGAATAAACCTCTGCACAAATTGTGCGAATATCGCGCCAAACCGCAGAAACAGTCTCAAAACAAACCCGCAAGTTCCTGATATTGGGCATCTCCACTTGTAGGGTCGTTATCTCCGGGGTTACTTCTCTAGGTAGATCAGTAACGTTTTCTGTAGCCGCTCTCTTGGCTGGTGGCAGCATCTCAGGCTTACTGTTAGAGGAGATGGCCACATCCGTATCTGTTTCAATATCGATGACGACATAATCTGGACCAGGAGAAGAAATGTTGGTGTTCTCAAGGTCATCTGTCTTTTTTACCATTGGTCCATCCTCATTTTTTCCTGTTAAAGAGATCAAAGAAATCATAATTTTTTAAAATAAAATATTCTCCATATTTCTTATGGATTATTGCGTCTACTGCTCCTTTACTTCGCAGCCGCCCACTGTAGATAAATGTTAGCGCTTGCTGGGCTCTATGCAGCGCCGACGTTTGTCATGACATGGTCGGTGGTCTTGCAGCGCTCACGACCCCCAGGGTTCTGCAAGCTCTGTGATTCCAGTGCAGAGCGATAGCTCTGACAGGTGTTATCATTCGTGAAGCACCTGAAGGGTTGATAAACTTTTTGAATTTGGTTTTGAGCACTTTGAGGGGTGCAGTTTTTAGAATGGTGTCACTTTTGGGTATTTTCTGTATTAAATGCTCCTGAAAGTAACTTCAAATGTGATGTGGTCCCTAAAAAAATTGTTTTTGCAAATTTAGTTGGAAAAACGAAAAATCGCTGATCAACTTTTAACCCTTTTAACGTCTTAAGAAAAAAACAATTGTGTTTCAAAAATTGTATTGATGATAGATAAACATGTGGGAAATAGTATTTATTAACTATTTTGTGTGACAGCACACTGGTTTAAAGACTAAAAAATTTAAAAACTGCAAAATTTTCAGATTTTTCGTCACATTTCCGATATTTTCATACAAAAACACAAATTATATTGAACAAATTTTACCACTATAATGAAGTACAATATGTTATGAAAAAACTATCTCAGAATCAATGTGATCTGTTATAGTGTTCGAGAGCTATAACCACATAAAGGGACACTGGTCAGAATTGGCCTGGTCATGAGGGTGAAAAAAGGCTCCAGCACGAAAGGTTTAAGAGACCATTTTTAAAAGGATGTCCTTCTATTACCGTATATACTCCTGTATAAGCCGAGTTTTTCAGCACACTTGTCCCAGAAAGCCGGCGGGAAAGCGGCGGGACAGCTGGTCACAGGGGCACGAGCCGGCGGCTGTGGCTAAAGCCAGTGCAACTGCTAAAGAGAAATGAATATTTATTTCTCTTATAGCGTGCACAGTGACAGCTGCAGCCGCGAGGGCATGCTGGAGGAGGGTGAGTAGGATGGTTTGTTTTGTTTTCGTAATAGGAAGCATGCATACAAGGATGGGAGAGGGGTAGCCACGCTTACCAGGGCAGGACGGGGGAGCAATGCATACCGGGACAGGGATGCGGGAACAATGCATACCCGGCTTATACTCGAGTCAATGAGCTTACCCAGTTTTCCGTGGCAAACTTAGGTGTCTATACTCGGGTCGGCTTGTACTCAAGTATGTACGGTAATTACATACCAAATGTCCCCAGAGTAAGTCTATTACCAAGTTATAAAAAAGCCCAAAAAATAACTACCGTATTTTACGTATTATAAGACCCACTTTTTCCCCCAAAATTGTGGGGGAAAATGGGGGTGCGTCTTATAATGCGTATTTACCTTACCGGTACCGTTGCTGGCCACAGGCTGAGATAAGCAGGTTCCCAGCGGTGCTGTGAGTGCCCGACGATGCTGTGCAGGGGTTTCCCGTTCCACTGTGGGGATCTTCATTGCTACGGGGAGCTTTGCCGAAATTTTGTGAAAGGCAAGATTGATCTCAGCGCTGAAATCTCATCTTCTGAGATCTTGGTGCCGAGATCTCCATCTGCGCATGTGCCTCCCCCATCGTCAGCCATCTTCCCGGAGTCCACCGCACAGGAAACCATGTAACTGCCAGGGGCTCTGGCCTTTCACAAAATGTCAGCAGAGGCCCTCGCAGCACGGAGCACCCCGCAGCTCGAAGCACCCCGCAGCACGGAGTCCCCCGCAGCACGAGCACCCCACAGGACCTGAAGCATGGAGCCCCCCCATAGCACACAGCCCCCCGCAGCACAGAGCACCGTGCAGCACAAAATCTCCGCCTCATCCCAGCCTGCAGCATCACCCCACTCCTGTTTCCTCCAGCAGCGACCCTGGGACCCCGCTTCACCGCAGCCACAACCCCCCAGTAAGCAATAAGACGCATGGATTATAAGAAGCACCACCATTTTATTACAAAAAAAGTTTTTTTCCTATTTTTCTCCTCAAAATTTGGGGTGCGTCTTATAATCCGGAGCGTCTTATCATCCGAAAAATACGGTATTTGCACATAGATTTTATAGGCTTGTCCAGGGTTTGAAAAATGTAATTGGTTTGTTTGAAACACAAGACCACCCCTGTCTACAGGTTGTGCCTGTTATTGCAGATTAGCTCCAGTGAAGAGAATGGTATAGAGCTGCAATACCATGAGCAAGCTGAAGATTTTGACGACACAGATTTTTTTTTTTTTTTTTTAAGAAAACGGCAGCCCTGTTTTTCTTATCCTGGAGAACTGCTTTAGTGTTAGATTGGTTAGGCTGTACTTACCACCAATAGGTTTAGCAGGAGTCTCTCTGTCTCCATCAGTAGAACGTTGAGATTCATCATTTCTCCTGGATTTATCCTTTTTCAGATGTCTTTAAAATAGTAAAATACAAGGTATTTTATGTATTACAAAGTAACAGATCTTTATTCTGCAGAATGAAATCTAGACTCATATGTTTCTTCATTCATTTTGTCTTTTACATTCTGTAGAAACATTGGCAATAAGGAAAATTTTGGTAATTATCAACAATTTTTCATGTACATGAAAGTTCAATATGTGTGGATCGTACTGGGTTGTAAGGTAATATGAAGATTAGACAGGAGTGGATTTATTTGAGTGGAATTGAATTCTGCTCATACAAAACTCAGAATGTTGGAGAACACAGATTTTTTGTAATTCACTCCACGCGACTAAAGCAAAGTGGAAGATAGGGGCAGCCAACAGCTTGCAGAAGAGTAGAGGGCTGGCAGAAAGATGAGCTCACTTCTCTGACCGACTTCCGCTGCTTTATGCCCAATGGCCAGTTTTCCTCACTACCATCATGCCGCACCTCTGGCCAAGTGTTCCCTTTGGGCTGAAACATTGGCTACAAGTGGCCCCGAAAGGTCTCTGCCCATGCATGTCCCAACCAAGAGTCAACACTGGGCTGGAATTGCGGGCAGAGAGCAGTGGGGGCTTCCGGAGAGGGGCTTAGTTGTATATAAACTTTATTTTCTTCTTACATCTTCCATTTATTACCATCTGGGACTGGGGAGACCCCAGAGCATAATAGGGAACAATCAATATGTGAAGAATAATTTTGCTGTGAATTGAACCTCTAAATAAAATCTGCTGATTTGGCAGAATTTTGTCAGAGCCTCTCATCTGTAATAAAGATGGAATTTTTTGCAGACTCCCATGTACAATATAAATCATCCTTTACAATTCTTACCTACATATGGCGTTACAGATGACACCAAGGAATGTTCCAAGGAAGAATATGATAACTACAAAATAAATGACTTTATTCCAAGGGATCTTTGGAGGAACGATACCATCCACTGAAAAAGAAGAGAAAATACACATATTATCTATATATCCAGGAAATTGTCTGTAATCCACTGCCATTATTATCGAAGCAGTCCTATAAAGGGAATCTGTCACCAGACTTTTGCCATCTTATCAGAGAGAACCATAATGTAGAAGCATAGACCTTTACTATAGCGATGTGTCAACTACTGGACTGTTTCAAT
Organism: Dendrobates tinctorius; assembly: GCF_039654945.1. NCBI lineage: Eukaryota > Metazoa > Chordata > Amphibia > Anura > Dendrobatidae > Dendrobates > Dendrobates tinctorius. The sequence goes on from NW_027361872.1 coordinate 11,248,341, forward strand.
AGAATCACTGTTTTACCAGCAATTGATTATCACTACAGGATAACTGGTCTTGTGCCTGCCTCCTAGTCCAGCCAGACCCCCAGCAATACACAATGTAAGCACAAGCTGTGGCGGGGTTATACACAGCTGAAAAACTGAGCTCTGCTCAGTCTGCAGCAGAGAAAACTGTGACTCTATTATATAGTCTACTACTGTAGCTGAAGAGCCCGGCGCTGCCCGGGCATAGTAACTACCTGTGGCTAGTTACAACAAATTATAATTATCCTCCATCCCATAGTCCCGTGCCCATATACCCATTATACATATCCACCATCATACATATTCTCCATCCCATAGTCCCATGCCCATATACCCATCATACATCCTCCATCCCATAGTCCCATGCCCATGTACTCATCATACATATTCTCCATCCCATAGGCCCATGCCGATATACCCATCATACATCCTCCATCCCATAGTCCCGTGCCCATACACCCATCATACATATTCGCCATCCCATAGCCGAGTGCCCATATACCCATCACACATCCTTCATCTCATAGTCCCATGCCCATATACCCATCACACATGCTCCATCCCATAGTCCCGTGCCCATATACCCATCATACATATCCTCCATCCCATAGTCCCGTGCCCATATGCCCATCACACATCCTCCATCCCATAGTCCTGTGCCCATATACCCATCACACATGCTCCATCCCATAGTCCCGTGCCCATATACCCGTCATACATATCCTCCATCCCATAGTCCAGTGCCCATATACGCATCACACATCCTCCATCCCATAGTCCCGTGCCCATATACCCGTCATACATATCCACCATCCCATAGGCCGTGCCCATATACCCGTCATACATATCCTCCATCCCATAGTCCAGTGCCCATATACCCATCACACATCCTCCATTCCATAGTCCCATGTCCATATTCCCATCATACATATTCTCCATCCCATAGTCCCATGCCCATATACCTATCATACATATCCTACATCCCATAGTCGAGTGCCCATGTACCCATCACACATATCCTCCATCCCATAGTTCCATGCCCATATACCCATCATACATATCCTCCATCCCATAGTCCAGTAACCATATACCCATCACACATCCTCCATTCCATAGTCCCATGCCCATATACCCATCATACATATTCTCCATCCCATAGTTCCATGCCCATAAACCCATCATACATATTCGCCAACCCATAGTCAAGTGCCCATATACCCGTCATACATATCCACCATCCCATAGGCCCGTGTCCATGTCCCCGTCATGCATATCCTCCATCCCATAGTCCAGTGCCCATATACCCATCACACATCCTCCATTCCATAGTCCCATGCCCATATACCCATCATACATATTCTCCATCCCATAGTCCCATGCCCATATACCCATCATACATATTCGCCATCCCATAGTCCCGTGCCCATATACCCGTCAAACATATCCTCCATCCCACAGTCAAGTGCCCATATACCATCACACATCATCCATCCCATAGTCCCATGCCCATATATCCATCACACATCCTCCATCCCATAAGCCGTGCCCATATACCCATCATACATATCCTCCATCCCATAGTCCCGTGCCCATATACCCATCATACATATCCTCCATCCCATAGTCCAGTGACCATATACCCATCACACATCCTCCATCCCATAGTCCCGTGCCCATATACCGGTCATACATATCCTCCATCCCATAGTCCCATGCCCATATACCCATCATACATATCCACCATCCCATAGTCCCGTGCCCATATACCCGTCAAACAAATCCTCCATCCCATAGTCAAATGCCCATATACCCATCACACATCCTCCATCCCATAGTCCCGTGCCCATATATCCATCACACACCCTCCATCCCATAAGCCCATGCCCATATACCCATCATACATATCCTCCATCCCATAGTCGAGTGCCCGTATATCCATCACACATCCTTCATCTCATAGTCCCATGCCCATATACCCATCATACATATCTGCCATTCCATAGTCCCGTGCCAATATACCCGTCATATATATCCTCCATCCCATAGTCGAGTGCCCATATACCCATCACACATCCTCCATCCCATAGTCCTATGCCCATATACCCATCACACATCCTCCATCCCATAGTCCCATGTTCATATACCATCATACATATTCGCCATCCCATAGTCGAGTGCCCATATACCCATCATACATATCCTCCATCCCATAGTCCAGCATAGGTCCGTGCCCATATACCCATCATACATATCCTCCATCCCATAGTCCAGTGCCCATATACCCATCACACATCCTCCATCCCTTAGTCCCGTGCCCATAACCGGTCATACATATCGTCCATCCCATAGTCCCGTGCCCATATACCCGTCATACATATCCTCCATCCCATAGTCCAGTGCCCATATACTCATCACACATCCTCCATCGCATAGTCCCGTGCCCATATACCCATCACACATCCTCCATCCCATAGTCCCATGCCCATATACCCATCATACATATCCTCAATCCCATAGTCCAGTGCCCATATGCCCATCACACATCCTCCATCCCATAGTCCCGTGACCATATACCCGTCATACATATCCTCCATCGCATAGTCCAGTGCCCATATACCCATCACACATCCTCTATTCCATAGTCAACCATTATGACATCATAATGAGCGGCGGCAGGGCTTGCAACCTATGATGACATCAGCATCGCCATGGCAACCATTGTGACATCATGAGGGGCGGGGCTTGATACGCACACACTGTTTCCCCAGTGTGCAAATAGGGGCATTGTGACATCATAATGAGGGGCGGGGCTTGACGCGCGCACACTTTTTCCCCAGTATATAGACAGCGGCAGAATTGCTTGGTGAATTGGAATGCGCGGGGTTAAAATTTCGCCTCACAACATAGCTTAGGACGCTCCCGGGGTCCAGACGTGCGACTGTGCCAAATTTTTCGGCTGTAGCTGCGACGGTGCAGATGCCTATCCCGGACATACACACACACATACATACACACATACATACACACTTTGAGCTTTATATATTAGTTTGGACGGTAGGACCCAGCATGACGATTAAAAATATGGGACCGTAGTTTTGCTAAATTATGTCTCAGGGATTATGAAAAAAAATAATTCAAAACACCCATTTGTTATCGCTGCATTTGCAAAAGTTCGATCTATCAAAATCTAAACTAAATTTATCTGGCCAGTATACAGCATAATGAGAAAAAAAAAATCGAAATTGCCAGAATGAAATTCTTTGGCAGCCGCAAGATTGCAATAAAAGGCGATAAAAAACCATAGTATCTACCCCAAAATGGTATCAGTAAAAAGATCAACTCAGGGCGCAAAAAATAAGCCTTCACCCAGCCTAATGAGGTTTACCCCATAATATGTGAATATTTGGAAAAGTACTTACCTGCTGGGGTCGTATGCGTGGGCAAGGAATCATGGCGCTGGTTGATGAGAGGCGCGCCTTCCACAGATGCTAATAGCAAACTCACGATTAGAAGAAATCGAAAGAGCATTTTAGCTTGGAGAAATATCGCTGAGTGTGTAACACACAGGGAGTTATCGCTGAATGTGTAACACACAGGGAGTTATCGCTGAATGTGTAACACACAGGGAGTTATCGCTGAATGTGTAACACACAGGGAGTTATCGCTGAATGTGTAACACACAGGGAGTCTTGTCAGACAAAGCCTCTTCCTGCAGCGTCACTCCTTATAACCACACATTCCGTGATGTCACAATGGAGATCTCAGTGTGACATCACGAGGAGTGGATTAAGGGTAGCCAGGGCCCCGGGCTCTTCAGACTCTGTGGGCCCCCCGGTCATGTGACGGGATCATGCGACGGGGTCATCCTATACCTGAAACAGATTATTCCAGAAAAATAGTTGCTGAGTGAAACTATAACCTGTCAAACATCCATTGATCTTGTCAATTTACCCTTCAGTTAGGAAGAAAAAAAATAAAAACCACTTTAAGCCATACTATTGAACTGTCCAATTTTAATCTGTAAACAAGACTGTCGCCAATTTTCGCAGGTTTCTCATCAAAAGTGCAACGCAAAACAGTTGAAAAAACATTTAAAGTATCACATTTCCAAAAAAAGACACAAAGAAAACCATGTGTATAAAGGGCTCGTGCATACCAGTGCTCAAGTTAAAAAATGGTTTGGTCTCACCATTGTAGTAGACGTATTTTCATAGAGGGTCCATTTTTTCATGAGAAGGGAAAGGACAGAAATAATTTTCTCTGACTCTCTGTCGTGCCCCTGTATAGCTCCTGTCCTTAGAAGGACAGGCCTCAAGTGTGCCCACTATGGATAACCCACCATCCACAGATAGTTTGCAACTTCCCTACACGTTTCCTCCCCGTTTCTGGGGATTCATCAGGGGAACTACCCAAATGAATTCTGTGGTAAAATTATCATTGTATATCCGTCTTCATTATAGGGCCCTGCAGTGGCAGAAGGTCCCTAGAGCCAATGTGGCTGTCTGTGCCTCCGCCTATGTGTGGGCCATTGGTGTGCCCAGGAGCTATACAGGGGCACAACGGGGAGTCAGAGAAAATTATTCCTGTCCTATCCCCTCCCCTTCTCATGAAAAAGTGGACCCTCTATTAAAATGCGTTGTATTAAAAGTTATGTTTTAATAATAGCGGAGACTCCCCTAGCTCTACTCAGTCTGTGACCCCGGGAGTACTGTCATAGTGATAACACCTAGGCACTATAGCTGAGTGTGTGAATCTGTATGGCAGAAACCTTCATGATGAACCCATCTGTGCTGTGTATTAGCCTCCAATCTCTTCACGGTACAATGATCACGCTTACGTTTTTCACAAAAATGTGATTTTTTTGCAAATCCCATCTTTGCAGTCACACGCCCGACGCTGGCTCAGGAGAATCCTCACAGAGAGATTTTAGTGTATGTGCACACGTTGCGGATTTTTCCGCACAGAATCCGTAGATAAAATGACCTGCGTTCTCCCTGCGGATTTCGTGTGGATTTCACCTGCGTTTTTACACCTGCTGATTCCTATAATGGAATGGGTGTAAAAACGCTGCAGAATCCGCACACAGAATTGACATGCTGCGGGAAATAAACTGCTGCATTTCCACATGGAATTTTCCGCAGCATGTGCTCAGCGGTTTTTCATTTCCATAGGAGAACCTGGTACTGTACACCGCATGGAAAACTGCTGCGGATCCACAGGGCCAAATCCGCTGCGGATCGGCAGACTAATCCGCAACGTGTGCCCACACCCTGAGGATTCCCAAGTCTGCAGTCACAGACTTACATGGAAAGACTGCAGACTTTTAGCTTAAGGCCGGAGTCACACTGGCGAGGAATACGGGTGAGTGAGAGGCGCAAAAAGCACGCATTAGACACGGACAAATGATTTTCTATGGGTCACTCGCACCAGGCGTATATTTCTCATCTGTATCCTACGCTCCGTGCCAATCGCAGCATGCTGCGATTGTCAGCGTACTACGCCCGTAGTACGCCAATGAAAGTCAATGTGTGCTCAAATAATACAGATTACACACGGAACACACGTGTGACCTGCGAGCAATACGCAGGTCTTTTGGCTGGTGACAGGAAATGGGCCAATCCATCATCAGGAAGCCTAGACATGCAAATGAGCTCAAAAACCGCTCCAGACATCCAGGAAGTACGCCTCCACGGAGTACAGCAGCAGCATGGTGTCCACATACATTAATGTTGAGATGCTAATTGTGCTGGTGCAGGAGCGTCCCGAAATGTGGGACCCACGCAATGCAAATTATGCGAACCGGACAAGAAAGGAGGCGTCATGGAGGCGCATCTGTCGCCAGATGTACCATGACTTTGGTGACAGACCACGTGATGAGCAGCATAAAATTTGTATGTGCAATCATAAAAACATCATTAACCTTAGCGCGCGCTAAAAAATGATTCTACAATCAGCACCCCCCTTCCCGTGCATCTAATTTTATTAGCCTCATGAGGCCGTTACATTTGGATGTGACACGTGGCTTCACACAGCCATAATTAGGGGTTAGGCCACAAGCTCCTCATCCTCCTAGCCAATAAAATTAGTTTAAGTGTAGCTAATGAGACCCTGTGTATCGGCCCAATTACATATGCCACCATGGGTAGAAAGCACACCCCAGAAGGCCCCATGCCTAGACTACTGTTAGAAAATGTGACCTCTCAAATATGTGATTTTGACAATCTTTCCTGTCACATTGCAGTGGAAGATGTAATGAAACGCTGGTGAAGCATCCGAGACCAGTTCCGCTGGGAACACCAGCAGCGGTCCAGGAGTGGGGATGCTGGACATGTGAAAAGAAAATATATATACTATGTCCGGCTGAACTTCCTCACCCCAATTCTGGATCTGAGACCGTAAGTACATACCTCACACCACATTACACAAATACATTACACAAATACTTTACAGGGACAAAAATATTGATGTATTTTTGCCTCTGTTCTATTTCATAACAGAACTCAATCCAACCTTACGGATCGAGGAACGGCCTCAGAGGCAGAGCCCATTATAGATCCTGTAGGGGATGAGGTGGCTGGCCCATCTTCTCCCCCTACAAGAAGGATGGCTGAAGATGAGGCATCACAAGACCACACAATGGCTGGCCTACACACCACACCACCAGGACGGTCTGCTGCTGCCACCTCACCCATCCTGGAAGAGCCGGGCAACTTGAGCAGCAGCCCAACTGCCCAGATCAGGTCCTCCCCACAGGCTGCTCTAGCATCACGGCGAACAAGAAGAAGGCGCCAGGTCACTATTCAAGAGAGCAGGACCAATGTGGACACAGGGGTGCTCAATTATTTGTCAAGAGTAACTACAGATGATGGGGAGGAGGCCTATGCACGTAGCCTCACCCTTTATCTCCGTGCCCTTACCCGTGAGGTCAGGCTCCGTATTAGGGGATGTATTCAGATCCTGCTTGATGCAAGCACCCCCCCAATACCCCATATGAGGTTTTTGAATTTCTGGAGAGGTGGCAGCTCTCACCACGAAATTTAATGCGCATGAGACCATCCACACAGATGCTTGCTCAAGCAGGGTCTGAACAGCCCATAATACGTGGGCCAACACCTCAACCCCTTCCTCCCCCTACCCAACCGTCTATTCCGCAGCCCCAAATGTCTTCCTCAAGCCAACCACACCAATATGGCCACTTGTACCCACCCAGTGTTGGAGGCTGGTCCCAACCTGGTTGGGGACGATCTGGCTATCTTGGTGGGTATGAGCCACGGGCCTACCAGAGCTAACAAGAAGCCCCTCACCATCATCATTACTCTGGCCAGTATCCCCAACAGTCCCAGGAGACTGGACAATATGAGGATTTATGATTCTGATGGTTGAGATGTCCAGTGAGATGTAACTGGTGCTCCTAATATAAATTAAAAAACAGGTGTTCTCCTTCACCAACATTTAGAACATAATTTAACATTCACATTTTTAAACTATGTTTTCCAAACATATGAAACAATCCATCATGACAGGCAACGCTACCTCACGCCTTTCAGACAGATATTACATGTGTGTAGAAAAGAGAATATTTAAATGCGCTATGCTGTAAAATGAAAGGATGAAAATACACTACTCACTTGCTAATGCCTAGGAAAGGCGTGCTCGCCTTAGTTAAGTAGTCACCTTTTTTGTTAGCAATCTCTAGTAAAAAATTTCTAGGCGACCAACATTCAGAATATCACGCTCTCTCTATGTCTTAACAAGTGAATTTTGTATTTTCATCCTTTCCAGTATAGCATGCTTAAATATTGTCTGTTCTACAGACAGGTAATATCTGTGTGAAAGCTGTGAGGTAGCCTTGCCTATCATGGTGGAATCTTTCTATGATTGGATAACATTATGAGGAAATGTGAGTGTTATCTTGTTGCCTTTATTTTGGTGATGGAGCTCACCTTTTGTTGGCAAATCTAGGTTAATCTAGTCATGCAGCAATGTTGTTTTTGCCTAGTGTTTGTTGCTGTTTTGTTATGTAATGTTCATTTTACAAGTTAAAGAAGGCACAAAGGGTCATTTTGGCCATTGCCAAATTTGTCTTATGGCAAAATTATGTTTGCCTTTAAGCGGAAAAAAAAAAAAGGCAAAACTAAAAATTTGTCTACTCTAGTTAACGTCTCTGTGTGATTTTTCACAATTCCTAACAACATACTAACAGACACCAACCAATGTAATGAAACACTCATAGAATCATAAAGGCTTGAGTAATATATATTTAGACACACTTAAAGCAACAAATTATAACATAGACACAGCATGCTCTTGCCAAGAAGTTGCCCCCTCAGGTGAGATAAAGTAATTAGTGAAAATATCACGCACTTTTAGGCCAGAGAGTGGTCTACGTTGAGGGTTCATAGGTGGTCTCACCCTGCGCACATTGCCCGGCCTACGCACAACACCATCAGAGGAGGAGCAATCATGTATCCTGGTGAAGTTATGCAGAACAACACAGGCTTTCACAACTTCATTCACATTTTGCTCACTCAACTGAATGGCAGACTGGAGTACCCGCCATTTGGCACAAAGAATCCCAAAGGAACACTCCACCAGTCGCCTAGCACGTGATAGGCGCAAGTTAAAAATTCTGCGCCTGTGGTCAAGGTTGCGCCGGGGATATGGCCTCATGACATTGCGCGATAACTGAAAGGCCTCATCTGCCACAAGGACATAAGGGACTGATTGTTCGGGGGAGCCTGGTAGCTGGCGTGGTGGTGGTAGATCCAACTGGTTGGTGCGTAGCCGCCGAGCCATTATGGAAGTATTGAAGACTCTAGAGTCTCCCGTCCTTCCATATGCCCCAATGTCAACAATTATAAACTTGTATTGAGGGTCTACCAGAGCCAACAATACAACAGAAAAGTATTGTTTATAATTGAAGAATTGGGAGCCTGAGTTCGGTGGCTTACGCACCCTGATATGTTTGCCATCCAGGGCCCCAATACAATTTGGAAACTGGCAGTCCTCCTCAAAGTCCCTTGATATTCTTAACCAGTCTTCCATCCTGGGCTCGGGCATGACCACTTGATGGAGTCTTGTCCAGATTTGTGCACATGTAGACCTCACTATGCCTGAAATGGTTGACTTTCCAATGAGAAACTCATGGTGGAGGGCGGCATAAGACAGGCCAGTGGACAGGAAGCTGTAGAACAACAGAAATAGTAAAGTTTAGAATGTCTAAAGTAAAAAAAATCAGTTACATGCCGACCAAACTTGTTAGGAAATGATAGAGAAGAACACACACATATTTGGTGGCACAATGACTAAGTGATATGCAGGACATATTAGATCTAACATTGTGCTGTGACCGGTGAAACATATTTGGAGTAAGATGAGGGCATTAAACTTTGTCCAAGAAGGCCAAAAAACATAAATTAGCACACACATTATGAACATAGAGAATGCGGTTGTGTAGTACATACCGTATTGTGAGTAGAAGTCGTTCCTCTGCAGATATGGTTTGCGCATCCTTGTGTCCTGAAAGGTTATCCCAGGGCGCACTGTCTCCAAGAGTCGATCAAATGTGGCAATGCTCATGCGACAGTACTGGTAAAATTTCTCCGGATGCTCCTGCAGAGAAGAATAGAGGATGTGAAAATGACCTCTTGTGAGTCGTTGCCTCAAAAGTGGATGGACCCACATGCGTCTCCTCCTCCGCGGATCCACTATCACAGGATATGGTTGCCCAAAGCGCCGTGACAAAAGCCAGGTAAAGAGAACCTGCTCAGTTGTATTGAATCGCAGACCCTCTGCCATGCTGCACAAAGAACACCAACACACCTCGTGAAAGCAAGGTGACAAATGTACAGAATGTAGGCATCCACCTGTTTCTGAGTGTCTAAATAGGGTGCAGGCTAATGATTTAAATTGTTTGCAGGCCTCAAAACCGTTAAATGTCCATTTTGCAAGGCTGCGAGAAAATCTCGCCATACGGATTGCATACGGATGCCACACGGATTACATACGGATGCACACATGCGCAAAATACGCGACCTCACCTTGCTTACGGATGACCTACGGAGCACTATTTAGTGGTCATTCATCCGTATTATGCAAGTAAACTACGGACCGTATTTTGCGCAGGTTAGTGTGACTCCGGCCTAAGACAGGACAACACCTTTAACCCTTAAAAGAAATAACCAACTTATTCAGATCAATACAAAGTTGCAACTTAACAACTTAGATCCAGCTTTTTTGATCAGCAGCCACTACAGCCAGCCTGGAAAAAAACGGCTTATGTGCATCTTCCCATTTTGTGCTTGTGTTATAAGACCAGTGGCCCAAAGTCACTTAACCCGTGAAAAACATCAGTTAGGCTGGTTTCACATTTGCGTTTTTTAGCGCTGGAAAAAAACGCACATGTGCGCATGCGTTTTTTCCCCTATATTTAACATGGGTGCGCATACCTGCGCGCTTGTAAGCGCATGTATGCGATTTTCATGCGCTGCGTTTTTTTGGGGTGTGCGTTTGTATTTTCCAGACGCAGCATGTTGCATTTTTTGGCCCTGCAAAAAAGCGCATGCGCACATATGCGCACGTTTTGCGCTAAAAATGGCCATTATAGCCTATGGATGCGCATATGTGCGCACTGGCATGCTCATGTATGCGTTTTTTTGCATATGCGTTTTTTTTTTTTAACCATGGAATTTAGGGGTTTGGGTTAGAGTTAGGGTTAGTTAAGGGGGTTTAGGGTTAGGGTTAGGGTCAGGGTCAGGGTTAGGGTTGGGGTTTGGGTCAGGGTTAGGGTTAAGTATGGTTTGGTTAAGGGTTAGGGTCAGGGTTAGGGTCAGGATTAGGGTTAAGTATGGTTTTGTTAAGGGTTAGGGTCAGGGTTAGGGTTAGGGTTAGGGTCAGGGTTAGGGTTAGGGTTAGGGTCAGGGTTAGGGTTAGGGTCAGGGTTAGGGTTAAGTATGGTTTTGTTAAGGATTAGGGTCAGGGTTAGGGTCAGGATTAGGGTTAAGTATGGTTTGGTTAAGGGTTAGGGTCAGGGTTAGGGTTAGGGTTAGGGTTAGGGTCAGGGTTAGGGTTAGGGATAGGGTCAGGGTTAGGGTTAGGGTCAGGGTTAGGGTTAAGTATGGTTTTGTTAAGGGTTAGGGTCAGGGTTAGGGTCAGGATTAGGGTTAAGTATGGTTTTGTTAAGGGTTAGGGTCAGGGTTAGGGTTAGGGTCAGGGTTAGGGTCAGGATTAGGGTTAAGTATGGTTTGGTTAAGGGTTAGGGTCAGGGTTAGGGTTAGGGTTAGGGTTAGGGTCAGGGTTAGGGTTAAGTATGGTTTTGTTAAGGGTTAGGGTCAGGGTTAGGGTTAGGGTTAGGGTCAGGGTTAGGGTTAGGGTTAGGGTTAGGGTCAGGGTTAGGGTTAGGGTTAGGGTCAGGGTTAGGGTTAGGGTTAGGGTTAGTTAGGGTTTAGGGTTTGGGTTAGGGTTAAGTATGATTTGGTTAAGGGTTAGGGTCAGGGTTAGGGTTAGGGTTAGGGTCAGGGTTAGGGTTAGGGTCAGGGTTAGGGTTAGTAAAGTCATGGTTTGGGTAGTGTGAGGGGCCACCTAAAAATGTTGGAAAAAAACGCAAACGCGGTAAAAACGCACTAAAAACGCATACAAACGCATAAAAACGCTGCGTTTTTTTCATGCATGCTCATAAAAATGCTTGAAAAAAACGCAGCAGTTGTATGCTTTTGTATGCGTTTTTTCAATGCTTTTTTTGCGGGAAAAACGCGCTGCAAAAAAAAGCAAGTGTGAAACTAGCCTTACTTATTCAAATCTGTGAAAAATGGCTATTTGCCCGTTGGTCTGATGCCCAGAGCCCATTTGGGCCAGTCTAGAGACCTGAATGTGATGCAGGCCATCACTATGTATGTAATACTACTGTGAGATCAGCGGCTCAAAGTCATTTAACCCCTGAAAAATAACACTTATCCAAATCAAAATCGCCCATCTGCCCACTTTGATGCCAGTTCTGATACCCAGAACACATAGGACAGACTAAAGGGACCTGAATTTGATGTCGGGCATCATGATCTATGTGTATGCAGTGTGATATCAGTGGCCCAAAGTTATTTAACCCTTTCATTGATGCTCAACCTCATTGGCAACATTACCAGGACAAGATTACTCAGGGGATGACTGACTGAAGAAGGACAATATTACTAGTAGTACAAAACATTACTAATAAGGCTGTGTTCACACATTGCATTTTTGCAGGGTTTTTTTGCTGCTTTTTTTATGCAAGTTTAAAGCTGCGTTTTACAGTATCAGGAAAGTCTATTGGATTTCAGAAATCTCATGCACACATATTGGTTTTATTTCCCTGACTGATATGGAAAATTGCAGAATTGGCCGGAGCTGAGCCCCCCTGCCCCCCCCCCAAGGAGGCATAGGCGGAGGCCAGCATGACGGGGGGGTGGTCGGCTACCAGGGGGAGTACCCTGGAGTTGGGGGGTATATAGAGGAGGGGTGTGGGTGTCCCCTTCCTCTTTGGATCTGGCCCCCCACAAGGAGAAGTCACCTTAACATGTCGGACGTGGAGCGGGTTTTGGAGCAGCTGCGAGCGGCGGTGCGGTCACAGCCCCCAGGCTGGCTGGCGTCTCAGGTGGCCAGCATTGTTCCTGGGACGTCCGGAGAGTCTGCAGCAGCAGCGGGGAGGGAGCGGCACTACAGACGGGTGAGGCCTCCCGAGCAGCTCTCACCCGATGCACCCCCCAGGGCCTTGCGACACTGCCGGAGCCCCTCCGGGGACCCTCCAGGCCGGTCGCAGTGTTCTGTGCCGGTCTCCGCTACCCGGCCCTGGAGGAATCCGCAGGCCAGGCGAGGGCCCGCGGCGATGGCTTGGCCGCGGCCTACTTCCAGGCGGGGGGCGGGCCTGTCAGGCGCCGGGCGGCGGCAAGCTCCGGCATCAGCGGGAGGCCGCGGCGGTAACCTCCTCGCCGCGCGGCCTGCCTCCCCCTCCAGCAGAGGGGTGGACATCGGGGGAGCTTCGGCCTGCAGCCTGGCAGGGCTGCCAGCATCACCCCCAGGCAGTGGGGGAACACCGAGTGCGGCAGGGGGCCGCGGCGAAGGGGCCCAGCATCGGCGGTCCGCTTCGGGGGCCGCTACAAGAGGAGGGGAACGACTCCACACCAGGACCGCGGCCTGCTCCCCTGTGGGGCCGCCAACAGCGATGCCCATGTACAGTGGCTCTTTTCCGGGGGCCTGGAGGCGCAGCGGGGGGCCCTCAGTGCTTCGCTGCAGGAGCCAGCCGTGGCAGCGGGAGCAGACCTCACGGTGTCCCGGTCAGCGTCCATTGCCGGGGTCCCGTCATTGGGGTCCCTCGGGGGGGCCCAGTCATCATCATTTGGCTCCTCCTGCGGGGAGTCCCAGAGGTCGACAGCAAGCTGGCAAAGGTACATCCGAGGACCCAGGTTTTCCGGCTGGAGGGCACACAGCCCCCTCGCAGCCCGGTGAGTATGGCTCTGTGTCCCCTGTTTGTCATCCAATTGCAACATCATCCTGGTTGGGTGGGGGGGCCGTTGACGGAATCCCTCGGGTTCAGCGGGGGGTTGGGAATTGGTGGCGTAGCCGCGGCCGGGGGGGGTTAGCGACGTGCTTGCGGATATGCGTAATTTAGTGTCACGTCTGGAGCGGGGTCTCGCTTCACCGTCACCAGTGGCAGCTTGGGCACAAGCTGGGAGTCCAGCGGGGCGGAGTGGGTCGGATTTGGCCGGGCGCGCAAGTGAACCGGTGTCGGTGTCGGTGCAGACTGAGAAAGAGAAAGAATGTCGCGTGCACTTGGACGATAGAGCGCATGGGGAGGTGTATGTTTGTTTTGAGGGTCAGTTGGGGGCTCATTTAAAGAAAGAAGTAAAGGAGCGCATTTGGAAGGACGAGTATGTGGAAATATTTTCCCTATTGCCATTAGAGAAATTTAATTTGGATAAGGGAAAGAAGGAGGATAGCAAAAAGGAGGATGAAGAGAAGCGTAGATGGCGTCTGATCCCGCAAACGTTCGTTAATTGGCAACAGGCGTTCGCTATTTTGGCGAGTGTCATTGGCGAAAAGTCCCCTGATAATTGCTCGGCGTTATTTTGTTCTTTTGACGCCATCGGGGAGGCCTATAGGGTGTATGGGGGTCAGGCTTGGTGCGCTATGATGAGCAATTTTGGCAGAGGAAGGCCGTCCGTCCGGCTATCCGTTGGGACCAGAAGGACATTGGGCTGTGGATGCGGGTCATAGCTCAAAATAAATTTGGTAGCTCCTTTCATGGGGGGGCTGGGAGTACCAGCCAGAGTAGCGGCAGTTCCGGCGTCTCAGGAGGGGGCGGGCAGGTTCAAACCGGAAATCATAAGTTGGGGGTGTGCTGGCAGTTCAACGACGGCCCGTATAAATTCGGGGCGAACTGCAAATTTAAACATCTTTGCTCCAACTGCAATAGCGCGTCCCATGGAGCCGCCAAGTGTTTTAAGAAAGGGAAGCCCCGAACCGGCGGTGGTAATTCCCAAGGGGGAGACCCCAGTGAGGCTGGAAAGGATGGTCCCTTATCTAAATAGATATGGGGATAGGGAGAAGTCGGCTTTGCTGTACGCGTGTTTCAAGGACGGTTTGGAGATCCCTCACCCCCCTTTTGCTATTCCTCTGGTTTTAAAAAATTTGCGTTCGGCCTTGTTACATGGTTCAGTGGTTTCAGAAAAGCTGCAAAAGGAGGTTTCGTTGGGATGAATGGCTGGCCCCTTTGTTTCCCCACCTTTTTCGGATTTGGTTGTTTCTCCTCTAGGAGTGGTTCCGAAGAAAGAGCCGAATAAGTTTCGGCTTATCCAACATTTGTCGTACCCTCGCGGGGGTTCTGTGAACGATGGTATCGATCCGGAAATCTGTTCGGTGGTTTACTCCTCCTTTGATGAAGCAGCGCGGTGGGTGCGGAAATGTGGTCGGGGCGCCCTTATGGCTAAAACGGATGTGAAATCCGCTTTTCGTTTGCTCCCGGTTCATCTGGATAGCATGAAGTTGTTAGGTTGCTATTGGGAAGGCATGTTTTTTGTGGACAGGTGTCTAACCATGGGATGTTCGTTATCTTGTGCGTATTTTGAAGCCTTCAGTTCCTTTTTGGAGTGGGTCGTGCGCGATGTTTCCGGTTTTGATTCGGTTATTCATTACTTGGATGATTTTTTGTGCGTGGGCTCCGCGGATTCCGATTGTTGCAAGAGACTGTTACAGGCCATCGAGTGGGTGGCGGAGCGTTTTGGTGTTCCTCTCGCGCCTGAAAAAAACGAAGGCCCCTGTACGTGTTTGCGTTTTTTGGGAATTGTCATTGATACGGTGAATTGGGAGTTCAGGCTGCCCGAGGATAAGTTGGCTGATTTGCGGGCGGAGGTGGTCCGAGCGCGCAGGGTCAAGAAGTTGTCGCTGCGTGATCTACAGTCGTTGCTGGGAAAGCTTAATTTTGCCTGTCGAGTCATGCCAATGGGGCGTGTTTTTTCACGTCGTCTGGCCAGTGCGACTGCGGGTGTTCGGGCCCCTCATCATTTCATCAGGTTGTCAGCGGAACTCAGGGCCGATTTGGCGATTTGGGAGTCATTCTTGGAGGGGTACAACGGTCGTTCGTTGTTGATGGAAGAGGTGGTCAGCAGTGACGTGTTGGAGTTGTTCACAGATGCGGCTGGCGGTGTTGGTTTTGGGGCTTACTTTCGGGGGCAGTGGTGCGCGTCCCGGTGGCCCAAGGAATGGGTTGCGGATGGCTTGGTATGCAATATCACTCTGCTGGAGATCTTTCCGATTCTGGTAGCCGTCCATTTGTGGGGACGTGCGTTAATTGCGATAACATGGGCGTTGTGTGCGCGATCAATTGTCTTACTGCATCATCTCCCCCAGTCGTTCGGGTGTTACAGCGGTTGGTTCTCCTCTGTTTGGACCAGAATGCACAAGTGACCGCGACGCATGTTCCAGGTGTCAAGAATGATATCACTGACTCTCTCTCTCGTTTACAGTGGGATCGGTTTCGCTCTTTGGCGCCAGAGGTGGAGGTCATGGGTTTAGCTTGTCCGGAGGAGCTATGGAGAGTGGCCTACGGGCCGCGGCATCGCTGATTGATTCGTCTTTGGCTCCAAAGACCTGGGAGGCTTACCGGGCTGTATGGTGCAAGTGGGAGGAACAGTTAGCGGCCGGCGTAGCAGTCGGCTTGGATCAGGAGGGAGTTTTGTTGTCTTGGTTGGGGCGGAGGGCCTCCGAGGGTTGGTCGGGTGCAAAAGCCATGCGCGTTTTAGTGGGTTTGTCCTTTGGATTTCGCTTGCGCCACTGGGGGACATAATTACTACTGAATGTGGCCACAGAGGAGCATCATTACTGTAATGTATTTTATTTTGGGGGATACTGTTACCATATAATAAAAGGGAGGTACTATTTTTGTAGAATTGGAGGAAAAGTGGCAATGGTGACCAGGAAGCAATAATCCATAGATGTCTGTGTGTTACACTCTGAAGAGACGAGTCCTGACAGGGAGAAGTCAGAGCAGTCTGTGCTGGATGAAGAAAAGAGAACATTATTTACTTCAATTGGAGACATCACTGGGGAGTATCTTGAGCTACCTGTACTATATGTACTGATACCTTCCCCTATTCGGTCATTATATGGGGGTACCAGCAGTGTTAGTACAGTGATTCCTATTAATAATCACTATAAAGATATGATTTGGTCACTATTTGCTGGTCATACGGTCATGGTGTAGCGGCATAATTTGTTTCTTGTATGTAGTAGTATTGGTACACTGTGTGCAAAACTATTAACCAGTTTACCCCCAAGGGTGGTTTGCACGTTAATGACGGGGCCAATTTTTACAATTCTGACCACTGTCCCTTTATGAGGTTATATCTCTGGAACGCTTTTATGGATCCCAGTGATTCTGATATTGTTTTTCTCGTGACATATTGTACTTCATGTTAGTGGTAAAATTTCATTCATATAATGTTAGGCATCTAGTTTCTCCCATTGCACAGGAACAGTCTCGAGCCATGTCCTCTGCGGTCTCCCATTCTTCTGCAGCTGCAGAGGTTCCTGCTCAGCAGAGACGTCGGTCCCAGCGTCTTGCAGCGTCTGCTCCGATTGGACCACCAGGAAGGTCCCGGAAGGCTGCAACTATAAAAGCTTAGCATGGCCGCCCGGCCATGCGCTAATATAAGCCATGTGGAGTGGGTGTTGTATGCATGTATGAATGTCTCTGGTGAATGACTCATTATGGAACCCCTACCCTTGGTACGCATGTGTTGTGTAGCCTAGCCTGCTAGCGCCCAGGCTGAGGTCCAGGTAGAGGCAGCGTCAAACACTGGCATCAGCATCCACCGGTGGCTTTGTCTATACACCACGGTGCACTTAGTCTGCTTTCCTCCGTGGTCAGCATTCATTAGAGGCTTCCGCAGGTGCGACACCGCACTCTCAGTAGGTCTAGAGAGACTAAGACCTTGTGTCCTTGGGGCTGAGTTCTGTGACCATATACTGCGCGCCCTCTTGCCGAGTGCTGTGAGTTTGAACAGGCTCCGGCATTCATGTTTTGCGGTACTGCGGGTCTGTGACGTAACAAAGTTCGCTCCTGTTCACACCGGGTGGCGTTAACCCGCGTGTGACCTTTTGTATACTGCTATACACATCCGCCATTTACTAAGCAGCCGTTTACGACCTCTGCACGGTGGACCCCGGGCTGCGAATGCACCTTATTATCATTTTATTATTTGGTGCATTCCGCCAGCCCTAACATATAACACGTTTATTTGTGCAAAAAACGGAAATTTGGCAAAAATTGTGCAATTTTCCAACTTTGAATTTTTATGCCCTTATATCACAGAGTTATGGCACAGAAAAAACTTAATAAGCATTTATCATAATCATCTTAGAAACGCGTCACTAATCCCACCCATCAGCACGCCCATTACATGAATTCAAGGTGCCAATGGGTTAGCATGACAACGCGGGGTCTGCAAGAGACCCCTGTGGTTGTCATTGCTGATCTGCTAGGTGCGCTGCCCTAAGGCTGGCGCTCGTAGCAGATGATCAGTTCTGCTGCAGATAGCAGGGCTGAAGCGAACAGATGTTTGCAGCTTCAAGTCTCCTAAATAGACTATTGAAGCAAGTAAAATGTAGAAAAAAGTTTTTAAAAATATTAAAAGAATTAAAATAATATAAGTTCAAATCACGCCCCATTCAAAATAAAAGAAAAACAAAACAATTCAAATACACACTTATTTGGCATTGCTGCATTCAGAAACACCTGATCTATCAAAATATAAAAATAATTAATCCAATCTTTAAAAGGTGTAATGAGAGAAAAAATTCAAAACTCTAGAATTACCGTATATACTCGAATATAAGCCGAGATTATCAGCCCATTTTTTTGGGCCGAAAGTCCCCCTATCGGCTTATATTCGAGTCATATACACCAGGGGGTCGGAGGGGGAGCGGGGGTGTCAGGTCATACTTATATTCTGGTGCGGTCTCTGCAGCCCCCAGCTTCTCCACGATCTCCCTTCCTGCCTTCAGCGGTCACGTGGTACCGCTCATTACACTCATGAATATGTGCATATTCATGAGGTGTAATGAGCGGTACCACGTGACCGCTGAAGGCAGAAAGGGAGATCGCGGGGAAGCTGGGGGCGGCAGAGACTGTGCCAGGACCGATAAGTAAAGCGATACTCACCTGTCCGGGTCCATCGCTGCTTGCTGCTGTCTGGCATGTCATCTGTAAGTGACGTTCAGACAGCAGAGGGCGTGGTGACGTGGTTATTGCTCGCCGCGCCCCCTGCAGTTTGAACGTCACTGACAGATGACGTGCCAGACAGCAGCAAGCAGCGGCACCTGGCCCCAGTGACGGAGAGGTGAGTATGTCATATTTTTTATTTTTAAATGCGGCAGCGGCAGCACATGGGGGCATAATGTATGGAGCATCTTATGGGGGCAGCACATGGGGGCATAATCTATGGAGCATCTTATGGGGGCAGCATATTGGGGCATAATGTATGGAGCATCTTATGGGGGCAGCATATAGGGGTATAATCTATGGAGCATCTTATAGGGGCAGCATATGGGGGATTAATCTAAGGAGCATCTTATGGGGCAGCATATGGGGGAATAATCTATGGAGCATGTTATGGGGGTAGCATATGGGGGCATAATCTTTGGAGCATCTTATGGGGGCAGCATATGGTGCCTATTCTATGGAGCATCTTATGGGGCCATAAGATTTATGGAGCAGCATATGAGGCATATTATTGTAGGGAGCATCTTATGGGGCCATTATTAACCTTTTTGCAGCATTATATGGGGTGTATTTTGTATGGAGCATCTTATGGGGCCATTATGAACTGTATGGAGCATTATATGGGGCTCCTGATTCAATATGGATATTCAAAAACATTTAACCTACCGATGTCTCAATTAAGTTTACTTTTATTGGTATCTATTTTTATTTGTGAAATTTACTAGTAGCTGCTGCATTTTCCACCCCAGGCTTATACTCAAGTCAATATCACCTCTATGCAGTATCACCTCTATGCCGATGACACGCAGATCTACCTATCTGGACCCAACCTCGCCTCCTTACTAACTGAAATCCCACAATGTCTGTCTGCTATCTCAGCCTTCTTCTCTGCTTGTTTTCTCAAACTGAACATGGACAAAACAGAATTCATCATCTTTCCCCATCTCACTCTACCCCTCCACCAGACCTATCCATCAATGTTAATGGCTGCTTTCTTTCCCCAGTCCCACACGCTCGGTGTCTAGGGTGATCCTCGACTCTGCGCTCTCTTTCAAACCACATACCCAAGCCCTCGCCTCCTCCTGCCACCTCAAACTCAAAAATATTTCCCAGATCCACTCATTCCTCAACCACAAAACCACTAGTGCACGATCTTATCATCTCCCACCTCGACTACTGCAACCTCCTACTCTCTGGCCTCCCCTCTAGCACTTTGGCTCCGCTCCAGTCCATCCTACACTCTGCTGCCCGACTAATCCACCTATCTCCCTGCTACTCCCCTGCCTCCCCCATAAGCCAGGCCCTTCACTGGCTTCCTATTGCCCAGAGGCTCCAATTCAAAACCCTAACCATGACATACAAAGCCATCCACAACCTGTCTCCTCCATACATCTGTGACATGGTCTCTAGCTACCCACCCACACTCAACCTTCGATCATCTCAAGATCAAGATCTCCTCCACTCCCCCCTTATCTCTACTTCCCACAACCGCATACAAGACTTCTCCCGTGCTTCCCCCATACTCTGGAACTCTCTGCCGCAACACATCAGACTCTCACCATCAACGGAAACCTTCAAGAAGAACCTGAAGACCCACCTGTTCTGACAAGCCTACAGCCTGCAATGATCCTCGGTCTACTGAACCACCGCACGACCTGCTCTACCCTCTCCTACTGTATCCTCACCCATCCCTGTAGACTGTGAGCCTCGCGGGCAGGGTCCCCTCTTCTTATGTACTTGTGTGTCCCTTGTCTTACACATGTTTATTATACTTGTCTATATTTCCCCTTTTCACATGTAAAGCGCCATGGAATAAATGGCACTATATAAATGCATAATAATAGTACGTTTTCCCAGTTTTTTTGTGGCAAAATTAGGGGGGTCGGCTTATACTCGGGTCGACTTATACTCGGGTATATACAGTAAGTTTCTTTGGTTGCCACAACATTACAATAACAGGCGATCAAAAGATCGTACAGTGGGGCAAAAAAGTATTTAGTCAGTCAGCAATAGTGCAAGTTCCACCACTTAAAAAGATGAGAGGCGTCTGTAATTTACATCATAGGTAGACCTCAACTACGGGAGACAAACTGAGAAAAAAAAATCCAGAAAATCACATTGTCTGTTTTTTTTTCATTTTATTTGCATATTATGGTGGAAAATAAGTATTTGGTCAGAAACAAAATTTCATCTCAATACTTTGTGATATATCCTTTGTTGGCAATGACAGAGGTCAAACGTTTTCTGTAAGTCTTCACAAGGTTGCCACACACTGTTGTTGGTATGTTGGCCCATTCCTCCATGCAGATCTCCTCTAGAGCAGTGATGTTTTTGGCTTTTCGCTTGGCAACATGGACTTTCAACTCCCTCCAAAGGTTTTCTATAGGGTTGAGATCTGGAGACTGGCTAGGCCACTCCAGGACCTTGAAATGCTTCTTACGAAGCCACTCCTTCGTTGCCCTGGCGGTGTGCTTTGGATCATTGTCATGTTGAAAGACCCAGCCACGTTTCATATTCAATGCCCTTGCTGATGGAAGGAGGTTTGCACTCAAAATCTCACGATACATGGCCCCATTCATTCTTTCATGTACCCGGATCAGTCGTCCTGGCCCCTTTGCAGAGAAACAGCCCCAAAGCATGATGTTTCCACCACCATGCTTTACAGTAGGTATGGTGTTTGATGGATGCAACTCAGTATTCTTTTTCCTCCAAACACGACAAGTTGTATTTCTACCAAACAGTTCCAGTTTGGTTTCATCAGACCACAGGACATTCTCCCAAAACTCCTCTGGATCATCCAAATGCTCTCTAGCAAACTTCAGACGGGCCCGGACATGTACAGGCTTAAGCAGTGGGACACGTCTGGCACTGCAGGATCTGAGTCCATGGTGGCGTAGTGTGTTACTTATGGTAGGCCTTGTTACATTGGTCCCAGCTCTCTGCAGTTCATTTACTAGGTCCCCCCGCGTGGTTCTGGGATTTTTGCTCATCGTTCTTGTGATCATTCTGACCCCACGGGGTGGGATTTTGCGTGGAGCACAAGATCGAGGGAGATTATCAGTGGTCTTGTATGTCTTCCATTTTCTAATTATTGCTCCCACAGTTGATTTCTTCACTCCAAGCTGGTTGGCTATTGCAGATTCAGTCTTCCCAGCCTGGTGCAGGGCTACAATTTTGTTTCTGGTGTCCTTTGACAGCTCTTTGGTCTTCACCATAGTGGAGTTTGGAGTCAGACTGTTTGAGGGTGTGCACAGGTGTCTTTTTATACTGATAACAAGTTTAAACAGGTGCCATTACTACAGGTAATGAGTGGAGGAAAGAGGAGACTCTTAAACAAGAAGTTACAGGTCTGTGAGAGCCAGAAATCTTGATTGCTTGTTTCGGACCAAATACTTATTTTCCACCATAATATGCAAATAAAATGAAAAAAAAACAGACAATGTGATTTTCTGGATTTTTTTTTCTCAGTTTGTCTCCCATAGTTGAGGTCTAACTATGATGTAAATTACAGACGCCTCTCATCTTTTTAAGTGGTGGAACTTGCACTATTGCTGACTGACTAAATACTTTTTTGCCCCACTGTATCTGCACCAACATGGTATCAATAAAAACGTCAGATCGGAAAATGGCGCCATTGTTTTGTTCTTTTTTCTTATTTTTTAAAAACTTTAGATTTTTTTTCACCACTTACCATAAAAAAAACGAACCTAGACATGTTTGGTGTATGAGAACTCGTAATGAGCTGTAGAGTCATAACGACAAGTCAGTTTTAGCATGTAGTGAACACAAGTGATTGTGAGCCCTTGGGATTGCGAACCTCGCAATGGGGTGTAACCACGCAACAGACTCCTCTCGCAATGGGGTGTAACCATGCACCAGACTGGTGTATGTGCAGACTAACAACAAACATAAATACCTGGTGTACCTCTCCTGCCACGTGTATGAAAAAGCTCTGTCATTAATATTGTTTGAGTAGAGGTATGCGATAGCGCTATGATAGGCGTCGGGTTCCTGTCGTTGCATAGTGGGAATCCTGAGTCTTACCTCCGGCGGTCTCTCATTCTTCTCCAGCCGCAGAGGAGGTTGCTCAGCAAACTCGTTGGTCCCGGTGCTTTGCCAGACCAGCTCCATGGGTTTGTTTACTGCTGCCACCTCTGGCTCAGCTATGGCAATACATGCTGCTCAGCAGCGAGATTCTCCAGGGACTAAGTCCTCATGTCGGGCCACTGAGCATGCCCATGGAGTGCTCTCCCATTGGAGATCGAAGGTCACGTGTTCAGGTCCTGCTCCTGTACGGATTGGCCCAGCCGAGAAGCCAGGAAGGTCCCGGACGCTCGCAGCTATAAAAGGGTCACATGGCCGCTCGGCCATGCGCTAGGATAAACTGTATTAAGGAGTGAGTGATGAATGCACGTATAAATGTCTCTGGTGACTGTCTCATTATGAAACCCCTACCCTTGGCACGCATGTGTTGTGCAGCCTAGCCTGCTAGCGCCCAGGCTTAGGCGTAGGTAGGTCAGAGTCTGAGTCAGGCAATAGTCTTCATCAGTGACTCGGCACACCTCAGTGCAAGTGCTCCACACTCCATAGCCAGCGTCCATAGCGGCGTTCGTGGCAGCGATGCCGCGCGCTCAGTGGGCCTAGAGGGACTCTAACCCCGTGTCCTTGGGGTAGAGTTCTGTGGCCGTTTGCTGTGCGCTCTTTGGCCAGGCTCTGTGAGCTAAACAGGCTCCGGCATCCACGTTCAGCGGTTGTGCGGCTCTGTGAATTAACAGAGTCGGCTCCTGTTCACACTGTGTGACGTAAACCATGTGTGACTGTTTTCACGCCGCCCTATTCTTCCGCCATTGTCTAGCAGCAGTATAACACCTCTGCACAGTGGACCACTGGCTGTGAACGCACCTATTACTACTTTATAATTTGGTGAATTCCGCCAGCCCTAACACGCTATCCATAAAGAAAGTGCACGGGTAGAGCTATCCCATAGCTCTATTCCCAAAGGAAATGAACAAGTAGAGCTATCCGATAGCGCTATCCCTCAATGTTCCTGAGTGTGAGCTATTTCACATGGTTGAGCGCACTTGGGATCTGCCCCCAAGGCCCTGCCCATGCCCAATGTTTGGTCCGTAGACCGCGGCTAGGAGTTAGTCCCGCTTATAGACATGGAGTCACTTCCTGATCTTTTTGGGAAATCCGCTGATTCTGTTGTTCTGCAGGCAGGATATTAGATGAGTCCTCATCTTCTCATGCTGGAACTTAGCTGTGGGTTCACCGTCATCTGCCATAAGCTCGTAGGCAAACGCTATAGCATATAAGCCACAGTCGTACCCTTTCTTCTGCTGATCCACATTGATAAACCTCAAATGTTTCAGGGGCTTGTCGACCACTTCACTGTACATATTGATAATCTGCTGACGGATGGATGGACTCAGATTCCTAGTCCTGATGCTGTCGGCCACAAAGATTTGGCCATTTTTATAGCAGGTTGTCAGCCAGTGCACCCTGTCCTCATCGTAGTGGATTTGTACAGCATTCTTCAGTATGCTGTGCCCTGGTACCATAAGAGCGGAGGGGGGCTGCAAGCCAGCAAAACCCTTAAACTGTCTGTGCAGCAGGTCCTGGGCCATGATGATGATCTCGTGATCCAGGAAGCCTTCCTTTCCTTTGCTCAGCAGGTTGGTTAAGATTTCTGGAGGCAGGTTCCCAATATCGGGCATCTCCACTTGTGGGGTCACTATCTCCGGGGTTACTTCTCTAAGTAGATCAGTAACATTTTCTGTAGCCGCTCTCTTGGCTGGTGGCAGCATCTCAGGCTTACTGTTAGAGGAGATGGCCACATCCGTATCTGTTTCAATATCGATGACAACATAATCTGGACCGGGAGAAGAAATGTTGGTGTTCTCAAGGTCATCTGTCTTTTTGACCATTGGTTCATCCTCATTTTTTCCTGTTAAAGAGATCAAAGAAATCATAATTTTTTAAAATAAAATATTCTCCATATTTGTTATGGATTATTACGTCTACTGCTCCTTTACTTCGCAGCCGCCCACTGTAGATAAACGTTGACGCTTGCTGAGCTCTATGCAGCGCCGAAGTTTGTCATGACATGGTCCTGCAAGCACTGCGATTCCAGTGCAGAGCGATAGCTCTGACAGGTGTTATCATTGCCGTGAAGCACCTGAAGGGTTGATAAACTTTTTGAAATTGGTTTTGAGCACTTTGAGGGGTGCAGTTTTTAGAATGGTGCCACTTTTGGGTATTTTCTGTATTGAATGATCCTCAAAGTAACTTCAAATGTGATGTGGTCCCTAAAAAAATTGTTTCTGCAAATAATAGGAAGCATGCTGACAAGGATGGGAGGGGGGTAGCCCCGCATACCAGGACGTGCAGCACGAAATCTCCGCCTCATCCCAGCCTGCAGCATCACCCCACTCCTGTATCCTCCAGCAGTGACCTTGGGACCCCGCTTCACAGCAGCCACCACCCGCAGTAAGCAATAAGACGCATGGATTATAAGAAGCACCACCATTTTAGTAAAGATAAGTTTTTTCCTATTTTTCTCCTCAATATTTGGGGTGCGTCGTATAATCCGTAGTATCGCATAATCCAAAAAATACAGTATTTGCACATAGATTTTATAGGCTTGTCCAGGGTTATAAAAATGTAATTGGTTTGTTTGAAACACAAGAACACCCCTGTCTACAGGTTGTGCCTGTTATTGCAGATCAGCTCCAGTGAAGGGAATGGTATAGAGCTGCAATACCATGAATAAGCTGAAGATTTTGATTGCAAAGATTTTTTTTTTTTTAAGAAAATGGCAGCCCTGTTTTTCTTATCTTGGAGAACTGCTTTAGTGTCAGATTGGTTAGGCTGTACTTACCACCAATAGGTTTAGCAGGAGTCTCTCTGTCTCCATCAGTAGAACGTTGAGATTCATCATTTCTCCTGGATTTATCCTTTTTCAGATGTCTTTAAAATAGTAAAATAGAAGGTATTTTATAAGTTACAAAGTAACAGATCTTTATTCTGTTGAATGAAATATAGACTCATATGTTTCTTCATTCATTTTGTCTTTTACATTCTGTAGAAACATTGGCAATCAGTAAAATTTTGGTAATTATCAACAATTTTTCATGTACATGAAAGTTCAATATGTGTGGATCGTACTGGGTTGCAAGGTAATATGAAGATTAGACAGGAGTGGATTTATTTGAGTGGAATTGAATTCTGCTCATACAAAACTCAGAATGTTGGAGAACAAAGATTTTTTGTAATTCACTCCACTCAAATAAAGCAAAGTGGAAGCTAGCGGCAGCCGCCAGATTGCAGAAGAGTAGAGGGCTGGCAGAAAGATGAGCTCACTTCTCTGACCGACTTCCGCTGCTTTATGCCCGATGGCCAGTTTTCCACACTACCATCATGCCGCACCTTTGGCCAAGTGTTCCCTTTGGGCTGAAACTTTGGCTACAAGCGGCCCCGAAAGGTCTCTGCCCATGCATGTCCCAACCAAGAGTCAGCACTGGGCCGGAGTTTCGGGCAGAGAACAGTGGGGGCTTCCGGAGAGGGGCTTGGTTGTATATATACCTAATTTTCTTCTTACATCTTCCATTTATTACCATCTGGGACTGGGGAGACCCCAGAGCATAATAGGGAACAATCAATATGTGAAGAATAATTTTGCTGTGAACTGAATCTCTAAATAAAACCTGCTGATTTGGCAGAATTTTGTCAGAGCCTCTCATCTGTAATAAAGATGGAATTTTTTGCAGACTCCCATGTACAATATAAATCATCCTTTACAATACTTACCTACATATGGCGTTACAGATGACACCAAGTAATGTTCCAAGGAGGAATATGATAACTACAAAATAAATGACTTTATTCCAAGGGATCTTTGGAGGAACAATACCATCCACTGAAAAAGAAGAGAAAATACATATATTATCTATATATCCAGTAACTTGTCTGTAATCCACTGCCATTATTATCGAAGCAGTCCTATAAAGGGAATCTGTCACCAGGCTTTTGCCATCTTATCGGAGAGAACCATAATGTAGAAGCATAGACCTTTACTATAGCGATGTGTCAATTACTGGACTGTTTCAATAGAATCACTGTTTTACCAGCAATCGATTATCACTACAGGACAACTGGTCTTGTGCCTCCTAGTCCAGCCAGACCCCCAGCAATATACAATGTAAGCACAAGCTGTGGCGGGGTTATACACAGCTGAAAAACTGAGCTCTGCTCAATCTGCAGCAGAGAAAACTGTGACTCTATTTTATAGTCTATTCGACGGTAGGACCCAGCAAGACGATTAAAAATATGGGACCGTAGTTTTGCTAAATTATGTCTCAGGGATGATGTCATATTAATATATAATAGATGTAATGGACAATATAGAGATCTATCCAGTGGCTTAGGTAGAGGCTGATGTGTCCTGGTGAAAATAAGTAATCTGGGCCCCCACCTGCATATTTGTCAGATGTATGGTCCTTTGTGGCATTCCAGATCCTATGAATCTCTGACAGTGGCATATAACACATGCCAGTAGGGGGGTGTCATATCACAAGCTGATCGGTGTGTCCATGACATGATTGTGGGGTAACTATGGGTCGCCATGACAGCCGAGGGTCTGCCGAAGACCCCATGCTTGTTGTGAGGATCCTCTTGTGAAAGTCAGCCTGTAGCTGGCGTTCATAGGAGAACATTGGTTTAGCTACAGATAGCAGTGTTTATCCACTGCTATGTATAGCACATTCAACCGGACAGTGGCAGCGTCAAGTCCCTAAAGAGGACTATTGAGTACAGTAAAAATTTAGTAAGATCTATCAAAATGTAAACTAAATTTATCTGATCAGTAAACAGCATAAGGAGAAAAAAATATCGAAATCGCCAGAATTACATTTTTTGGCAGCTGCAACATTGCAATAAAAGGCGATAAAAAAACCCATAGTATCTACCCCAAAAAGGTATCAGTAAAAATATCAACTCAGGGCGCAAAAAGTAAGCCTTTACCCAGCCTAATGAGGTTTACCCCATAATATGTGAATATTTGGAAAAGTACTTACCTGCTGGGGTCGTATGCGTGGGCAAGGAATCATGGCGCTGGGTGATGAGAGGCGCGCCTTCCACAGATGCTAATAGCAAACTCACGATTAGAAGAAATCGAAAGAGCATTTTAGCTTGGAGAAATATCGCTGAATGTGTAACACACAGGGAGTTATCGCTGAATGTGTAACACACAGGGAGTTATCGCTGAATGTGTAACACACAGGGAGTTATCGCTGAATGTGTAACACACAGGGAGTTATCGCTGAATGTGTAACACACAGGGAGTTATCGCTGAATGTGTAACACACAGGGAGTTATCGCTGAATGTGTAACACACAGGGAGTAATCGCTGAATGTGTAACACACAGGGAATTATCGCTGAATGTGTAACACACAGGGAGTTATCGCTGAATGTGTAACACACAGGGAGTCTTGTCAGACAAAGCCTCTTCCTGCAGCGTCACTCCTTATAACCACACATTCCGTGATGTCACAATGGAGATCTCAGTGTGACATCACGAGGAGCGGAACACCAGTGATGTCACAATGGGTCAGATAAAGGATAAACAGCGTATGCACAACTTCAGAAGGTGCTCAAGTAGGGCCCCACACCATACATGAATAATAAAGAAAACTTGGCACTCAGCTTCTAGAATAATTTTTTGGATTTTTTAATGCAGCCAGAAAATAATAGACATTTCGGCCTCACTGGCCTTCATCAGTAACAGACTGCAGTATAGTAGTTAATTGCACTCAGTGCAAAAATAGAAGTGACACCATAGTCACTTTAAATGTGCCTGGTCATGCACTAGGCGCTGGGCATGGAGCCTGAATCAAATAGTACCTGGGTGGGTGGGGGTGCCATGCAGACATCAGCGACCCAGAATCCACTGTGACACAACTGACCAACAGTGGATTCTGGGTCGCTGATGTCTGCATCGCACTGAATGCGATTAACTACTATCCTGCAGTCTGTTACTGATGAAGGCCAGTGAGGCCGAAACCTCTATTACAATGGGTCAGATAACTGCAACTACTCAACATGGAGCAGCTCCATCCATCTATATATGATTAATATAATATTAATGTCTAAGGACCAAGCCGCATTAGAGGATATTATGAATGTATGGGGGCCACACAGGGAGACATTATTCATGTGTTGGCCACAGGGAGACGTTACTATTACTGGGCCACATAGGGTGGCAATATTAACTCATGATGAACACATAGGTGGACAGTTTTACCAGATGAGTGCCACATAAGGGACAATATTAATGTATGGGGGCCACATGGGAGGACATTGTTATTAAGTGGGGTCCAAATATGATGATATTTTTAATGTATGAGGGTGACAATTTGGAATGTTACTACTACATTGGGGGTCATAAAAAGGAATTCCACATCTGTATGAAGGCATAATAGTTGGACATTGCTACTGTATGGGTGCCGTGTTGGGGCAATTCTACTGCATTTGGGCAAACAGGGGACATAATTACTACTGAATGGGGACACAGAGGAGCATCATTGCTGTACTGTATTTTATTTTGGGGGATACTGTTACCATATAATAAAAGGGAGGTACTATTATTGTAGAATTGGAGGAAAAATGGCAATGGTGACCAGGAAGCAATAATCCATAGATGTCTGTGTGTTACATTCTGAAGAGACGAGTCCTGACAGGGAGAAGTCAGAGGAGTCTGCACTGGATGAAGAAAAGAGAACATTAATTACTTCAATTGGAGACATCACTGGGGAGTATCTTCAACTACCTATACTATATATACTGATAGCTTCCACTATTCGGTCATTATATGGGGGTACCAGCAGTGTTAGTACAGTGATTCCTATTAATAATCACTATAATGATATAATTTGGTCACTATTTGCTGGTCATACGGTCATGGTGTAGCAGCATAATTTGTTTCTTGTATGTAGTAGTATTGGTACACTTTGTGCAAAACTATTAACCCGTTTACCCCCAAGGGTGGTTTGCACGTTAATGACCGGGCCAATTTTTACAATTCTGACCACTGTCCCTTTATGAGGTAATAACTCTGGAACGCTTTTATGGATCCCAGTGATTCTGACATTGTTTTTCTCGTGACATATTGTACTTCATGTTAGCCATAAAATTTCATTCATATAACTTGCGTTTATTTGTGCAAAAAGCAGAAATTTGGGGAAAATCTTGAAAATTTTGCAATGTTCCAACTTTGAAATTTTTATGCCCTTAAATCACAGAGATATGGCACAGAAAAAAACATAATAATTAACATTTCCCACATATGTTTACTTTACATCAGCACAATTTTGTAACCAAAATTTTTTTTGTTAGGAATTTATAAAGGTTAAAACTTGACCAGCGATTTCTCATTTTTACGACACCGGTTTTTTTAGGGAACAAATCACATTTGAAGTCACTTTGAGGGGTCTATATGATAGAAAATACTCAAAAGTGACACCATTCTAAAAACTACATCCTTCAAGGTGCTCAAAACTACATTCAAGAAGTTTATTAACCCTTCAGGTGCTTGACAGGAATTTTTTGAATGTTTAAACAAAATGAACATTTAATTTTTTTCACAAAAAAATTACTTCAGGTCCAATTTTTTTTATTTTAGCAAGGGTAACAGGAGAAATTGAACTGCAAAAGTCATTGTACAATTTGTCCTGAGTATGCTGATACCTGATATGTGGGGGGGGAATCACTGTTTCGGCACATGGCAGAGCTCGAAAGGGAAGGAGCTCCGTTTGACTTTTTCAACGCAAAATTGGCTGGAATTGAGATTGGACGCCATGTCACGTTTGGAGAGCCCCTGATGTGCCTAAACAGTGGAAACCCCCATAAATGACACCATTTTGGAAACTAGACCCCCCCAAGGAACTTATATAGATGTGTGGTGAGAACTTTGAACCCCCATGGGCTTCACATAAGTTTATCCGCAAAAAATTAAAAAATCATATTTTTGCCACAAAAATGATCTTTTCAGCCCCAATTGTTATCTTCCCAAGGGAAGCATGACCCCAAAAGTTGTGCAATTTGTCCTCAGTATGCTGATACCCCATTTGTGGGGGTAAACCACTGTTTGGGCGCATGGCAGAGCTCGGAAGGGAAGGAGCACCATTTGACATAAAATTGGCTGGAATTGAGATCGGGCGCCATGTCGCGTTTGGACAGCCCCTGATGTGCCTGAACAGTGGAACCCCCCCACAAGTGGCCCCATTTTGGAAACAAGACCCCCCAAGGAACTTATCTATATGTGTTGAGCACTTTGAACCCCCAAGTGCTTCACAGAAGTTAATAACGCCCATGAAAATAAAAAAATCATATTTTTTCCACAAACATGATCTTTTAGTCCCCAATTTTTTTATTTTCCCAAGGGTAACAGGAGAAATTGGACCCCAACAGTTGTTGTCCAATTTGTCCTGAGTATGTTGATACCCCATATGTGGGAGAAAACTACTGTATGGGCACACATCGGGACTCGAAATTGAAATAGTGATGTTTTGGAATGCAGACTTTGATGGAATGGTCTGTGGGTGTCATGTCATGTTTGGAGAGCCCCTGATGTGCGTAAACTGTGGAAACCCCCCACAAGTGACCCCATTTTGGAAACTAGACCCCTCAAGGAACTTATCTAGATGTGTGTTGAGCACTTTGAACCCCCAAGTGCTTCATAGAAGTTTATGACGCCGGAAGTGAAAAAAAAAATCATATTTTTTCCACAAACATGATCATTGCAACCAGGGGCGGACACTGACAGCTTGGGGCCACTGTGCAAGAAATGTGTCTGGGCCCCCCTTCCTTTTGTGGCGTCAATGTTACATATACACATATATGTATATGTATATATATATATATAGCCACACACACATACATGTATATATTACATAGTCTCCTTTATTATGTATATTGCTGTCCCTTACACAGTGCCCTCTCTTGTTATGTACAGCACCGTCCCTACATATTAGATTATACAGAGCCCTGTTCTCTGTTTTTTATTACATACTGTCCTGTCTTGTTTGCTGTATAATGCAGTGATGGCTGATGGAGCATGGGAAAGCGTCCTTTCTAATGAAGGAGCCGATGGACTGGTAGTCTGGTCACCGGCTCCTTGATCAGCAGTCATTTTATATCTAAAAAGAGAGGGGACTATGTAGTAAAAGAAGGTGCTGTTAATAACAAAATGAACAAGAATACACTATGTAAGAGAGAGCACTATACATAACAGCAGAGGAAGCTATACAATAAGGGACGGCACCATATATAACTAGAGAGGATGGTACGTAATAAGGGACGGTGTTAAACATAATAAAAGAGAAAACTATGTAACTAAGGATGGTGTTACACAGAATTAGTGAGTACACTATATGCTAAGGGACTGTTATACATAATAAGTACGTGCACTATATGCTAAGGGACTGTGTTATACATAATAAGCGATAATGTCTTCCTCCACCTCCCCCTGTTCCTAAGGCCATTATAAGTCCCCCCTTCCTCCCATCCCAATCCCCCACACCCCTCATTGTCCTCCTCCCCCAGATCCCATTATTGTCCTCCCCCCATCATTACCCTCTTCACCACCTCCATCATTTTCTTCTCTCCAACCACTATCTTTGCTTTCTCCCCTACCACTTCCATCATTGCCCATTTCCCCACCTCCATTATTTCCTCCTCCACCACCCCCATTATTGCCCTTTCCACCACCACCATCATTGCATTCTCCCCCCACCCCATCATCATTTCTTTTTCCCTCACCACCATTGACCTTTCCACCACCTTCATCTTTGCCTTCTCCCCACCACCCCATCATTGCCCTCTCCATCACCCCATCATTGCCTTCTTCCCATCACCCCATCATTGCCTTCTCCATCACCCCCATCATTGCCTTCTCCCCATCACTGCCATCTGTCCATCACTCCCATCATTGCCTTCTCCCCATCACTCCCATCATTGTCTTCTCATCATCACTCCCATCATTGCCTTCTCCATCACCCCATCATTGCCTTCTCATCATCACTCCCAACATTGCCTTCTCCCCATCACCCCATCATGGCCTTCTCCCCATCACGGCCTTCTCCCAATCACCCCATCATGGCCTTCTTTTCATCACCCCATCATGGCCTTCTCCTCCACCTACACACACACATACATACATACATGCACACACATACTACATATACACATACATACATACATACATACACACACACATACATACATACATACACACACACACAGCAGTGACAGCACCTCACCTGTCCGAGTCTGCAGAATCTCCGCCTCCGCCCTCCGCCTGCTTCCTCGCTCTGGCACACCGGCAGCGTCGCTGAATGATGACGTCATTCAGCGGCGCTGCTCTCTGTGTCAGAGACAGGAAGTGCTGGCTCCGGGCAGGAAGGATCTTTACAGATCCGCTGCTATTTGCTCTTGCAGGCAGCGGAGCTGCTGGGATCGCTCTCTGCCCGCCGCACATGAGGGCAATCTGGCCAAGGGCCCCCTGGAGCCTCTGGCCTGGAGAAACTGGGCAGATTGCCCTCATCATTAGCCACCCTGCAGAGGCCCCCTGGAGCCTCTGGGCCCTGGTGCAGTCGCACCGGTTGAACCGGCGGTATGTCCGCCCATGGTTTGGAATTTTTAGCCATTATTAGTGTAAGTTATTGCTCTGGCAGCAGTAATTGTCCTGTAACAGACTCTGTGTGAGCGGTGACACTGGCAGGAGTGTGAACAGGGCTCTGTAATACTGTGACCTGCCCTCCTTGGTGGAAAACACCTTCATCGGACTACAACTCCCTGCATTCTATCAAGCAAACAAGATCATATAGATATTTTTAAGTTTTGGAAGGCATCGTGTCAGCAAAGTTATAACCAAACTTTATTCAAAACACGTACATGTCAGTATGACAGTTTGAAAAAAAAAATCCGCTTTGTTTTTATTTGTTTTTATTTATTTTTTTATTTATTTTTTTCCAGCATCAGTACAATTACGGCGAGGCCGAGTTTGTGTAGTTTTTTTTTTTTTTAAACATTTTAGTGGCTATTGGATTTTTTTATTTGGGGGCGTTTAAACTATGAGTTAAATAATTTTAGATTTTGATTGATCGCTCCAAAATGCATCATATGAGTTTATTTTTAAAATGTTAATTACTTTTTAACATTCTATTATTTTATTTTTTTTTTATTCCCTCGGGGGACTTGAACCTTTGACAGTTCAGCAAAACATAAGAAAACTTCTGATCTCCTGTGGAGCCCAGCCGGTGGCTTCATGGGAGCACCAAGATGGCGGCACTAGGGGACCTCTGTCAGTGACTTTTCAGCTCCCCACCATCTTGTCAGGGAGGGGGTTGATTGGGTAGTATAAATAAAAACGTAAGATAAAGCCGCAAAACATAAGCCCTCGCCCAGCTCCAGATCCCGAAAAACGGAAACGCTGAGGGTCTCGGAAAATGGCGACAAACGCAAAAACTTTTCGGAAAAATTTTGGGAATTTTTTTTCACCACTGAAATAATAAAGAACCTATCCATGTTTGGTATCTGCGTACTTGTACTGACCGGCGGAATCATATTCTTCGGTTAGTTTTATCATATAGTGAACATGGCAAATAAAGATTAAAAAAAAAAAAACAATTGAGTAATTGCACTTTTTTTTGCAATTTCTTGGTTTTTCTTCCCCCCTGCTTTCCAGTACACCATCATGGTCTTCTCCCCATCACCCCATCATGGCCTTCTCTCCCCATTACTCCCATTATGGCCTTCTCTCCCCATCACCCCCATCATGGCCTTCTCTCCCCATCACGGCCTTCTCCCCATGTCCCCATCATATCATTGCCTTTTCCAGGGCCAGGCTCCACCTACACACACAGACATACACACATACATATACACACACACAGCACACAAACACACACAGCAGCACCTCTCACCTGTCTCACACACAAACCAGCACCTCTCATCTGTCCGCAGCATAGCCCGTGCTTCCTCGCTCTGGCACAGCATCGGCCACTGAATGATGAGGTCATTCAGCAGCGCTCCTCTCTGTGTCAGAGACAGGAAGCGCGAGCGGCGGGCAGGAGAGATCCTTTCAGCTCCGCTGCTATTTTCTCTTGCAGGCAGCGGAGCTGCTTGGATCGCTCCCTGCCCGCCGCACATGAGAGCAATCTGGCCAGGGGCCCCCGGAGCCTCGAGTCCGGAGAAACCGGCCATATTGCCCTCATCATTAGCTGCACTGCAGGGCCCCCCATGGCAGTACCAGATCACAGCTCTGAATCTCCCCGGTTAGGGGTACCGGCTGCTTTTTTAACAAGCGGTTCCATCGAACCGGGGAGAACCGGCCGAATCCCACTCCTGCATTTAGGTTTTGAGTGATCAATTTCGAATTAGTTATCCCACTGCCTGTTAATGCCAGAACTAGAGTTGAGCGATACCGTCCGATACTTCAAAGTATCGTATCGGATGGTATCGGCCGATCTTTAAAAAAAGTATCGGTATCGCCGATTCCGATACCGGAAGTCCCATTCAAGTCTATGGGACTTCCGGTATCGGAATAAGAAAAACCCTTTCCTGCCCTTGTACAGCCTCTCTGGGGTCTGTACGGGCCTTTCGGGGGGCTGTGCCGGCCTGCCAGGGGGTCTGTGCAGGCTCCGGTGGTCTGTGCCGGCCTGCCGGTGGTCTGTGCAGGCTCCGGGGGGCTGTGCCGGCCTGCCGGGGGGCTGTGCCGGCCTGCCGGGGGGCTGTGCAGGCTCCGGGGGGCTGTGCCGGCCTGCCGGGGGGCTGTGCCGGCCTGCCGGTGGTCTGTGCAGGCTCCGGGGGTCTGTGCAGGCATCGTCCGATGGGACTACAAGTCCCATCGGGCGATGCCTGCTACCATGACAGTGATTGACACATTAGCCAATGATGGGACAGTAGTAGTCCCATCATCCGGCTAATGTGTTAAAAGTAAAAAAAAAAAAAAAAATTACATGCTACATACATACAACATGCATACTACATACATGCTACATTCATACTACATACTACATACATGCTACATTCATACTACATAAATACTACATGCAACATACATACTACATATATACTACATGCATGCTACATACATACTGCATGCTACATACATACCACATATATACTACATACATACTACATGCATGCTACATGCATGCTACATACATAACACATATATACTACATGCATGCTACATGCATGCTACATGCTACATACATAACACATATATACTACATGCATGCTACATACATACTACATGCTACATACTACATATATACTACATGCATGCTACATACTACATGCTACATACATACTACATATATACTACATGCATGCTACATACATACTACATGCATGCTACATACATACTACATGCTACATACATACCACATATATACTACATACATACAATACATTCATACAATACATACATAGACATACAGTACATATAACATAGAGTAACATACTTACCAATACTTGTCACATTGTTCCCCGAAGCCATTGTCTTTTCCGGGATAAATATTAACATAACAAACCACAAAAATACTCACCCACGATCCGAAGCAGTCCACGAGTGTGTCCCACGACGATCTTGGGTAGAGAACGGCAGCATCAGATGATGCTGCCGTTCTCTACGGGCTGCAGGAATCCAATGACGGAAGGTAGGTATCCTTCCGCACTGTATTCCTCCGCCACTTAAAAAAAAAAAGTCCCTAGTCTCACTTTATGCCATTGCTGTGTGGGAAATTCCCACACAGCAATGGCATAAAGTGAGACTAGGGACTTTTTTTTTTTTAAGTGGCGGAGGAATACAGTGCGGAAGGATACCTACCTTCCGTCATTGGATTCCTGCAGCCCGTAGAGAACGGCAGCATCATCTGATGCTGCAGTTCTCTACCCAAGATCGTCGTGGGACACACTCGTGGACTGCTTCGGATCGTGGGTGAGTATTTTTGTGGTTTGTTATGTTAATATTTATCCCGGAAAAGACAATGGCTTCGGGGAACAATGTGACAAGTATTGGTAAGTATGTTACTCTATGTTATATGTACTGTATGTCTATGTATGTATTGTATGAATGTATTGTATGTATGTAGTATATATGTGGTATGTATGTAGCATGTAGTATGTATGTAGCATGCATGTAGTATGTATGTAGCATGCATGTAGTATATATGTAGTATGTATGTAGCATGCATGTAGTATATATGTAGTATGCATGTATGTAGCATGTATGTAGTATGTATGTAGTATATATGTAGTATGTATGTAGCATGCATGTAGCATGTATGTAGTATGTATGTAGTATTTTTTTTTTTTTTTTTTTTTTTTTTTTTAACATTTAACACATTAGCCGGATGATGGGACTACTACTGTCCCATCATTGGCTAATGTGTCAATCACTGTCATGGTAGCAGGCATCGCCCGATGGGACTTGTAGTCCCATCGGACGATGCCTGCACAGACCCCCGGACATCAGCACAGCCCCCCGGCAGGCCGGCACAGCCCCCCGGCAGGCCGGTACAGACCCCCACAGGGTGCACAGACCACCGGCAGGCCGGCACAGCCCCCCGGCAGGCCGGTACAGACCCCGGGCAGTCCACACAGCCCCCCGGCAGGCCGGCACAGCCCCCCGGCAGGCCGGCAGAGACCCCCGGAATGCCCGAAATGACGGCGCATCATGATGCGCACACACCGCGCATCATGATGACGTCAGGCCGTCAATCAACTGAACTTCCGATTCCGATGCCGAATTCCGATATTGAAAAAATATCGGAAGTCGGTATCGGAATTCCGATACAGCAAGTATCGGCCGATACCCGATACTTGCGGTATCGGAATGCTCAACACTAGCCAGAACATAACATACTGTATATCATTAAACATATATTTAAGTCTTAAGAACTTACTTTCGGATGTGGCTGAGACGGGTTATAAGTTCCGTCATGAAAACAAACTTGAGGTATAATTCCTGAAACAGGCGGAGGAGGTGGAATATGTTCTTCGTCCTTTTGTTGTTCTGTAAAATACACTGTTAGTGAGACTAGTTGATCATGAAAAGGACATTGATTCTACTCTACAGTCAGCCTGGGATTGGAGACCCCTAGCTTACTAGGAAATTACTTAAAGGGAAACTGTCACCATGAAAACACAGTCCAATCTGCAGACCTCATCTATAATATAACGCTGTAAGCATCACTCTGTCCGAAGCCTTTATAGACTGCGCAAGTGCGACGCGACTGCGCAGTCTGGCTCCAGACAGAATGAGGCAGCCAGTGGTGAGGAGTGTGTATGTTGCCGGAGATTGCGGTACCGTACACACGGCATACCGCCATCTCCGACGCCATACTTACATGACCGGGAGGAGCGTTGCCGCGGTGCTTCTCTTCGGCCGGAGACTGGGGCGGGAGTGCGGCCGGAATCGCGCATGCGCATAGCGCGTTCCGGCGCCATTTTACTTTACTTTAGCAATATGATGCCGGACAGCGCTATGGGCATGCACATACTCCGGCGCCAGACTCCTCCCCCGGCCTCCAGCAGAATGTGGTGACAGCGCTGGAGCACAGGAAAGAAGGGTGAATATAAATGCTTTTTTTTTTGCATGTGTGTAGTTTTAGTAGGAGTGAGGGGACCATGCATACCAGGATAGGAGAGGTGAGAGGACCATGCATACCAGGATTGGGGGGTGAGGGGGCCATGCATACCAGGATTGGGGGATGAGAGAGACCATGCATACCAGGATAGGGGGTGAGAGGACCATGCTTACCAGGATTGGGGGATGAGGGGTACCATGCATACCAGGATAGGGGGGTGAGAGGAACATGCATACCAGGATTGGGGGATGAGGGTTACCATGCCTAACAGGAATGGGACATGAAGGGAACCATGCATACCAGGATAGGGGGGGTGAGGGGTACCATGCATACCAGGATTGGGGGATGAGGGGTACCATGCATACCAGGATTGGGGGATGAGGGTTACCATGCATAACAGAATAGGGGGTGAGGTGACCATACATACCAGGATTGGGGGATGTGGGATACCATGCATACCAGGATTGGGGGATGAGGGGTACCATGCATACCAGGATTGGGGGATGAGGGGTACCATGCATACCAGGATTAGGGGATGAGGAGTACCATGCATACCAGGATTGGGGGATGAGGGGTACCATGCATACCAGGATTGGGGGATGAAGGGTACCATGCATACTAGGATAGGGGTTGAGGGGACCATGCATACCAGGATAGGGGGGTGAGAGGACCATGCATACCAGGATAGGGGGATGAGGGGTACCATGCATACCAGGATTGGGGGATGAGGGGTACCATGCATACCAGGATAGGGGGTGAGGGGACCATGCATACCAGGATAGGGATGAGGGAGTACCATGCATACCAGGATTGGGGGATGAGAGGACCATATATACCCAGATAGGAGGTGAGGGGACCATGCATACCAAGATAGGGGGATGAGAGGACCATGCATAGCAGGATGGGGGGGTGGGAGGACAGAGGACCATGCATACCAGGATAGGGGGGTGAGAGGAATATGCGCATACCAGGATAGGGGGGTGAGAGAACCATGTGCATACCAGGATTGGGGGTTGAGGGGGCCATGCATACAAGGATGAAGAATGGCGTGCCATGCATAACAGGATTGGGGGGTGAGAGAACCATGCATACCAGGATTGGGGGATGAGGGGTACCATGCATACCAGGATTGGGGGATGAGGGGGACCATGCATACAAGGAAAGGGGGTGAAGGGACCATACATACCAGGATAGGGATGAGGGAGTACCATGCATACCAGGATTGAGGGATGAGGGGTACCATGCATACCAGGATAGGGGGTGAGGGGACCATGCATACCAGGATTGGTGGATGAGGGGTACCATGCATACTAGGATAGGGGGTGAGGGGACCATGCATACCAGGATAGGGGGGTGAGAGGACCATGCATACCACGAAAAGGGGGGTGAGGGGACCATGCATACCAGGATGAAGAATGGGGTGCCATGCATACCAGGATTGGGGGGTGAGGGGACCATGCATACCAGGATGAAGAATAGGGTGCCATGCATACCAGGATTGGGGGGTGAGGGGACCATGCATACTAGGATGAAGAATGGCGTGCCATGCATACCAGGATTGGGGGGATGAGAGGACCATGCATACCAGGATTGGGGGATGAGGGGTACCATGCATACCAGGATTGGGGGATGAGGGGGACCATGCATACAAGGAAAGGGGGTGAGGGGACCATACATACCAGGATAGGGATGAGGGAGTACCATGCATACCAGGATTGAGGGATGAGGGGTACCATGCATACCAGGATAGGGGGTGAGGGGACCATGCATACCAGGATTGGTGGATGAGGGGCACCATGCATACTAGGATAGGGGGTGAGGGGACCATGCATACCAGGATAGGGGGGTGAGAGGACCATGCATACCTGGATTGAGGGATGAGGGGTACCATGCATACCAGGATTGGGGGATGAGGGGTACCATGCATACTAGGATAGGGCGTGAGGGGACCATGCATACCAGGATAGGGGGGTGAGAGGACCATGCATACCTGGATTGGGAGATGAGGGGTACCATGCATACCAGGATTGGGGGATGAGGGGTACCATGAATTACAGGATAGGGGGTGAGAGGACCATGCATACCAGGATGGGGGGGTGGGAGGACAGAGGACCATGCATACCAGGATAGGGGGGTGAGAGGACTATGTGCATACCAGGATAGGGGGGTGAGAAGACCATGTGTATACCATGATTGGGGGTTGAGGGGGGCCATGCATACCAGGATAGCTGGGGTGAGTGGATTATGCATACCACGAAAGGGGGGTGAGGGGACCATGCATACCAGGATGAAGAATGGGGTGCCATGCATACCAGGATTGGGAGGTGAGGGGACCATGCATACCAGGATGAAGAATGGCGTGCCATGCATAGCAGGATTGGGGGGGTGAGAGGACCATGCATACCAGGATTGGGGGATGAGGGGTACCATGCATACCAGGATTGGGGGATGAGGGGGACCATGCATACAAGGAAAGGGGGTGAGGGGACCATACATACCAGGATAGCGATGAGGGAGTACCATGCATACCAGGATTGAGGGATGAGGGGTACCATGCTTACCAGGATAGGGGGTGAGGGGACCAT
This sequence comes from Dendrobates tinctorius, assembly GCF_039654945.1. Taxonomy (NCBI): domain Eukaryota; kingdom Metazoa; phylum Chordata; class Amphibia; order Anura; family Dendrobatidae; genus Dendrobates; species Dendrobates tinctorius. The sequence goes on from NW_027361872.1 coordinate 11,289,345, forward strand.
GCATACCAGGATAGGGATGAGGGAGTACCATGCATACCAGGATTGGGGGGTGAGAGGACCATGCATACCAGGATTTGGGGATGAGGGGTACCATTCTTACCAGGATTGGGAGATGAGAGGACTATGCACACCAGGTTAGGGGATGAGGGGACCATACAAACCATGATAGGGGTGAGGGGGCCATGCATACCAGGATTGGGGGTGAGGGGACCATGCATACCAGGATAGGGATGAGGGAGTACCATGCATACCAGGATTGAGGGGTGAGGGGACCATGCATACCAGGATGAAGACTGGGGTGCCATGCATACCAGGATTGGGGGGTGAGGGTACCATGCATACCAGGATAGGAATGAGGGGTGCCATGCATACCAGGATAGGAGGGTGGCGGCACATTTTCTTGGATTTTCGGGCCAGATGATGGTACTATCCCTAACTGACATATTTCTTTGTACAAGAGTATACAGAGGTAGCTGTCAACCACGGATATTGCTGCCCACTGGACCACAAATCCCAGAAAGAGCAGAAGTTTAAATGATTAACCCCTTCATGACCTCTGACACATATATACATCATAGGTTGTGTCCCTGCATTTGACCTGCAGGTTACTATTGTGAGCCCTCATGTTTTCAGGCACCAGAGAGCTGATCTGATCTGATCAGCTGTCATGTGCCCCTAAGAGCCATGGGTGTAATCACGATCCACCCATGGCTGTTAACCTCTTAAATTCTGCTGTCAATTTCCAACGGCAGCATTTATCATGGTCATGTCGGAAACGCGTCACTATTCCCGCCCATGAGCGCGCCCGTAACCTGAATTCAAGGTGCCAATGGGTTAACATAACAACCCGGGGTCTGCAAGAGACCCCTGTGGTTGTCATTGCTGATCTGATAGGTGCGCAGCCCTAAGGCCGGCGCTCGTAGCAGATAGCAGGGCTGAAGCAAACAGATGATTGCAGCTTCAAGTCTCCTAAATAGACTATTGAAGCAAGTAAAAAGTAGAAAAAAGTTTTTAAAAATATTAAAAGAATTAAAATAATAAAAGTTCAAATCACCCCCCTTTTATCCCATTCAAAATAAAAGAATAAACAAAAAAATTCAAATACACATTTATTTGGCATTGCTGCATTCAGAAACACCTGATCTATCACAATATAAAAATGATTAATCCGATCGATAAACGGTGTAATTAGAGAAAAAAATAAAAACTCTAGAATTAAGTTTCTTTGGTCGCCGCAACATTGCAATAACGGGCGATCAAAAGATCGTATCTGCACCAACATGGTATCATTAAAAACGTCAGCTTGGCGCCCAAAAAATAAGCCCTCACCCAACCCAAGATCATAAAAATTGGAAACGCTAAGGGTCTAGGAAAATGGCGCCATTGTTTTATTATTTTTTTCTTTTTTCTTTTTTACAAACTTTATTTTTTTTTTTACCACTTACCATAAATAAAAAAAGAACCTAGACATGATTGATGTGCGAGAACTCGTAATGAGCTGTAGAGTCATAACGGCAGGTCAGTTTTAGCATTTAGTGAACACGAGTTATTGCGAGCCCTTGGGATTACGAACCTCGCAATGGGGTGTAACCACGCAACAGACTGGCGTATGTGCAGACTAACAGCAAACATAAATACCTGGTGTACCTCTCTTGCCACTCCTACCTTGTGTATGAAAAAGCTCTGTCGTTAATACTGTTCGGGTAGAGCTATCCGATAGCGCTATCCATGAAGAAAGTGCACGGGTTGAGCAGCTATCCCATAGCTCTATTCCTAAAGGAAATGAACGGGTAGAGCTATCCCATAGCGATATCCCTCAATGTTCCTGAGTGTAAGCTATTTCACATGGTTGAGCGCACTTGGGATCTGCCCCCAAGGCCCTGCCCATGCCCAATGTTTGGTCCGTAGACCGCGGCTAGGAGTTAGTCCCGCTTTTGTGTGCAACTTTTTTTGGGCTTTTACAGTTGTTAAAAATCTTAATAAATGACTTCTTTGTACACACAGTGACTGCGTCCTCTTCTGGACCCATGTTGATAACTTCATCACTGGCATCAGGCATAGGGATCATGGTGCTTTTGAGGATATCTCTCTCTTTTCCACCACGGGTGCGTGAGGAGTGACATCAGTCACAGTTTTTGTTTTGTCCTCATGCTTTCCTGTAATGTAGAATATTGAAATTAGGTTAAAATCCCACCATAGACATTTGCAAGGAGTTTGTGTGGGTTTCCTCCAGATTCCTCCCACATTCCAAAGACATACTGATGGAGAATTATGATTGTAAGCCCCAATGGGGACAGTGATAACAATGTAAGTAAAGTTGTGGAATTAATGGCGCTACATACAGTTGAGAAATATTTTTATTTATATACCATAATAACATAAAACCAAGGTTTATTATAAAAGACAAAGCATCAAGTATATATGATAATATATATAGAAATTGACATAAAAATTGAAGGGTCAGCTAACCACAATCATAAGAGAAGGTTACATATATGTGTAGGGTCCCATGCCACAGAAAAATGTACAGATGATACAATAGTGTTAAATAAAAAATAAAAATATATATAATGGTGCCGTAAAGATATGTGATAAAAAACATATGTTTACAAAACAACATACAATGAATTTAAAGTGCAAAAATATGTGCTAGCAAAAAACACAATTAGTGTAATTAATGAACAATAAAGTGCAAAGTGCAGTAGTGTCCGCAGGTGTTGCTACACATAAATAAAGTTGTAATTGTGTGACCATAAACGTATATCTCTTAACAAATGAGAGCATATAAAGGCGCAGTTAGGAGATAAACAATCACCACAGGTAGTAGTAAAACAGTCAGAAAAACGAAATGGTTGCTGCCAACAACCAGACTATAGTGTTAAATAGTTATACCTGTGGATATATAACTGCTCCTGCCCGCCAGAGGTAGCTGCCCTTCCCCAACGCGCGTTTCGGCCAATTGCCTTCGTCAGGGGGTGGATACTAACAGAAGCCAATAGGTATTTATGTACCAAACAACCAATCAAGACTCATTAAACAAAATTTGGACCAATCACGGTCAAAAAAAGGCGTGGTGTTTCAATTATTATTAAAACATATGCATATAATGCACATGACCTAAATTAAATGAAACTACCACATCTAGCATTAAAACATTAAGTACTAGTATACTGCAAAACCGTCAAGTCATAAGACACTGCACAGATCGCAGTTTATGTGGTAACTGACATTGTGTATCAAACAGCCAATCATAGCCCGTAAAACAAAAATTGGGCCAATCAGCAACCAGGAGGTGTGGCGCTTCAAATAGTCACTCAGTCTGTACAAAATTGCACCAATAACTGGTAGCGTATCAGACAGCCAATCATAGACCTTATAACAAAAAATGGACCAATCGTAGTCTAGAGGGCGTGACGCTATGAACGATGTCTCCATTAAAACAAAAATGCGAATGCATACATAAATACTTGATAATCACAGCAGCCAGCAGATGAATGTCACAATGACACCACATAACACAAGGCTTTACAGAAACCGCCATCTAGCTGGTAATTAACCCCGATAGTTGTAATGTGCAAGTGTATAGGATTAGATAGACTTAATAACCAGCGGTTATTGCATATTTTTACAAAGCCGCTGTGTCTAAATAACATATCCCAAACTATATTGATACTTATTGCTTAAATAATACCACAACTGCCACATGTATATATTTAATAGTCACTACAGCCAGCAGATGAAAGTCACAAATGACGCAACATAGCACATAGCTACGCAGTTTATAAAAGCCGCCATTATATGATAACTTAAATCATGCAGAGCTAAAACAAAAGGCCACAATTAAGTCATACTACAGGATGTCTACTTCTCTACCCTAGAAAGAACCTAGCATCAATATAGTTTGGGATATGTTATTTAGACACAGCGGCTTTGTAAAAATATGCAATAACCGCTGGTTTAATTTTTGTTTTAATGGAGACATCGTTCGTAGCGTCACGCCCTCTAGACTACGATTGGTCCATTTTTTGTTATAAGGTCTATGATTGGCTGTCTGATACGCTACCAGTTATTGGTGCAATTTTGTACAGACTGAGTGACTATTTGAAGCGCCACACCTCCTGGTTGCTGATTGGCCCAATTTTTGTTTTACGGGCTATGATTGGCTGTTTGATACACAATGTCAGTTACCACATAAACTGCGATCTGTGCAGTGTCTTATGACTTGACGGTTTTGCAGTATACTAGTACTTAATGTTTTAATGCTAGATGTGGTAGTTTCATTTAATTTAGGTCATGTGCATTATATGCATATGTTTTAATAATAATTGAAACACAACGCCTTTTTTTGACCGTGATTGGTCCAAATTTTGTTTAATGAGTCTTGATTGGTTGTTTGGTACATAAATACCTATTGGCTTCTGTTAGTATCCACCCCCTGACGAAGGCAATTGGCCGAAACGCGCGTTGGTGAAGGGCAGCTACCTCTGGCGGGCAGGAGCAGTTATATATCCACAGGTATAACTATTTAACACTATAGTCTGGTTGTTGGCAGCAACCATTTCGTTTTTCTGACTGTTTTACTACTACCTGTGGTGATTGTTTATCTCCTAACTGCGCCTTTATATGCTCTCATTTGTTAAGAGATATACGTTTATGGTCACACAATTACAACTTTATTTATGTGTAGCAACACCTGCGGACACTACTGCACTTTGCACTTTATTGTTCATTAATTACACTAATTGTGTTTTTTGCTAGCACATATTTTTGCACTTTAAATTCATTGTATGTTGTTTTGTTAACATATGTTTTTTATCACATATCTTTACGGCACCATTATATATATTTTTATTTTTTATTTAACACTATTGTATCATCTGTACATTTTTCTGTGGCATGGGACCCTACACATATATGTAACCTTCTCTTATGATTGTGGTTAGCTGACCCTTCAATTTTTATGTCAATTTCTATATATATTATCATATATACTTGATGCTTTGTCTTTTATAATAAACCTTGGTTTTATGTTATTATGGTATATAAATAAAAATATTTTTAATGATAGGACTATGGTCATGTGTTTTTGTTTCATTCCAGTTTAGGTTTATGACTTTCCTTTAGTTGCTCTAATATAGTCTTGGGTGGTGTATGCACCATACTATACCAAAATTGATTGATTTACCACTATATCCCCTTTATTTGCTATACAGTTGAGAAAATAAGCATTTGACACACTGCCAATTTTGCAAGTTTTCCCGCCTACAAAGAATGGAGAGGTCTGTAATTTTTTATTGTAGGTACACTTCAACTGTGAGAATCAGAATGTTTAAAAAAATCCAGAAAATCCCATTGTATGATTTTTACATAATCAATTTGCATTTTGTTGCATGAAATAAGTATTTGACACCATAGAAAAACAGAACTTAATATTTGGTACAGAAACCTTTGTTTGCAATTACAGAGGTCATATGTGGTAGTTTTTTCCCAAGTTTGCACACACCGCAGCAAGGATTTTGTCCCCCCCCCTTCCATACAGATCTGTCAGGTTTCGGTGCTGTCGCTGTGTAACATTGAGTTTCAGCTCCCTCCAAACGTTTCCTTTTAGGTTTAGGTCTGCAGACTGGCTAGGTTCCTCCAGGACATTAAAATGCATCTTATGGAGCCTCTCCTCAGCTGCCCTGGCTGTCTGTTTTGGGTCATTGTCATGATGGAAGAATCAGCTATGACCCATCTTTAACGTTCTTACTGAAGGAAGGATGTTGTTGGCTAAAATCTCACGACACATGACCTCATCTATCCTCCCTTCAATATGGTGCCGTCGTCTTGTCCCCTTTGCAGAAAATGGAATGAATGAACCGTTGTCATATGCCGGTTTTCGGTGAATGACAACTTACTGTAGGGACTGGTACATAGAGATGAATCTCCGCCATTGCTACTTTATCACCCTGAAGAATGTTGAGCTCATAGTTTCTAAGAGTATCATGGCACTTATAGTTTAATGCATTTGCAATTAAGGACATACCTGGTTGGTTTACAAGTTATGATGTATTGGTGCTGCACACATTGTATATTTCTATATTAAGGGCAGCGCAGAGTGTCGCAGGGTCAGCCGTCATGGAGTGGCAGCGTCTTCCTCGCCAACATAGGATGATGTTTGGTTGCTTATGTGGTGGAGCATTTCTCTGCTCATAAATCTATTTGTTTCTCGCCCCCTTTTGCTCCTATTTGTCTATATATGTCTCTGTATTCAGTGGAGCACACTAAAATCTATTCAGTATAATTGGTGTGGCACTATATATTGATGATTAAACTAGCACTGAATAGCGCATACTAGGGAACTGGGGAGAGCCGCCGAGGAGCAAGGGCACCATTGTCGTATCACAAGGGTGCCAACCTCTACTGTTAGGCAGGTGGACAGGAAAGGGGATTACACAGGGGCTCTCCAGGATCATTTATTTATCTCTTCAATTTGTCGCCTTTCAGCATTTTGTGTGTGTCTTGTATGTTGTTAGTCCTTTTATAAATGGTTAATAAAGGTTTATATTTTAATTAATGGGGTCTTCATATGTGAGCTGATTCCTGAACTTTCTCAGAATCATCCTTACTACAAGAGGCAAGATCACGTACAGAGCCCCAGAACGAGGAAGATTGACAGTCATCTTGTGTTTCTTCCATTTTCTAATAATTGTGCCAACAGCTGTTGCCTTCTCACCAATTGCCTATTGTGCTGTAGCCCATCCGAGCCTTGAACAGGTCTACAATTTTGTCCCTGATGTCCTTAGACTTCATTTTGGTCTTGGCCATGGTAGAGAGGTTGGAGTGTGATTGATTGTGTGGACAGGTGTCTTTTATACAGGTAACGAGTTCAAACAGGAGCAGTTAGCACAAGTAATGAGCGTAGAGTAGGAGGGCTTCTTAAAGAAAAACTAACAGGTCTGCGAGAGCCAGAATTCTTTCTGGTTAGAAGGTGATCAAACACTTATTTCATGCAATAAAATGCAAATCAATTATGTAAAAATCATAAAATAAATCTAAAAGACCACATTGTAAGATTCCGTCTCTCACAGGTGAAGTGTACCTACAATAAAAACTACAGACCTCTCCATTCTTTGTAGGTGGGAAAACTTGCAAAATTGGCATTGCGTCAAATACCGTATATACTTGCGTATAAGCCGAGATTTTCAGCCCATTTTTTTGGGCTGAAAGTCCCCCTCTCGGCTTATACGCAAGTCATATACGCCAGGGAGTCGGCGGGGGAGGGGTAGTGGGGGTGTCAGATCATACTGACCCCCTGGCGTGTCTCTGCAGCCCCCCTGCCTGTCCCACAGTCTCAGGCGCCTGCCTTCAGCAGTCACGTGGTACTGCTCATTAAAAACATGAATATGCACATATTCATGTCTTTAATGAGTGTTATCACATGACCGATGAAGGCTGGCGCCGAAGACCATGGGAGAACAGGGCTGCAGAGACCGCACCAGGAGGGGGTAAGTATATGTGATATTCACCTGTCCCCGTTCCCACGCTGCTTGCCGCTGCCTGCCACATCCTCTGTCAGTGTCGTTCAGGCAGCAGAGAACGCGCCCCCCATCATATTTATATATTCACTATATTGAGGGTATTATGGAAAGTCTATGGTTACTTACTGGTGCAGACTGGTCTGTGACCCCGGATCGTGTTCAGTTGAAGGTCAATGTGATCTCTTCGTCATATACTCTACATGCCGTTTAAAGACATGGAGTCACTTCCTGACCTAAAACAAAAAGTAAAAACAATGAAAATCAGATGCCCCCAATAATGGCAGCACGCCCCTTATCATATTTACACATTCACTATATTGAGGGTATTATGGAAAGTCCATGGTTACTTACTGGTGCAGACTGGTCTGTGGTCCCGGGTCGTGTCCGGTTGTAGGTCGGAGCGATCTCTTGGACCGTCATAGACTCTACATGCCTCTTGGAAAGTGCTAGAAACTCCTACGCGAAAATCGCGGAAAAAACGCGGAATAAACCTCTGCACAAATTGTGCGAATATCGCGCCAAACCGCAGAAACAGTCTCAAAACAAACCCGCAAGTTCCTGATATTGGGCATCTCCACTTGTAGGGTCGTTATCTCCGGGGTTACTTCTCTAGGTAGATCAGTAACGTTTTCTGTAGCCGCTCTCTTGGCTGGTGGCAGCATCTCAGGCTTACTGTTAGAGGAGATGGCCACATCCGTATCTGTTTCAATATCGATGACGACATAATCTGGACCAGGAGAAGAAATGTTGGTGTTCTCAAGGTCATCTGTCTTTTTGACCATTGGTCCATCCTCATTTTTTCCTGTTAAAGAGATCAAAGAAATCATAATTTTTTAAAATAAAATATTCTCCATATTTCTTATGGATTATTGCGTCTACTGCTCCTTTACTTCGCAGCCGCCCACTGTAGATAAATGTTAGCGCTTGCTGGGCTCTATGCAGCGCCGACGTTTGTCATGACATGGTCGGTGGTCTTGCAGCGCTCACGACCCCCAGGGTTCTGCAAGCTCTGCGATTCCAGTGCAGAGCGATAGCTCTGACAGGTGTTATCATTCGTGAAGCACCTGAAGGGTTGATAAACTTTTTGAATTTGGTTTTGATCACTTTGAGGGGTGCAGTTTTTAGAATGGTGTCACTTTTGGGTATTTCTGTATTAAATGCTCCTGAAAGTAACTTCAAATGTGATGTGGTCCCTAAAAAAATTGTTTTTGCAAATTTAGTTGGAAAAACGAAAAATCGCTGATCAACTTTTAACCCTTTTAACGTCTTAAGAAAAAAACAATTGTGTTTCAAAAATTGTATTGATGATAGATAAACATGTGGGAAATAGTATTTATTAACTATTTTGTGTGACAGCACACTGGTTTAAAGACTAAAAAATTTAAAAACTGCAAAATTTTCAGATTTTTCGTCACATTTCCGATATTTTCAGACAAAAACACAAATTATATTGGACAAATTTTACCACTATAATGAAGTACAATATGTTATGAAAAAACTATCTCAGAATCAATGTTATCTGTTATAGTGTTCGAGAGCTATAACCACATAAAGGGACACTGCTCAGAATTGGCCTGGTCATGAGGGCGAAAAAAGGCTCCGGCACGAAAGGTTTAAGAGACCATTTTTAAAAGGATGTCCTTCTATTACCGTATATACGCCTGTATATGCCGAGTTTATCAGCACACTTGTCCCAGAAAGCCGGCGGGGGAGCGGCGGGACAGCTGGTCACAGGGGCACGAGCCGGCGGCTGTGGCTAAAGCCAGTGCAACTGCTAAAGAGAAATGAATATTTATTTCTCTTATAGTGCGCAAAGTGACAGCTGCAGCAGCGAGGGCATGCTGGAGGAGGGTGAGTAGGATGGTTTGTTTTGTTTTCGTAATAGGAAGCATGCATACAAGGATGGGAGAGGGGAAGCCATGCTTACCAGGGCAGGACGGGGGAGCAATGCATACCGGGACAGGGATGCGGGAACAGTGCATACCCGGCTTATACTCGAGTCAATAAGCTTACCCAGTTTTCCGTGGCAAACTTAGGTGCCTATACTCGGGTCGGCTTGTACTCAAGTATGTACGGTAATTACATACCAAATGTCCCCAGAGTAAGTCTATTACCAAGTTATAAAAAAGCAAAAAAAATAACTACCGTATTTTACGTATTATAAGACCCACTTTTTTCCCCAAAATTGTGGGGGAAAATGGGGGTGCGTCTTATAATGCGTATTTACCTTACCGGTACTGTTGCTGGCCACAGGCTGAGATAAGCAGGTTCCCAGCGGTGCTGTGAGTGCCCGACGATGCTGCGCAGGGGTTTCCCGTTCCGCTGCAGGGATCTCCATTGCTACGGGGGGCTTTGCTGAAATTTTGTGAAAGGCCAGATTGATCTCAGCGCTGAAATCTCATCTTCTGAGATCTTGGTGCCGAGATCTCCATCTGCGCATGTGCCTCCCCTATCGTCGGCCATCTTCCCGGAGTCCACCGCACAGGAAACCATGCAACTGCCAGGGGCTCTGGCCTTTCACAAAATGTCAGCAGAGGCCCCCGCAGCACGGAGCAGCATGCAGCACGGAGTCCCCCGCAGCACGAGCACCCCACAGGACCTGCAGCATGGAGCCCCCCATAGCACACAGCCCCCCACAGAGCACCGTGCAGCACAAAATCTCCGCCTCATCCCAGCCTGCAGCATCACCCCACTCCTGTTTCCTACAGCAGCGACCCTGGGACCCCGCTTCACCGCAGCCACCACCCCCAGTAAGCAATAAGACGCATGGATTATAAGAAGCACCACCATTTTATTACAAAAAAAGTTTTTTTCCTATTTTTCTCCTCAAAATTTGGGGTGCGTCTTATAATCCGAAAAATACGGTATTTGCACATAGATTTTATAGGCTTGTCCAGGGTTCGAAAAATGTAATTGGTTTGTTTGAAACACAAGACCACCCCTGTCTGCAGGTTGTGCCTGCTATTGCAGATCAGCTCCAGTGAAGAGAATGGTATAGAGCTGCAATACCATGAACAAGCTGAAGATTTTGACGACACAGATTTTTTTTTTTTTTTTTTAAGAAAATGGCAGCCCTGTTTTTCTTATCCTGGAGAACTGCTTTAGTGTTAGATTGGTTAGGCTGTACTTACCACCAATAGGTTTAGCAGGAGTCTCTCTGTCTCCATCAGTAGAACGTTGAGATTCATCATTTCTCCTGGATTTATCCTTTTTCAGATGTCTTTAAAATAGTAAAATAGAAGGTATTTTATGAATTACAAAGTACTGTAACAGATCTTTATTCTGCAGAATGAAATATAGACTCATATGTTTCTTCATTCATTTTGTCTTTTACATGCTGTAGAAACATTGGCAATAAGGAAAATTTTGGTAATTATCAACAATTTTTCATGTACATGAAAGTTCAATATGTGTGGATCGTACTGGGTTGTAAGGTAATATGAAGATTAGACAGGAGTGGATTTATTTGAGTGGAATTGAATTCTCCTCACACAAAACTCAGAATGTTGGAGAACACAGATTTTTTGTAATTCACTCCACGCGAATAAAGCAAAGTGGAAGCTAGGGGCAGCCAACAGCTTGCAGAAGAGTAGAGGGCTAGCAGAAAGATGAGCTCACTTCTCTGACCGACTTCCGCTGCTTTATGCCCGATGGCCAGTTTTCCACACTACCATCATGCCGCACCTCAGGCCAAGTGTTCCCTTTGGACTGAAACTTTGGCTACAAGTGGCCCCGAAAGGTCTCTGCCCATGCAAGTCCCAACCAAGAGTCAACACTGGGCTGGAGTTGCGGGCATAGAGCAGTGGGGGCTTCCGGAGAGGTGCTTGGTTGTATATAAACTTTATTTTCTTCTTATATCTTCCATTTATTACCATCTGGGACTGGGGAGACCCCAGAGTATAACAGGGAACAATCAATATGTGAAGAATAATTTTGCTGTGAATTGAATCTCTAAATAAAATCTGCTGATTTGGCAGAATTTTGTCTGAGCCTCTCATCTGTAATAAAGATGGAAATTTTTGCAGACTCCCATGTACAATATAAATCATCCTTTACAATACTTACCTACATATGGTGTTACAGATGACACCAAGGAATGTTCCAAGGAAGAATATGATAACTACAAAATAAATGACCTTATTCCAAGGGATCTTTGGAGGAACGATAACATCCACTGAAAAAGAAGAGAAAATACATATATTATCTATATATCCAGTAACCCTTCTGTAATCCACTGCCATTATTATCGAAGCAGTCCTATAAAGGGAATCTGTCACCAGGCTTTTGCCATCTTATCGAGAGAACCATAATGTAGAAGCATAGACCTTTACTATAGCGATGTGTCAATTACTGGACTGTTTCAATAGAATCACTGTTTTACCAGCAATCGATTATCACTACAGGACAACTGGTCTTGTGCCTCCTAGTCCAGCCAGACCCCCAGCAATATACAATGTAAGCACAAGCTGTGGCGGGGTTATACACAGCTGAAAAACTGAGCTCTGCTCAATCTGCAGCAGAGAAAACTGTGACTCTATTATATAGTCTACTAGCTGAAGAGCCCGGCGCTGTCCGGGCATAGTAACAAACTTTGGTTAGTTACAACAAATTATAATTATCCTCCATCCCATAGTCCCGTGCCCATATACCCATAATACATATCCACCATCCCATAGGCCCGTGCCCATATACCCATCATACATATTCTCCATCCCATAGTCCCATGCCCATATACCCATCATACATCCTCCATCCCATAGTCCCGTGCCCATATACTCATCATACATATTCTCCATCCCATAGTCCCATGCCGATATACCCATCATACATCCTCCATCCCATAGTCCCATGCCCATACACCATCATACATATTCGCCATCCCATAGCCGAGTGCCCATATACCCATCACACATTCTTCATCTCATAGTCCCATGCCCATATACCCATCACACATGCTCCATCCCATAGTCCCGTGCCCATATACCCATCATACATATCCTCCATCCCATAGTCCCATGCCCATATGCCCATCACACATCCTCCATTCCATAGTCCCGTGCCCATGTACCCATCACACATGCTCCATCCCATAGTCCCATGCCCATATACCCATCATACATATCCTCCATCCCATAGTCCCGTGCCCATATGCTCATCACACATCCTCCATCCCATAGTCCCGTGCCCATATACCCGTCATACATATCCACCATCCCATAGGCCCGTGCCCATATACCCATCATACATATCCTCCATCCCATACTCCAGTGCCCATATACCCATCACACATCCTCCATTCCATAGTCCCATGCCCATATTCCCATCATACATATTCTCCATCCCATAGTCCCATGCCCATATTCCCATCATACATATTCTCCATCCCATAGTCCCATGCCCATATACCCATCATACATATCCTCCATCCCATAGTCGAGTGCCCATATACCCATCACACATATCCTCCATCCCATAGTCCCATGCCCATATACCCGTCATTCATATCCTCCATCCCATAGTCCAGTGCCCATATACCCATCACACATCCTCCATTCCATAGTCCCATGGCCATATACCCATCATACATATTCTCCATCACATAGTCCCATGCCCATAAACCCATCATACATATTCGCCATCCCATAGTCGAGTGCCCATATACCTGTCATACATATCCACCATCCCATAGGCCCGTGCCCATTTCCCCGTCATACATATCCTCCATCCCATAGTCCAGTGCCCATATATCCATCACACATCCTCCATTCCATAGTCCCATGCCCATATACCCATCATACATATTCTCCATCCCTTAGTCCCATGCCCATATACCTATCATACATATTCTCCATCCCATAGTCCCCTGCCCATATACCCATCAAACATATCCTCCATCCCATAGTCAAGTGCCCATATACCATCACACATCCTCCATCCCATAGTCCCGTGCCCATATATCCATCACACATCCTCCATCCCATAAGCACGTGCCCATATACCCATCATACATATCCTCCATCCCATAGTCCAGTGACCATATACCCATCACACATCCTCCATTCCATAGTCCCGTGCCCATAAACCGGTCATACATATTCTCCATCTCATAGTCCCATGCCCATATACCCATCATACATATTCGCCATCCCATAGTCGAGTGCCCATATACCCGTCATACATATCCACCATCCCATAGGCCCGTGCCCATGTACCCGTCATACATATCCTCCATCCCATAGTCCAGTGGCCATATACTCATCATACATATTCTCCAACCCATAGTCCCATGCCCATATACCCATCATACATATCCTCCATCCCATACTCCAGTGCCCATATACCCATCACACATCCTCCATTCCATAGTCCCATGCCCATATTCCCATCATACATATTCTCCATCCCATAGTCCCATGCCCATATTCCCATCATACATATTCTCCATCCCATAGTCCCATGCCCATATACCCATCATACAAATCCTCCATCCCATAGTCGAGTGCCCATATACCCATCACACATATCCTCCATCCCATAGTCCCATGCCCATATACCCGTCATACATATCCTCCATCCCACAGTACAGTGCCCATATACCCATCACACATCCTCCATTCCATAGTCCCATGGCCATATACCCATCATACATATTCTCCATCCCATAGTCCCATGCCCATAAACCCATCATACATATTCGCCATCCCATAGTCGAGTGCCCATATACCTGTCATACATATCCACCATCCCATAGGCCCGTGCCCATTTCCCCATCATATATATCCTCCATCCCATAGTCCAGTGCCCATATACCCATCACACATCCTCCATTCCATAGTCCCATGCCCATATACCCATCATACATATTCTCCATCCCATAGTCCCATGCCCATATACCCATCTTACATATCCGCCATCCCATAGTCCCGTGCCCATATACCCGTCAAACATATCCTCCATCCCATAGTCAAGTGCCCATATACCATCACACATCCTCCATCCCATAGTCCCGTGCCCATATATCCATCACACATCCTCCATGCCATAAGCCCGTGCCCATATACCCATCATACATATCCTCCATCCCATAGTCCCGTGCCCATATACCCATCATACATATCCTCCATCCCATAGTCCAGTGACCATATACCCATCACACATCCTCCATTCCATAGTCCCGTGCCCATATACCGGTCATACATATTCTCCATCCCATAGTCCCATGCCCATATACCCATCATACATATTCGCCATCCCATAGTCGAGTGCCCATATACCTGTCATACATATCCACCATCCCATAGGCCTGTGCCCATGTACCCGTCATACATATCCTCCATCCCATAGTCCAGTGGCCATATACTCATCATACATATCCTCCAACCCATAGTCCCATGCCCATATACCCATCATACATATCCTCCATCCCATAGTCCCATGCCCATATACCCATCATACATATCCGCCATCCCATAGTCCCATGCCCTTATACCTGTCAAACATATCCTCCATCCTATAGTCAAGTGCCCATATACCCATCACACATCCTCCATCCCATAGTCCCGTGCCCATATATCCATCACACATCCTCCATCCCATAAGCCCGTGCCCATATACCCATCATACATATCCTCCATTCCATAGTCGAGTGCCCGTATATCCATCACACATCCTTCATCTCATAGTCCCATGCCCATATACCCATCATACATATCCTCCATCTCATAGTCCAGTGCCCATATACCCGTCATATATATCCTCCATCCCATAGTCGAGTGCCCATATACCCATCACACATCCTCCATCCAATAGTCCCATGCCCATATACCCATCACACATCCTCCAACCCATAGTCCCATGCCCATATACCATCATACATATTCGCCATCCCATAGTCGAGTGCCCATATACCCATCATACATATCATCCATCCCATAGTCCAGCATAGGCCCGTGCCCATATACCCGTCATACATATCCTCCATCCCATAGTCCAGTGCCCATATACCCATCACACATCCTCCATCCCTTAGTCCCGTGCCCATATACCGGTCATACATATCGTCCATCCCATAGTCCCGTGCCCATATACCCGTCATACATATCCTCCTTCCCATTGTCCAATGCCCATATACCCATCACACATCCTCCATCCCATAGTCCCATGCACATATACCCATCACACACCCTCCATCCCATTGTCCTGTGCCCATATACCGGTCATACATATCGTCCATCCCATAGTCCCGTGCCCATATACCCGTCATACATATCCTCCATCCCATAGTCCAGTGCCCATATACCCATCACACATCCTCCATCCCATAGTCCCGTGCCCATATACCCGTCATACATATCCACCATCCCATAGGCCCGTGCCCATATATCCATCATGCATATCCTCCATCCCATAGTCAAGTGCCCATATACCCATCACACATCCTCCATCCCATAGTCCCATGCCCATATACCCATCATACATATTCAACATCCCATAGTCCCATGCCCATATACCCATTATACATATTTGTCATCCCATAGTCGAGTGCCCATATACCCATCATACATATCCTTCATCCCATAGTCCAGTGCCCATATACCCATCACACATCCTCCATCCCATAGTCCCGTGCCCATATACCGGTCATACATAGCCACGATCCCATAGTCGAGTGCCCATATACCCATCATACATATCCTTCATCCCATAGGCGAGTGCCCATATACCCATCACACATCTTCCATCCCATTGTCCCGTGCCCATATAACTGTCATACATATCGTCTATCCCATAGTCCCGAGCCCATATACCCGTCATACATATCCTCCATCCCATAGTCCAGTGCCCATATGCCCATCACACATCCTCCATTCCATAGTCAACCATTATGACATCATAATGAGTGGCGGCAGGGCTTGCAACCTATGATGACATCAGCGTCGCCATGGCAACCATTGTGACATCATGAGGGGCGGGGCTTGATACGCACACACTGTTTCCCCAGTATGCAAATAGGGGCATTATGACATCATAATGAGGGGAGGGGCTTGACGCGCACACACTTTTTCCCAAGTATGTAGACAGGGGCAAAATTGTTTGGTGAATTGGAATGCGCGGGGTTAAAATTTTGCCTCACAACATAGCTTAGGACGCTCTCGGGGTCCAGACGTGCGACTGTGCCAAATTTTGCGGCTGTAGCTGCGACGGTGCGGATGCCTATCCTGGGCATACACACACACATACATACACACATACATGCACACATACACACACACATACATGCACACATACACACACATACATACACACATACACACACACATACACACACATACATACACACTTTGAGCTTTATATATTAGTTTGGACGGTAGGACCCAGCATGACAATTAAAAATATGGGACCGTAGTTTTGCTAAATTATGTCTCAGGGATTATGAAAAAAAATAATTCAAAATACCCATTTGTTATCGCTGCATTTGTAAAAGTTCGATCTATCAAAATCTAAACTAAATTTATCTGACCAGTATACAGCATAATGAGAAAAAAAAAATCGAAATTGCCAGAATGAAATTTTTTGGCAGCCGCAAGATTGCAATAAAAGGCGATAAAAAAAACATAGTATCTACCCCAAAATGGTATCAGTAAAAAGATCAACTCAGGGCGCAAAAAGTAAGCCTTCACCCAGCCTAATGAGGTTTACCCCATAATATGTGAATATTTGGAAAAGTACTTACCTGCTGGGGTCGTATGCGTGGGCAAGGAATCATAGCGCTGGGTGATGAGAGGCGCGCCTTCCACAGATGCTAATAGCAAACTCACGATTAGAAGAAATCGAAAGAGCATTTTAGCTTGGAGAAATATCGCTGAATGTGTAACACACAGGGAGTTATCGCTGAATGTGTAACACACAGGGAGTTATCGCTGAATGTGTAACACACAGGGAGTTATCGCTGAATGTGTAACACACAGGGAGTAATCGCTGAATGTGTAACACACAGGGAGTTATCGCTGAATGTGTAACACACAGGGAGTTATCGCTGAATGTGTAACACACAGGGAGTCTTGTCAGACAAAGCCTCTTCCTGCAGCGTCACTCCTTATAACCACACATTCCGTGATGTCACAATGGAGATCTCAGTGTGACATCACGAGGAGCGGAACACCAGTGATGTCACAATGGATGAGATAACTGCAACTACTCAACATGGAGCAGCTCCATCCATCTATATATGATTAATATTATATTAATGTATAAGAACCAATCCGCATTAGAGGATATTATGAATGTATGGGGGCGACACAGAGAGACATTATTCATGTGTTGGCCACAGGGAGACGTTACTATTACTGGGCCACATAGGGTGGCAATATTAACTCACGGTGAACACATAGGTGGACAGTTTTACCAGATGAGTGCCACATAAGGGCCAATATTAATGTATTAACAGGGGGACATCATTACTATATGGGGGCCAGGAAAGGGACAATATTACGGTATATGGGTCACATAGGAGGAAATTATTAATATTAGAGGCACATAGAGGGACAATATTAATTTATGGGGGCCACAAGGGAGGACATTGTTATTAAGTGGGGTCCACATATGATAATATTTTTAATGTATGAGGGCCACAATTTGGAATGTTACTGCTATATTGGGGTCATAAAAAGGAATTCCACATCTGGATGAAGGCATAATAGTTGGACATTACTACTGTGTGGGTGCCGTGTTGGGGCAATTCTACTGTATTTTGGCAAACAGGGGACATCAGGGGTGAATTAAGGGTAGCCAGGGCCCCGGGCTCTTCAGACTCTGTGGGCCCCCCGGTCATGTGACGGGATCATGCGACGGGGTCATCATATACCTGAAACAGATTATTCCAGAAAAATAGTTGCTGAGTGAAACTATAACCTGTCAAACATCCATTGATCTTGTCAATTTACCCTTCAGTTAGGAAGAAAAAAAATAAAAACCACTTTAAGCCATACTATTGAACTGTCCAATTTTAATCTGTAAACAAGACTGTCGCCAATTTTCGCAGGTTTCTCATCAAAAGTGCAACGCAAAACAGTTGAAAAAACATTTAAAGTATCACATTTCCAAAAAAAGACACAAAGAAAACCATGTGTATAAAGGGCTCGTGCATACCAGTGCTCAAGTTAAAAAATGGTTTGGTCTCACCATTGTAGTAGACGTATTTTCATAGAGGGTCCATTTTTCATGAGAAGGGAAAGGACAGAAATAATTTTCTCTGACTCTCTGTCGTGCCCCTGTATAGGTCCTGTCCTTAGAAGGACAGGCCTCAAGTGTGCCCACTATGGATAACCCACCATCCACAGATAGTTGGCAACTTCCCTACACGTTTCCTCCCCGTTTCTGGGGATTCATCAGGGGAACTACCCAAATGAATTCTGTGGTAGAATTATTATTGTATATCCGTCTTCATTATAGGGCCCTGCAGTGGCAGAAGGTCCCTAGAGCCAATGTGGCTGTCTGTGCCTCCGCCTATGTGTGGGCCATTGGTGTGCCCAGGAGCTATACAGGGGCACAACGGGGAGTCAGAGAAAATTATTCCTGTCCTATCCCCTCCCCTTCTCATGAAAAAGTGGACCCTCTATTAAAATGCGTTGTATTAAAAGTTATGTTTTACTAATAGCGGAGACTCCCCTAGCTCTACTCCGTCTGTGACCCCGGGAGTACTGTCATAGTGATAACACCTAGGCACTATAGCTGAGTGTGTGAATCTGTATGGCAGAAACCTTCATGATGAACCCATCTGTGCTGTGTATTAGCCTCCAATCTCTTCACGGTACAATGATCACGCTTACGTTTTTTGCAAAGATGTGATTTTTTTGCAAATCCCATCTTTGCAGTCACACGCCCGACTCTGGCTCAGGAGAATCCTCACAGAGAGATTTTAGTGTATGTGCACACGTTGCGGATTTTTCCGCACAGAATCCGTAGATAAAATGACCTGCGTTTTCCCTGCGGATTTCGTGTGGATTTCACCTGCGTTTTTACACCTGCTGATTCCTATAATGGAATGGGTGTAAAAACGCTGCAGAATCCGCACACAGAATTGACATGCTGCGGGAAATAAACCGCTGCGTTTCCACATGGAATTTTCCGCAGCATGTGCTCAGCGGTTTTTCATTTCCATAGGAGAACCTGGTACTGTACACCGCATGGAAAACTGCTGCGGATCCACAGGGCCAAATCCGCTGCGGATCGGCAGACTAATCCGCAACGTGTGCCCACACCCTGAGGATTCCCAAGTCTGCAGTCACAGACTTACATGGAAAGACTGCAGACTTTTAGCTTAAGACGGGACAACACCTTTAACCCTTAAAAGAAATAACCAACTAATTCAGATCAATACAAAGTTGCAACTTAACAACTTAGATCCAGCTTTTTTGATCAGCAGCCACTACAGCCAGCCTGGAAAAAAACGGCTTATGTGCATCTTCCCATTTTGTGCTTGTGTTATAAGACCAGTGGCCCAAAGTCACTTAACCCCTGAAAAACATCAGTTACTTATCAAAATCTGTGAAAACTGGCTATTTGCCCGTTGGTCTGATGCCCAGAGCCCATTTGGGCCAGTCTAGTGACCTGAATGTGATGCAGGCAATCACTATGTATGTAATACTAGTGTGAGATCAGCGGCTCAAAGTCATTTAACCCCTGAAAAATAACACTTATCCAAATCAAAATCGCCCATCTGTCCACTTTGATGCCAGTTCTGATACCCAGAACACATAGGACAGACTAAAGGGACCTGAATTTGATGTCGGGCATCATGATCTATGTGTATGCAGTGTGTTATCAGTGGCCCAAAGTTATTTAACCCTTTCATTGATGCTCAACCTCATTGGCAACATTACCAGGAACAGATTATTCAGGGGATGACTGACTTAAGAAGGACAATATTACTAGTAGTACAAAACATTACTAATAAGGCTGTGTTCACACATTGCATTTTTGCAGGGTTTTTTTGCAGGGTTTTTTTGCTGCTTTTTTTATGCAAGTTTTAAGCTGCGTTTTACTGTATCAGGAAAGTCTAGATTTCAGAAATCTCATGCACACATATTGGTTTTATTTCCCTGACTGATTTGGAAAACTGCTGCATTTTTAAAAACGGCAACATATCACTTTCAGCGGTTTGTCTGCCTTTGTTTCCACAAAAAAAAGGCAGAAAAAAAAGCTGAAAGTGACATGTTGCAGTTTTTAAAAATGCAGCAGAAATCGCAGGTAGCAGTTTTTGGTGCAAAAATCTGAGAGTTAAATCAGACTTGTTTTGGGAGGTGGGGGGGCACTAAACTTTAATAACATGCACGAGAGACTACAAAAACACAGCAAAACTTGCTTTTTGCAAGCAGCTTAAATGCAGCTTTAAATTTTCATTAAAAAAAAACAAAACACAACATGTGAACATAGACTACGTACAGCACCACCTAAAAGAAAATGGTGGACAAGCTGCTAGATATCATAAAAGTCACAATAACAATCAATGTCATAAATTCTGACAACCCCACATGTAGGCGCAGACCGTATGCCAGGGTTGTGTCAGCGCCATTCTGGATGGCAGGGCTCATATTGGACCTGTGTATGACCTTCTAGGGACCACCTAGTATTATACCCCTTAGTGACCCCTACATGACAGGCGGCTGCAGATCATCTGCTGACAGCACAGTGACATGATGAAGGTGCCAGGACTTGCAGGCATGGCTGGGGCTATGGCATCCCCTGGAGGTGCACAGAGCAGTACCAGCCCTCATTCCTCCCCCAAGATGTTGCACATATGTCATTACCTTTCTCTCCAACACAAAGACTCCTTGGATCAGTGGTTCCCGGCTATACCGCCCCCATCATAAAGCAGCCCCGAGCCCCAGCCGTGCACATATGCTATCCACATCCAGGTAATGGTGAAGGCTGGCAGCATGATGGGCAGGATCACCCAGCCTGGCATCTTGGAGAGAGGTATTCTGGTGGCAAGGCTGCGGTGCCCTGCTGATGGCTGTCCTGGGCTTCGGCACTTCACAGTAAAGAGCCCGGATCTAGGTGGAGGCTTCTCCCAAGCCTCTCTTCTCCCATAACCCAGGATGGAGCTCGCCAGTGCCCCCGGCCCTTTGCAGGTCCCGATGGGCAGAAAGCTTCAGCCTTTCTGATCTCTGGGCCAAGGCACAAGCAGCCCGGCGGAGGCACAGCCGAGGGACGTGATCCGGGCTGTGATCCCCAGCAGCCACTGCCAGAACACTGAGGCAGGAACTGAACTTGGCGCCTCAGCGAGGAGGGGGCGGGGCCTGCAGTGTGACGTGTTTCTGCATCCGGCTCCCTGTGCAGTTCACGTGACAGCACTGGATACGAGACCCCTGCAGCAGCCAGAATACTGAGGTCGGTGGGGAGCTGGATGGGCAGGAGGGCAAGCGGGCCCCCGACTATAACTGTTTGTCACACTTTATAATTGGGAAATTTACCCTGTGCTGGTGGCCCCCCCCCCCACTGGGCCTTGGGCAACCGCCCAGATTGACCTTATTATAATCCGCCACTGGGGGACATAATTACTACTGAATGTGGACACAGAGGAGCATCATTACTGTAATGTATTTTATTTTGGGGGATACTGTTACCATATAATAAAAGGGAGGTACTATTTTTGTAGAATTGGAGGAAAAGTGGCAATGGTGACCATGAAGCAATAATCCATAGATGTCTCTGTTACACTCTGAAGAGAAGAGTCCTGACAGTGAGAAGTCAGAGCAGTCTGTGCTGGATGAAGAAAAGAGAACATTATTTACTTCAATTGGAGACATCACTGGGGAGTATCTTGAGCTACCTCTACTATATGTATTGATACCTTCCACTATTCGGTCATTATATGGGGGTACCAGCAGTGATAGTACAGTGATTCCTATTAATAATCACTATAAAGATATGATTTGATCACTATTTGCTGGTCATACGGTCATGGTGTAGCGGCATAATTTGTTTCTTGTATGTAGTAGTATTGGTACACTGTGTGCAAAACTATTAACCAGTTTACCCCCAGGGTGGTTTGCACGTTAATGACGGGGCCAATTTTTACAATTCTGACCACTGTCCCTTTATGAGGTAATATCTCTGGAACGCTTTTATGGATCCCAGTGATTCTGATATTGTTTTTCTCATGACATATTGTACTTCATGATAGTGGTAAAATTTCATTCATATAATGTTAGGCATCTAGTTTCTCCCACTGCACAGGAGGAGTCTCAAGCCATGTCCTCTGGGGTCTCCCATTTTTCTGCAGCTGCAGAGGTTCCTGCTCAGCAGAGACGTCGGTCCCAGCGTCTTGCAGCGTCTGCTCCGATTGGACCACCAGGAAGGTCCCGGAAGGCTGCAACTATAAAAGCTTAGCATGGCCGCCCGGCCATGCGCTAATATAGACCATGTGGAGTGAGTGTTGTATGCATGTATGAATGTCTCTGGTGAATGACTCATTATGAAACCCCTACCCTTGGTACGCATGCGTTGTGTAGCCTAGCCTGCTAGCGCCCAGGTTGAGGTCCAGGTAGAGGCAGAGTCAGACACTGGCATCAGCATCCACCGGTGGCTTTGTCTATACACCACGGTGCACGTAGACTGCTCTCCTCGGTGGTCAGCATTCAGTGGAGGCTTCCGCAGGTGCGACACCGCACTCTCAGTAGGTCTAGAGAGACTAAGACCTCGTGTCCTTGGGGCTGAGTTCTGTGATCATATACTGCGCGCCCTCTTGCCGAGTGCTGTGAGTTTGAACAGGCTCCGGCATTCATGTTTTGCGGTACTGCGGGTCTGTGACGTAACAAAGTTCGCTCCTGTTCACACCGGATGGCGTTAACCCGCGTGTGACCTTTTGTATACTGCTATACACATCCGCCATTTACTAAGCAGCTGTTTACCACCTCTGCACGGTGGACCCCGGGCTGCGAACGCACCTTATTATCATTTTATTATTTGGTGCATTCCGCCAGCCCTAACATATAACACGTTTATTTGTGCAAAAAATGGAAATTTGGCAAAAATTTTGCAATTTTCCAACTTTGAATTTTTATGCCCTTAAATCACAGAGTTATGGCACAGAAAAAACTTAATAAGCATTTATCATGATCATCTTGGAAACGCGTCACTAATCCCACCCATCAGCACGCCCATCACATGAATTCAAGGTGCCAATGGGTTAGCATGACAACGCGGGGTCTGCAAGAGACCCCTGTGGTTGTCATTGCTGATCTGCTAGGTGCGCTGCCCTAAGGCTGGCGCTCGTAGCAGATGATCTGTTCTGCTGCAGATAGCAGGGCTGAAGCGAACAGATGATTGCAGCTTCAAGTCTCCTAAATAGACTATTGAAGCAAGTAAAATGTAGAAAAAAGTTTTTAAAAGAATTAAAATAATATAAGTTCAAATCACCCCCCTTTTGCCCCATTCAAAATAAAAGAAAAACAAAAAAATTCAAATACACACTTATTTGGCATTGCTGCATTCAGAAACACCTGATCTATCAAAATATAAAAATAATTAATCCGATCGATAAACGGCGTAATGAGAGAAAAAATTCAAAACTCTAGAATTACCGTATATACTCGAATATAAGCCGAGATTATCAGCCCATTTTTTAGGGCCGAAAGTCCCCCTATCGGCTTATATTCGAGTCATATACACCAGGGGGTCGGAGGGGGTGTCAGGTAATACTTATATTCTGGTGCGGTCTCTGCAGCCCCCAGCTTCTCCGCGATCTCCCTTCCTGCCTTCAGCGGTCACGTGGTACCGCTCATTACACTCATGAATATGTGCATATTCATGAGGTGTAATGAGCGGTACCACGTGACCGCTGAAGGCAGGAAGGGAGATCGCGGGGAAGCTGGGGGCTGCAGAGACTGTGCCAGGTCCGGTAAGTATAGCGATACTCACCTGTCCGGGTCTATCGCTGCTTGCTGCTGTCTGGCATGTCATCTGTAAGTGACGTTCAGACAGCAGAGGGCGTGGTGACGTGGTTATTGCTCGCCACGCCCCCTGCAGTTTGAACGTCACTGACAGATGACATGCCAGACAGCAGCAAGCAGCGGCACCTGGCCCCAGTGACAGAGAGGTGAGTATGTCATATTTTTTATTTTTAAATGCGGCAGCAGCAGCACATGGGGGCATAATGTATGGAGCATCTTATGGGGGCAGCACATGGGGGCATAATCTATGGAGCATCTTATGGGGGCAGCATATGGGGGCATAATGTATGTAGCATCTTATGGGGGCAGCATATAGGGGTATAATCGATGGAGCATCTTATAGGGTCAGCATATGCGGGATTAATCTAAGGAGCATCTTATGGGGCAGCATATGGGGGAATAATCTATGGAGCATGTTATGGGGGTAGCATATGGGGGCATAATCTTTGGAGCATCTTATGGGGGCAGCATATGGTGCCAATTCTATGGAGCATCTTATGGGGCCATAAGGTTTATGGAGCAGCATATGGGGCATATTATTCTAGGGAGCATCTTATGGGGCCATTATTAACCTCTGTGCAGCATTATATGGGGTGTATTTTGTATGGAGCATCTTATGGGGCCATTATGAACTGTATGGAGCATTATATGGGGCTCCTGATTCAATATGGGTATTCAAAAACATTTAACCTACTGATGTCTCAATTAAGTTTACTTTTATTGGTATCTATTTTTATTAGTGAAATTTACTAGTAGCTGCTGCATTTTCCACCCCAGGCTTATACTCAAGTCAATATCACCTCTATGCAGTATCACCTCTATGCTGATGACACGCAGATCTACCTATCTGGACCCAACCTCGCCTCCTTACTGACTGAAATCCCACAATGTCTGTCTGCTATCTCAGCCTTCTTCTCTGCTCGCTTTCTCAAACTGAACATGGACAAAACAGAATTCATCATCTTTCCCCCATCTCACTCTAACCCTCCACCAGACCTATCCATCAATGTTAATGGCTGCTTTCTTTCCCCAGTCCCACACGCTCGGTGTCTAGGGTGATCCTCGACTCTGCGCTCTCTTTCAAACCACATACCCAAGCCCTCGCCTCCTCCTGTCACCTCAAACTCAAAAATATTTCCCGGATCCACTCATTCCTCATTCCTCAACCACAAAACCACAAAAACACTAGTGCACGCTCTTATCATCTCCCGCCTCAACTACTGCAACCTCCTACTCTCTGGCCTCCCCTCTAGCACTTTGGCTCCGCTCCAGTCCATCCTACACTCTGCTGCCCGACTAATCCACCTGTCTCCCTGCTACTCCCCAGCCTCCCCCCTATGCCAGGCCCTTCACTGGCTTCCTATTGCCCAGAGGCTCCAATTCAAAACCCTAACCATGACATACAAAGCCATCCACAACCTGTCTCCTCCATACATCTGTGACATGGTCTCTAGGTACCCACCCACACTCAACCTTTGATCATCTCAAGATCAAGATCTCCTCCACTCCCTCTTATCTCTTCTTCCCACAACCGCATACAAGACTTCTCCCGTGCTTCCCCCATACTCTGGAACTCTCTGCCGCAACACATCAGACTCTCACCATCAACGGAAACCTTCAAGAAGAACCTGAAGACCCACCTGTTCTGACAAGCCTACAGCCTGCAATGATCCTCAGTCTACTGAACCACCGCACGACCTGCTCTACCCTCTCCTACTGTATCCTCACCCATCCCTGTAGACAGTGAGCCCTCGCGGGCAGGGTCCCCTCTCCTTATGTACTTGTGTGTCCCTTGTCTTACACATGTTTATTATACTTGTCTATATTTCCCCTTTTCACATGTAAAGCGCCATGGAATAAATGGCACTATATAAATGCATAATAATAATAAGTTTTCCCAGTTTTTTGTGGCAAAATTAGGGGGGGTCGGCTTATACTCGGGTCGGCTTATACTCGGGTATATACGGTAAGTTTCTTTGGTCGTCACAACATTACAATAACAGGCGATCAAAAGATCGTATCTGCACCAACATGGTATCAATAAAAACGTCAGATCGGAAAATGGCGCCATTGTTTTGTTCTTTTTTCTTATTTTTTAAAAACTTTAGATTTTTTTCACCACTTACCATGAAAAAAAAGAACCTAGACATGTTTTGTGTATGAGAATTCGTAATGAGCTGTAGAGTCATAACGGCAAGTCAGTTTTAGCATGTAGTGAACACGAGTGATTGTGAGCCCTTGGGATTACGAACCTCGCAATGGGGTGTAACCACGCAACAGACTCCTCTCGCAATGGGGTGTAACCATGCACCAGACTGGTGTATGTGCAGACTAACAACAAACATAAATACCTGGTGTACCTCTCCTGCCACTCCTACCTTGTGTATGAAAAAGCTCTGTCATTAATATTGTTTGAGTAGAGATATGCGACAGCGCTATGTTAGGCGTCGGGTTCCTGTCGCTGCACAGCGGGAATCCTGAGTCTTACTTCCGGCGGTCTCTCATTCTTCTCCAGCCGCAGAGGAGATTGCTCAGCAAACTCATTGGTCCCGGCGCTCTGCCCAGACCAGCTCCATGGGTTTGCTTGCTGCTGCCACCTCTTGCTCAGCTATGGCAATACATGCTGCTCAGCAGCAAGATTCTCCAGGGACTAAGTCCTCATGTCGGGCCACTGAGCATGCCCGTGGAGTGATCTCCCATTGGAGATCGAAGGTCACGTGCTCAGGTCCTGCTCCTGTACGGATTGGCCCAGCCGAGAAGCCAGGAAGGTCCCGGATGCTCGCAGCTATAAAAGGGTCGCATGGCCGCTCGGCCATGCGCTAGGATAGACTGTATTTTCAGACTATAAGTAGTGAGTGATGAATGCATGTATGAATGTCTCTGGTGACTGAGTCATTATGAAACCCCTACCCTTGGCACTTATGTGTTGTGCAGCCTAGCCTGCTAGCGCCCAGGCTTAGGCGTAGGTAGGTCAGAGTCTGTGTCAGACATTAGTCTTCATCAGTGACTCGGCACGCCTCAGTGCAAGTGCTCCACACTCCATAGTCAGCATCTATAGCGGCGTTCGTGGCAGCGATGCCGCGCGCTCAGTGGGCCTAGAGGGACTCTAACCCCGTGTCCTTGGGGTAGAGTTCTGTGGCCATTTGCTGTGCTCTCTTTGGCCGGGCTCTGTGAGCTAAACAGGCTCCGGCATCCACCTTCAGCGGTTGTGCGGCTCTGTGAATTATCAGAGTCCGCTCCTGTTCACACTGTGTGACGTAACCTACGTGTGACTGTTTTCACTCTGCCCTATTCTTCCGCCATTGTCTAGCAGCAGTATACCACCTCTGCACAGTGGACCCCTGGCTGTGAACGCACCTACTACTACTTTACAATTTGGTGAATTCCGCCAGCCCTAACACACTATCCATGAAGAAAGTGCATGGGTAGAGCTATCCCATAGCTCTATTCCCAAAGGAAATGAACAAGTAGAGCTATCCGATAGCGCTATCCCTCAATGTTCCTGAGTGTAAGCTATTTCACATGGTTGAGCGCACTTGGGATCTGCCCCCAAGGCCCTGCCCATGCCCAATGTTTGGTCCGTAGACCGCGGCTAGGAGTTAGTCCCGCTTATAGACATGGAGTCACTTCCTGACCTTTTTGGGAAATCCGCTGATTCTGTTGTTCTGCAGGCAGGATATTAGATGAGTCCTCATCTTCTCATGCTGGAACTTAGCTGTGGGTTCACCGTCATCTGCCATAAGCTCGTAGGCAAACGCTATAGCATATAAGCCACAGTCGTACCCTTTCTTCTGCTGATCCACATTGATAAACCTCAAATGTTTCAGGGGCTTGTCGACCACTTCACTGTACATATTGATAATCTTCTGACGGATGGATGGACTCAGATTCCTAGTCCTGATGCTGTCGGCCACAAAGATTTGGCCATTTTTATAGCAGGTTGTCAGCCAGTGCACCCTGTCCTCATCATAGTGGATTTGTACAGCATTCTTCAGTACGCTGTGCCCTGGTACCATAAGAGCGTAGGGGGGCTGCAAGCCAGCAAAACCCTTAAACTGTCTGTGCAGCAGGTCCTGGGCCATGATGATGATCTCGTGATCCAGGAAGCCTTCCTTTCCTTTGCTCAGCAGGTTGGTTAAGATTTCTGGAGGCAGGTTCCCAATATCGGGCATCTCCACTTGTGGGGTCACTATCTCCGGGGGTTACTCCTCTAAGTAGATCAGCAACGTTTTCTGTAGCCGCTCTGTTGGCTGGTGGCAGCATCTCAGGCTTACTGTTAGAGGAGATGGC
Source organism: Dendrobates tinctorius (assembly GCF_039654945.1). Taxonomy (NCBI): domain Eukaryota; kingdom Metazoa; phylum Chordata; class Amphibia; order Anura; family Dendrobatidae; genus Dendrobates; species Dendrobates tinctorius. The sequence continues at coordinate 11,318,110 of NW_027361872.1, forward strand.
CACATCCTTATCTGTTTCAATATCGATGACAACATAATCTGGACCGGGAGAAGAAATGTTGGTGTTCTCAAGGTCATCTGTCATTTTGACCATTGGTTCATCCTCATTTTTTCCTGTTAAAGAGATCAAAGAAATCATAATTTTTTAAAATAAAATATTCTCCATATTTGTTATGGATTATTACGTCTACTGCTCCTTTACTTCGCAACCGCCCACTGTAGATAAACGTTGGCGCTTGCTGAGCTCTATGCAGCGCCGACGTTTGCCATGACATGGTCGGTGGTCTTGCAGCGCTCACGACCCCCAGGGTCCTGCAAGCACTGCGATTCCAGTGCAGAGCGATAGCTCTGACAGGTGTTATCATTGCCGTGAAGCACCTGAAGGGTTGATAAACTTTTTGAAATTGGTTTTGAGCACTTTGAGGGGTGCAGTTTTTAGAATGGTGCCACTTTTGGGTATTTTCTGTATTAAATGCTCCTCAAAGTAACTTCAAATGTGATGTGGTCCCTAAAAAAATTGTTTTTGCAAATAATAGGAAACATGCTGACAAGGATGGGAGGGGGGTAGCCCCGCATACCAGGACGTGCAGCACAAAATCTCCGGCTCATCCCAGCCTGCAGCATCACCCCACTCCTGTATCCTCCAGCAGCGACCTTGGGACCCCGCTTCACAGCAGCCACCACCCCCAGTAAGCAATAAGACGCATGGATTATAAGAAGCACCACCATTTTAGTAAAGAAATTTTTTTTTCCTATTTTTCTCGTCAATATTTGGGGTGCGTCGTATAATCCGTAGTATCGCATAATCCAAAAAATACAGTATTTGCACATAGATTTTATAGGCTTGTCTAGGGTTATAAAAATGTAATTGGTTTGTTTGAAACACAAGACCACCCCTGTCTACAGGTTGTGCCTGTTATTGCAGATCAGCTCCAGTGAAGGAAATGGTATAGAGCTGCAATACCATGAACAAGCTGAAGATTTTGATTGCAAAGATTTTTTTTTTTAAGAAGATGGCAGCCCTGTTTTTCTTATCCTGGAGAACTGCTTTAGTGTTAGATTGGTTAGGCTGTACTTACCACCAATAGGTTTAGCAGGAGTCTCTCTGTCTCCATCAGTAGAACGTTGAGATTCATCATTTCTCCTGGATTTATCCTTCTTCAGATGTCTTTAAAATAGTAAAATAGAAGGTATTTTATGAATTACAAAGTAACAAATCTTTATTCTGTGGAATGAAATATAGACTCATATGTTTCTTCATTCATTTTGTCTTTTACATTCTGTAGAAACATTGGCAATCAGTAAAATTTTGGTAATTATCAACAATTTTTCAGGTACATGAAAGTTCAATATGTGTGGATCGTACTGGGTTGCAAGGTAATATGAAGATTAGACAGGAGTGGATTTATTTGAGTGGAATTGAATTCTGCTCATACAAAACTCAGAATGTTGGACAACAAAGATTTTTTGTAATTCACTCCACGCAAATAAAGCAAAGTGGAAGCTAGCGGCAGCTGCCAGATTGCAGAAGAGTAGAGGGCTGGCAGAAAGATGAGCTCACTTCTCTGACCGACTTCCGCTGCTTTATGCCCGATGGCCAGTTTTCCACACTACCATCATGCCGCACCTTTGGCCAAGTGTTCCCTTTGGGCTGAAACTTTGGCTACAAGCGGCCCCGAAAGGTCTCTGCCCATGCATGTCCCAACCAAGAGTCAGCACTGGGCCGGAGTTTCGGGCAGAGAGCATTGGGGGCTTCTGGAGAGGGGCTTGGTTGTATATATACTTTATTTTCTTCTTACATCTTCCATTTATTACCATCTGGGACTGGGGAGACCCCAGAGCATAATAGGGAACAATCAATATGTGAAGAATAATTTTGCTGTGAACTGAATCTCTAAATAAAATCTGCTGATTTGGCAGAATTTTGTCACAGCCTCTCATCTGTAATAAAGATGGAATTTTTTGCAGACTCCCATGTCAAATATAATGCATCCTTTACAATACTTGCCTACATATGGCGTTACAGATGACACCAAGGAATGTTCCAAGGAGGAATATGATAACTACAAAATAAATTACTTTATTCCAAGGGATCTTTGGAGGAACAATACCATCCACTGAAAAAGAAGAGAGAATACATATATTATCTATATATCCAATAACTTGTCTGTAATTCACTATGCCATTATTATCGAAGCAGTCCTATAAAGGGAATCTGTCACCAGGCTTTTGCCATCTTATCGGAGAGAACCATAATGTAGAAGCATAGAACTTTACTATTGCGATGTATCAATTACTGGACTGTTTCAATAGAATCACTGTTTTACCAGCAATCGACTATCACTACAGGACAACTGGTCTTGTGCCTCCTAGTCCAGCCAGGCCTCCAGCAATATACAATGTAAGCACAAGCTCTGGCGGGGTTATACACAGCTGAAAAACTGAGCTCTGCTCAATCTGCAGCAGAGAAAACTGTGACTCTATTTTATAGTCTATTGGACGGTAGGACCCAGCAAGACGATTAAAAATATGGGACCGTAGTTTTGCTAAATTATGTCTCAGGGATGCTGTCATATTAATATATAATAGATGTAATGGACAATATAGAGATCTATCCAGTGGCTTAGGTAGAGGCTGATGTGTCCTGGTGAAAATAAGTAATCTGGGCCCCCACCTGCATATTTGTCAGATGTATGGTCCTTTGTGACATTCCAGATCCTATGAATCTCTGACAGTGGCATATAACACGTGCCAGTAGGGGGGTGTCATATCACAAGCTGATCGGCGTGTCCGTGACATGATTGTGGGGTAACGATGGGTCGCCATGACAGCCGAGGGTCTGCCGAAGACCCCATGCTTGTTGTGAGGATCCTCTTGTGAAAGTCAGCCTGTAGCTGGCGTTCATAGGAGAACATTGGTTTAGCTACAGATAGCAGTGTTTATCCACTGCTATGTATAGCACATTCAACCGGACAGTGGCAGCGTCAAGTCCCTAAAGAGGACTATTGAGTACAGTAAAAATACAGTAAGATCTATCAAAATGTAAACTAAATTTATCTGATCAGTAAACAGCATAACGAGAAAAAAAAATCGAAATCACCAGAATTAAATTTTTTGGCAGCTGCAACATTGCAATAAAAGGCGATAAAAAAACCCATAGTATCTACCCCAAAATTGTATCAGTAAAAATATCAACTCAGGGCGCAAAAAGTAAGCCTTCACCCAGCCTAATGAGGTTTACCCCATAATATGTGAATATTTGGAAAAGTACTTACCTGCTGGGGTTGTATGCGTGGGCAAGGAATCATGGCGCTGGGTGATGAGAGGCGCGCCTTCCACAGATGCTAATAGCAAACTCACGATTAGAAGAAATCGAAAGAGCATTTTAGCTTGGAGAAATATCGCTGAATGTGTAACACACAGGGAGTTATCGCTGAATGTGTAACACACAGGGAGTTATCGCTGAATGTGTAACACACAGGGAATTATCGCTGAATGTGTAACACACAGGGAGTTATCGCTGAATGTGTAACACACAGGGAGTCTTGTCAGACAAAGCCTCTTCCTGCAGCGTCACTCCTTATAACCACACATTCCGTGATGTCACAATGGAGATCTCAGTGTGACATCACAAGGAGCGGAACACCAGTGATGTCACAATGGGTCAGATAAAGGATAAACAGCGTATGCACAACTTCAGAAGGTGCTCAAGTAGGGCCCCACACCATACATGAATAATAAAGAAAACTTGGCACTCAACTTCTAGAATAATTTTTTGGATTTTTTAATGCAGCCAGAAAATAATAGACGTTTCGGCCTCACTGGCCTTCATCAGTAACAGACTGCAGTATAGTAGTTAATTGCATTCAGTGCGATAATAGAAGTGACACCATAGTCACTTTAAATGTGCCTGGTCATGCACTAGGCGCTGGGCATGGAGCCTGAATCAAATAGTACCTGGGTGGGTGGGGGTGCCATGCAGACATCAGCGACCCAGAATCCACTGTGACACAGCTGACCAACAGTGGATTCTGGGTCACTGATGTCTGCATCGCACTGAATGCGATTAACTACTATCCTGCAGTCTGTTACTGATGAAGGCCAGTGAGGCCGAAACCTCTATTACAATGGGTCAGATAACTGCAACTACTCAACATGGAGCAGCTCCATCCATCTATATATGATTAATATAATATTAATGTCTAAGGACCAAGCCGCATTAGAGGATATTATGAATGTATGGGGGCGGAGACATTATTCATGTGTTGGCCACAGGGAGACATTACTATTACTGGGCCACATAGGGTGGCAATATTAACTCATGATGAACACATAGGTGGACAGTTTTACCAGATGAGTGCCACATAAGGGACAATATTAATGTATGGGGGCCACATGGGAGGACATTGCTATTAAGTGGGGTCCACATATGATGATATTTTTAATGTATGAGGGCCACAATTTGGAATGTTACTACTACATTGGGGGTCATAAAAAGGAATTCCACATCTGTATGAAGGCATAATAGTTGGACATTGCTACTGTATGGGTGCCGTGTTGGGGCAATTCTACTGCATTTGGGCAAACAGGGGACATAATTACTACTGAATGGGGACACAGAGGAGCATCATTGCTGTACTGTATTTTATTTTGGAGGATACTGTTACCATATAATAAAAGGGAGGTACTATTATTGTAGAATTGGAGGAAAAATGGCAATGGTGACCAGGAAGCAATAATCCATAGATGTCTGTGTGTTACATTCTGAAGAGACGAGTCCTGACAGGGAGAAGTCAGAGGAGTCTGCGCTGGATGAAGAAAAGAGAACATTAATTACTTCAATTGGAGACATCACTGGGGAGTATCTTCAACTACCTATACTATATGTATTGATACCTTCCACTATTCGGTCATTATATGGGGGTACCAGCAGTGTTAGTACAGTGATTCCTATTAATAATCACTATAATGATATGATTTGGTCACTATTTGCTGGTCATACGGTCATGGTGTAGCAGCATAATTTGTTTCTAGTATGTAGTAGTATTGGTACACTGTGTGCAAAACTATTAACCCATTTACCCCCAAGGGTGGTTTGCACGTTAATGACCGGGCCAATTTTTACAATTCTGACCACTGTCCCTTTATGAGGTAATAACTCTGGAACGCTTTTATGGATCCCAGTGATTCTGACATTGTTTTTCTCATGACATATTGTACTTCATGTTAGTCATAAAATTTCATTCATATAACTTGCGTTTATTTGTGCAAAAAGCGGAAAATTGGGGAAAATCTTGAAAATTTTGCAATTTTCCAACTTTGAAATTTTTATGCCCTTAAATCACAGAGATATGGCACAGAAAAAACTTAATAATTAACATTTCCCACATATGTTTACTTTACATCAGCACAATTTTGTAACCAAAATTTTTTTTTGTTAGGAAGTTATAAGGGTTAAAACTTGACCAGCGATTTCTCATTTTTACAACACCATTTTTTTTAGGGACCAAATCACATTTGAAGTCACTTTGAGGGGTCTATACGATAGAAAATACCCAAAAGTGACACCATTCTAAAAACTACATGCTTCAAGGTGCTCAAAACTACATTCAAGAATTTTATTAACCCTTCAGGTGCTTCACAGGAATTTTTTGAATGTTTAAACAAAATGAACATTTAATTTTTTTCACAAAAAAATTACTTCAGGTCCAATTTTTTTTATTTTACCAAGGGTAACAGGAGAAATTGAATTGCAAAAGTCATTGTACAATTTGTCCTGAGTATACTGATACCTGATATGTGGGGGGGAACCACTGTTTCGGCACATGGCAGAGCTCAAAAGGGAAGGAGCTCCATTTGACTTTTTCAACGCAAAATTGGCTGGAATTGAGATTGGACGCCATGTCACGTTTGGAGAGCCCCTGATGTGCCTAAACAGTGGAAACCCCCATAAATGACACCATTTTGGAAACTAGACCCCCCCAAGGAACTTATATAGATGTGTGGTGAGAACTTTGAACCCCCATGGGCTTCACATAAGTTTATCAGTAAAATTAAAAAATCATATTTTTGCCACAAAAATGATCTTTTCAGCCCCAATTGTTATCTTCCCAAGGGAAACAGGACCCCAAAAGTTGTGCAATTTGTCCTGAGTATGCTGATACCCCATATGTGGGGGTAAACCACTGTTTGGGCACATGGCAGAGCTCGGAAGGGAAGGAGCACCATTTGACATAGAATTGGCTGGAATTGAGATCGGGCGCCATGTCGCGTTTGGACAGCCCCTGATGTGCCTGAACAGTGGAACCCCCCCACAAGTGACCCCATTTTGGAAACGAGACCCCCCCAAGGAACTTATCTATATGTGTTGAGCACTTTGAACCCCTAAGTGCTTCACAGAAGTTTATAACGCCCGTGAAAATAAAAACTCATATTTTTTCCACAAACATGATCTTTTAGTCCCCAATTTTTTTTATTTTCCCAAGGGTAACAGGAGAAATTGGACCCCAAAAGTTGTTGTCCAATTTGTCCTGAGTACGTTGATACCCCATATGTGGGAGAATACTACTTTATGGGCACACACCGGGGCTCGGAAGGGAAGTAGTGATGTTTTGGAATGCAGACTGATGGTATGGTCTGCGGGTGTCATGTCACGTTTGGAGAGCCCCTGATGTGCCTAAACTGTGGAAACCCCCCACAAGTGACCCCATTTTTGAAAGTAGACCCCCCAAGAAACTTATCTAGATGTGTTGAGCACTTTGAACCCCCAAGTGCTTCACAGAAGTTAATAACGCCCGGGCGTGAAAATAAAAAAATCATATTTTTTCCACAAACATGATCTTTTAGTCCCCAATTTTTTTATTTTCCCAAGGGTAACAGGAGAAATTGGACCCCAACAGTTGTTGTCCAATTTGTCCTGAGTATGTTGAAATACCCATATGTGGGAGAAAACTACTGTATGGGCACACATCGGGGATCGGAATTGAAATAGTGATGTTTTGGAATGCAGACTTTGCTGGAATGGTCTGTGGGTGTCATGTCATGTTTGGAGCGCCCCTGATGTGCCTAAACTGTGGAAACCCCCCACAAGTGACCCCATTTTGGAAACTAGACCCCTCAAGGAACTTATCTAGATGTGTGTTGAGCACTTTGAACCCCCAAGTGCTTCATAGAAGTTTATGACTCCGGACGTGAAAAAAAAATCATATTTTTTCCACAAACATGATCATTGCAACCAGGGGCGGACACTGGCAGCTTGGGGCCACTGTGCAAGAAATGTGTCTGGGCCCCCCTTCCTTTTGTGGCATCAATGTTACATATACACATATATATATATAGCCACACACACATACATGTATATATTACATAGTCTCCTTTATTATGTATATTGCTGTCCCTTACACAGTGCCCTCTCTTGTTATGTACAGCACCGTCCCTACATATTAGATTATACAGAGCCCTGTTCTCTGTTTTTTATTACATACTGTCCTGTCTTGTTAGCTGTATAATGCAGTGATGGCTGATGGAGCATGGGAAAGCGTCCTTTCTAATGAAGGAGCCGATGGACTGGTAGTCTGGTCACCGGCTCCTTGATCAGCAGTCATTTTATATCTAAAAAGAGAGGGAACTATGTAGTAAAAGAAGGTGCTATTAATAACAAAATTAACAAGAATACACTATGTTAGAGACAGCACTATACATAATAGCAGAGGACGCTATATAATAAGGGACGGCACGATATATAACTAGAGAGGATGGTATGTAATAAGGGACGGTGTTAAACATAATAAAAGAGAAAACTATGTAACTAAGGATGGTGTTACACAGAATTAGTGAGTAGACTATATGCTAAGGGACTGTGTTATACATAATAAGTACGTGCACTATATGCTAAGGGACTGTGTTATACATAGTAAGCCATAATGTCTTCCTCCAGCTCCCCCTGTTCCTAAGGCCATTATAAGTCCCCCCTTCCACCCATCCCAATCCCCCACACCCCTCATTGTCCTCCTCCCCCAGATGCCATTATTGTCCTCTCCCCCACCCCATCATTACCCTCTTCACCACCTCCATTCCATCATTTTCTTCTCTCCCACCACTATCTTTGCTTTCTCCCACCACTTCCATCATTGCCCATTTCCCCACCTCCATTATTTCCTCCTCCACGACCCCCATTATTGCCCTTTCCACCACCACCATCATTGCATTCTCCCCCCACCCCATCATCATTTCTTTTTCCCTCACCACCATTGACCTTTCCACCACCTCCATCTTTGCCTTCTCCCCACCACCCCATCATTGCCCTCTCCATCACCCCATCATTGCCTTCTTCCCATCACCCCATCATTGCCTTCTCCATCACCCCCATCATTGCCTTCTCCCCATCACTGCCATCTGCCCATCACTCCCATCATTGCCCTCTCCCCATCACTCCCATCAATGCCTTCTCATCATCACTCCCATCATTGCCTTCTCCATCACCCCATCATTGCCTTCTCATCAACACTCCCATCATTGCCTTCTCCATCACCCCATCACTGCCTTCTCCATCACCCCCATCATTGCCTTCTCCCCATCACTGTCATCTGTCCATCACTCCCATCATTGCCTTCTCTCCATCACTCCCATCATTGCCTTCTCATCATCACTCCCATCATTGCCTTCTCCATCACCCCATCATTGCCTTCTCATCATCACTCCCATCATTGCCTTCTCCATCACCCCATCACTGCCTTCTCCCCATCACCCCATCATGGCCTTCTCCCAATCACCCCATCATGGCCTTCTCTTCATCACCCCATCATGGCCTTCTCCTCCACCTACACACACACATACATACATACATGCACACACATACTACATATACACATACATACATACACACACATACATACATACACACACACACACACACAGCAGTGACAGCACCTCACCTGTCCGAGTCTGCAGAATCTCCGCCTCCGCCCTCCGCCTGCTTCCTCGCTCTGGCACACCGGCAGCGTCGCTGAATGATGACGTCATTCAGCGGCGCTGCTCTCTGTGTCAGAGACAGGAAGTGTTGGCTCCGGGCAAGAAGGATCTTTACTGATCCGCTGCTATTTTCTCTTGCAGGCAGCGGAGCTGCTGGCATCGCTCCCTGCCCGCCGCACATGAGGGCAATCTGGCCAAGGGCCCCCTGGAGCCTCTGGCCTGGAGAAACTGGGCAGATTGCCCTCATCATTAGCCACCCTGCAGAGGCCCCCTGGAGCCTCTGGGCCCTGGTGCAGTCGCACCGGTTGAACCGGCGGTATGTCCGCCCATGGTTTGGAATTTTTAGCCATTATTAGTGTAAGTTATTGCTCTGGCAGCAGTAATTGTCCTGTAACAGACGCTGTGTGAGCGGTGACACTGGCAGGAGTGTGAACAGGGCTCTGTAATACTGTGACCAGCCCTCCTTGGTGGAAAACACCTTTATCGGACTACAACTCCCTGCATTCTATCAAACAAACAAGATCATATAGATATTTTTAAGTTTTGGAAGGCATCGTGTCAGCAAAGTTATAACCAAACTTTATTCAAAACACGTACATGTCAGTATGACAGTTTGAATCCGCTTTGTTATTTGTTTTTATTTATTTTTTTATTTATTTTTTTTACAGCATCAGTACAATTACGGCGAGGCCGAGTTTGTGTAGTTTTTTTTTTTTTTTTAAACATTTTAGTGGCTATTGGATTTTTTTATTAGGGGGCGTTTAAACTATGGGTTAAATAATTTTAGATTTTGATTGATCGCTCCAAAAGGCATCATATGAGTTTATTTTTAAAATGTTAATTACTTTTTAACATTCTATTATTATTATTTTTTTTTTTATTCCCTCGGGGGACTTGAACCTTTGACAGTTCAGCAAAACATAAGAAAACTTCTGATCTCCTGTGGAGCCCAGCCGGTGGCTTCATGGGAGCATCAAGATGGCGGCACTAGGGGACCTCTGTCAGCGACTTTTCAGCTCCCCACCATCTTGTCAGGGAGGGGGTGGATTGGGTAGTATAAATAAAAACGTCAGATAAAGCCGCAAAACATAAGCCCTCGCCCAGCTCCAGATCCCGAAAAACGGAAACGCTGACGGTCTCGGAAAATGACGACAAACACAAAAACTTTTCGGAAAAATTTTGGGAATTTTTTTCACCACTGAAATAATAAAGAACCTATCCATGTTTGGTATCTGCGTACTTGTACTGACCGGCGGAATCATATTCTTCAGTTAGTTTTATCACATAGTGAACATGGCAAATAAAGATTAAAAAAAAAAACAATTGAGTAATTGCACTTTTTTTGCAATTTCTTGTTTTTTTTTTCCCCCTGTTTTCCAGTACACCATCATGGTCTTCTCCCTATCACCCCATCATGGCCTTCTCTCCCCATTACTCCCATCATGGCCTTCTCTCTCCATTACCCCCATCATGGCCTTCTCTCCCCATCACCCCCATCATGGCCTTCTCTCCCCATCACGGCCTTCTCCCCATGTCCCCATCATATCATTGCCTTCTCCAGGGCCAGGCTCCACCTACACACACACAGACATACACACATACATATACACACACAGCACACAAACACACACAGCAGCACCTCTCACCTGTCACACACACACCCAGCAGCACCTCTCTCCTGTCTCACACACAAACCAGCACCTCTCATCTGTCCGCAGCATCGCCCGTGCTTCCTCGCTCTGGCACATCATCGGCCACTGAATGATGACGTCATTCAGCAGCGCTCCTCTCTGTGTCAGAGACAGGAAGCGCGGGCGGCGGGCAAAAGAGATCCTTTCAGCTCCCCTGCTATTTTCTCTTGCAGGCAGCGGAGTTGCTTGGATCGCTCCCTGCCCGCCGCACATGAGGGCAATCTGGCCAGGGGCCCCCGGAGCCTCGAGTCCGGAGAAACCGGCCATATTGCCCTCATCATTAGCTGCACTGCAGGGCCCCCCATGGCAGAACCGGATCACGACTCTGAATCTCCCCGGTTAGGGGTACCGGCTGCTTTTTTAACAAGCGGTTCCATCGAACCGGGGAGAACCAGCCGAATCCCACCCCTGCATTTAGGTCTTGAGTGATCAATTTCGAATTAGTTATCCCACTGCCTGTTAATGCCAGAACATAACATACTGTATATCATTAAACATATATTTAAGTCTTAAGAACTTACTTTCGGATGTGGCTGAGACGGGTTATAAGTTCCGTCATGAAAACAAACTTGAGGTGTAATTCCTGAAACAGGCGGAGGAGGTGGAATATGTTCTTTGTCCTCTTGTTGTTCTGTAAAATACACGGTTAGTGAGACTAGTTGATCATGGAAAGGATATTGATTCTATTCTACAGTCAGCCTGGGATTGGAGACCCCTAGCATACTAGGAAATTACTTAAAGGGAAACTGTCACCATGAAAACACAGTCCAATCTGCAGACATCATCTATAATATAACGCTGTAAGCATCACTCTGTCCGAAGCCTTTATAGACTGCGCAAGCGTGACGTGACTGCGCAGTCTGGCTCCAGACAGAATGAGGCAGCCAGTGGTGAGGAGTGTGTATGGTGCCGGAGATGACGGTACCGTACACACGGCATACCGCCATCTCTGACGCCATACTTACATACTTACATGACCGGGAGGAGCGTTGCCGTGGCGCTTCTCTTCGGCCGGAGACCGGGGCGGGAGTGCGGCCGGAATCGCGCATGCGCATAGCGCGTTCCGGCGCCATTTTACTTTACTTTAGCAATATGACGCCGGACAGCACTATGGTCATGCGCATACTCCGGCGCCAGACTCCTCCCCTGGCCTCCTGCAGAACGTGGTGACAGCGCTGGAGCACAGGAAAGCAGGGTGAGTATAAATGCTTTTTTTTTTTGCATGTGTGTAGTTTTAGTAGGAGTGAGGGGACCATGCATACCAGGATAGGAGAGGTGAGAGGACTATGCATACCAGGATTGGAGGGTGAGGGGGCCATGCATACCAGGATTGGGGGATGAGAGGGACCATGCATACCAGGATAGGGGGGTGAGAGGACCATGCTTACCAGGATTGGGGGATGAGGGGTACCATGCATACCAGGATTGGGGGATGACAGGACCATGCATACCAGGATTGGGGGATGAGGGGTACCATGCATACCAGGATGGGGGGTGAGAGGACCATCCATACCAGGATTGGGGGATCAGGGAGTACCATGCATACCAGGATTGGGACATGAAGGGTACCATGCATACCAGGATAGGGGGGTGAGGGGTACCATGCATACCAGGATTGGGGGATGAGGGGTACCATGCATACCAGGATTGGGGTATGAGGGGTACCATGCATACCAGGATTGGGGGATGAGGGTTACCATGCATAACAGGATAGGGGGTGAGGTGACCATACATACCAGGATTGGGGGATGAGGGATACCATGCATACCAGGATTGGGGGATGGGGGGTACCATGCATACTAGGATAGGGGGTGAGGGGACCATGCATACCAGGATAGGGGGGTGAGAGGACCGTGCATACCAGGATAGGGGGATGAGGGGTACCATGCATACCAGGAATGGGGGTGAGGGGACCATGCATACCAGGATAGGGATGAGGGAGTACCATGCATACCAGGATAGGGGGGTGAGAGGACTATGTGCATACCAGGATAGGGGGGTGAGAGAACCATGTGTATACCAGGATTGGGGGTTGAGGGGGCCATGCATACCAGGATAGCGGTGGTGAGTGGACTATGCATACCACAAAAGGGGGGGTGAGGGGACCATGCATACCAGGATGAAGAATGGGGTGCCATGCATACCAGGATTGGGGGGTGAGGTGACCATGCATACCAGGATGAAGAATGGCGTGCAATGCATAGCAGGATTGGGGGGGTGAGAGGACCATGCATACCAGGATTGGGGGATGAGGGGTACCATGCATACTAGGATTGGGGGATGAGGGGGACCATGCATACAAGGAAAGGGGGTGAGGGGACCATACATACCAGGATAGGGATGAGGGAGTACCATGCATACCAGAATTGAGGGATGAGGGGTACCATGCATACCAGGATAGGGGGTGAGGGGACCATGCATACCAGGATAGGGATGAGGGAGTACCATGTATACCAGGATTGGGGGGTGAGAGGACCATGCATACCAGGATTGGGGGATGAGGGATACCATGCATATCAGGATTGGGGGATGAGAGGACTATGCACACCAGGATAGGGGGTGAGGGGACCATACATACCAGGATAGGGGGTGAGGGGGCCATGCATACCAGGATTGGGGGTGAGGGGACCATGCATACCAGGATAGGGATGAGGGAGTACCATGCATACCAGGATTGAGGGGTGAGGGGACCATGCATACCAGGATGAAGACTGGGGTGCCATGCATACCAGGATTGGGGGGTCAGGGTACCATGCATTCCAGGATAGGAATGAGGGGTGCCATGCATACCAGGATAGGAGGGTGGCTGCACATACCAGGATGGGAGACCATATACCAATTAAAATGCTCGCCTCCCGGGCGTAGAATGGGTTCATAGCTAGTATTATAGATCAGGGGGATGAGTAGATTGATATATAATGTAGTTGTGTGAGAAAGCATTTAGTATTACCTGGGTTTTAATCATTGATTCCTTTGCTTTTTCTTGGATTTTCGGGCCAGATGATGGTACTATCCCTAACTGACATATTTCTTTGTACAAGAGTATACAGAGGTAGCTGTCAACCACGGATATTGCTGCCCACTGAACCACAAATCCCAGAAAGAGCAGAAGTTTAAATGATTAACCCCTTCATGACCTCTGACACATATATACATCATAGGTTGTGTCCCTGCATTTGACCTGCAGGTTACTATTGTGAGCCCTCATGCTTTCAGGTACATGAGAGCTGATCTGATCTGATCAGCTGTCATGTGCCCCTAACAGTCGTGGGTGTAATCACAATCCACCCATGGCTGTTAACCTCTTAAATGCTGCTGTCAATTTCCAATGGCAGCATTTATCATGGTCATGTCGGAAACGCATCACTATTCCCGCCCATCAGCGCGCCCGTAACATGAATTCAAGGTGCCAATGGGTTAACATAACAACCCGGGGTCTGCAAGAGACCCCTGTGGTTGTCATTGCTGATCTGCTAGGTGTGCAGCCCTAAGGCCGGCGCTCGTAGCAGATAGCAGGGCTGAAGCGAACAGATGATTGCAGCTTCAAGTCTCCTAAATAGAGTAAAAAGTAGAAAAAAGTTTTTAAAAATATTAAAAGAATTAAAATAATAAAAGTTCAAATCACCCCCCTTTTGTCCCATTCAAAATAAAAGAATAAACAAAAAAATTCAAATACACATTTATTTGGCATTGCTGCATTCAGAAACACCTGATCTATCAAAATATAAAAATGATTAATCCGATCGATAAATGGTGTAATTAGAGAAAAAAATAAAAACTCTAGAATTAAGTTTCTTTGGTCGCCGCAACATTGCAATAACGGGCGATCAAAAGATCGTATCTGCACCATCATGGTATCAATAAAAACGTCAGCTTGGCGCGCAAAAAATAAGCCCTCACCCAACCCAAGATCATAAAAATTGGAAACGCTAAGGGTCTAGGAAAATGGCGCCATTGTTTTATTATTTTTTTCTTTTTTCTTTTTTACAAACTTTATATTTTTTTTCACCACTTACCATAAATAAAAAAAGAACCTAGACATGATTGGTGTATGAGAACTCGTAATGAGCTGTAGAGTCATAACGGCAGGTCAGTTTTAGCATTTAGTGAACACGAGTTATTGCGAGCCCTTGGGATTACGAACTTCGCAATGGGGTGTAACCACGCAACAGACTGGCGTATGTGCAGACTAACAGCAAACATAAATACCTGGTGTACCTCTCTTGCCACTCCTACCTTGTGTATGAAAAAGCTCTGTCGTTAATACTGTTCGGGTAGAGCTATCCGATAGCGCTATCCATGAAGAAAGTGCACGGGTTGAGCAGCTATCCCATAGCTCTATTCCTAAAGGAAATGAACGGGTAGAGCTATCCCATAGCGATATCCCTCAATGTTCCTGAGTGTAAGCTATTTCACATGGTTGAGCGCACTTGGGATCTGCCCCCAAGGCCCTGCCCATGCCCAATGTTTGGTCCGTAGACCGCGGCTAGGAGTTAGTCCCGCTTTTGTGTGCAACTTTTTTTGGGCTTTTACAGTTGTTAAAAATCTTAATAAATGACTTCTTTGTACACACAGTGACTGCGTCCTCTTCTGGACCCATGTTGTTAACTTCATCACTGGCATCAGGCATAGGGATCATGGTGCTTTTGAGGATATCTCTCTCTTTTCCACCACGGGTGCGTGAGGAGTAACATCAGTCACAGTTTTTGTTTTGTCCTCATGCTTTCCTGTAATGTAGAATATTGAAATTAGGTTAAAATCCCACCAAAGACATTTGCAAGGAGTTTGTGTGGGTTTCCTCCAGATTCCTCCCACATTCCAAAGACATACTGATGGAGAATTATGATTGTAAGCCCCAATGGGGACAGTGATAACAATGTAAGTAAAGTTGTGGAATTAATGGCGCTACATACAGTTGAGAAAATAAGCATTTGACACACTGCCAATTTTGCAAGTTTTCCCACCTACAAAGAATGGAGAGGTCTGTAATTTTTTATTGTAGGTACACTTCAACTGTGAGAGACAGAATGTTTAAAAAAATCCAGAAAATCCCATTGTATGATTTTTACATAATCAATTTGCATTTTGTTGCATGAAATAAGTATTTGACACCATAGAAAAACAGAACTTAATATTTGGTACAGAAACCTTTGTTTGCAATTACAGAGGTCATATGTGGTAGTTTTTTCCCAAGTTTGCACACACCGCAGCAAGGATTTTGTCCCCCCCCCCCCTTCCATACGGATCTGTCAGGTTTCGGTGCTGTCGCTGTGTAACATTGAGTTTCAGCTCCCTCCAAACGTTTCCTTTTAGGTTTAGGTCTGCAGACTGGCTAGGTTCCTCCAGGACATTAAAATGCATCTTATGGAGCCTCTCCTCAGCTGCCCTGGCTGTGTGTTTTGGGTCATTGTCATGATGGAAGAACCAGCTATGACCCATCTTTAACGTTCTTACTGAAGGAAGGATGTTGTTGGCTAAAATCTCACGACACATGACCCCATCTATCCTCCCTTCAATATGGTGCCGTCGTCTTGTCCCCTTTGCAGAAAATGGAATGAATGAACCGTTGTCATATGCCGGTTTTCGGGGAATGACAACTTACTGTAGGGACTGGTACATAGAGATGAATCTCCGCCATTGCTACTTTATCACCCTGAAGAATGTTGAGCTCATAGTTTCTAAGAGTATCATGGCACTTATAGTTTAATGCATTTGCAATTAAGTACATACCTGGTTGGTTTACAAGTTATCATGTATTGGTGCTGCACACATTGTATATTTCTATATTAAGGGCAGCGCAGAGTGTCGCAGGGTCAGCCGTCATGGAGTGGCAGCGTCTTTCTCGCCAACATAGGATGATGTTTGGTTGCTTATGTGGTGGAGCATTTCTCTGCTCATAAATCTATTTGTTTCTCGCCCCCTTTTGCTCCTATTTGTCTATATATGTCTCTGTATTCAGTGGAGCACACTAAAATCTATTCAGTATAATTGGTGTGGCACTATATATTGATGATTAAACTAGCACTGAATAGCGCATACTAGGGAACTGGGGAGAGCCGCCGAGGAGCAAGGGCACCATTGTCGTATCACAAGGGTGCCAACCTCTACTGTTAGGCAGGTGGACAGGAAAGGGGATTACACAGGGGCTCGCCAGGATCATCTACTTATCTATTCAATTTGTCGCCTTTCAGCATTTTAAGTGTGTGTCTTGTATGTTGTTAGTCCTTTTATAAATGGTTAATAAAGGTTTATATTTTAATTAATGGGGTCTTCATATGTGAGCTGATTCCTGAACTTTCTCAGAATCATCCTTACTAGAAGAGGCAAGATCACGTACAGAGCCCCAGACCGAGGAAGATTGACAGTCATCTTGTGTTTCCTCCATTTTCTAATAATTGTGCCAACAGCTGTTGCCTTCTCACCAATTGCCTATTGTGCTGTAGCCCATCCGAGCCTTGAACAGGTCTACAATTTTGTCCCTGATGTCCTTAGACTTCATTTTGGTCTTGGCCATGGTAGAGAGGTTGGAGTGTGATTGATTGTGTGGACAGGTGTCTTTTATACTGGTAACGAGTTCAAACAGGAGCAGTTAGCACAAGTAATGAGCGTAGAGTAGGAGGGCTTCTTAAAGAAAAACTAACAGGTCTGCGAGAGCCAGAATTCTTTCTGGTTAGAAGGTGATCAAACACTTATTTCATGCAATAAAATGCAAATCAATTATGTAAAAATCATAAAATAAATCTAAAAGACCACATTGTAAGATTCCGTCTCTCACAGGTGAAGTGTACCTACAATAAAAACTACAGACCTCTCCATTCTTTGTAGGTGGGAAAACTTGCAAAATTGGCATTGCGTCAAATACCGTATATACTTGCGTATAAGCCGAGATTTTCAGCCCATTTTTTTGGGCTGAAAGTCCCCCTCTCGGCTTATACGCAAGTCATATACGCCAGTGAGTCGGAGGGGGAGGGGTAGTGGGGGTGTCAGATCATACTGACCCCCTGGCGCGTCTCTTCAGCCCCCCTGCCTGTCCCACAGTCTCAGGCGCCTGCCTTCAGCAGTCACGTGGTACCGCTCATTAAAAACATGAATATGCACATATTCATGTCTTTAATGAGTGTTATCACATGACCGATGAAGGCTGGCGCCGAAGACCATGGGAGAACAGGGCTGCAGAGACCGCACCAGGAGGGGGTAAGTATATGTGATATTCACCTGTCCCCGTTCCCACGCTGCTCGCCGCTGCCTGCCACATCCTCTGTCAGTGTCGTTCAGGCAGCAGAGAACGCGCCCCCCATCATATTTATATATTCACTATATTGAGGGTATTATGGAAAGTCTATGGTTACTTACTGGTGCAGACTGGTCTGTGACCCCGGATCGTGTTCAGTTGAAGGTCAATGTGATCTCTTCGTCATATACTCTACATGCCGTTTAAAGACATGGAGTCACTTCCTGACCTAAAGCAAAAAGTAAAAACAATGAAAATCAGATGCCCCCAATAATGGCAGCACACCCCTTATCATATTTACACATTCACTATATTGAGGGTATTATGGAAAGTCCATGGTTACTTACTGGTGCAGACTGGTCTGTGGTCCTGGGTCGTGTCCGGTTGTAGGTCGGAGCGATCTCTTGGACCGTCATAGACTCTACATGCCTCTTGGAAAGTGCTAGAATCTCCTACGCGAAAATCGCGGAAAAAACGCGGAATAAACCTCTGCACAAATTGTGCGAATATCGCGCCAAACCGCAGAAACAGTCTCAAAACAAACCCGCAAGTTCCTGATATTGGGCATCTCCACTTGTAGGGTCGTTATCTCCGGGGTTACTTCTCTAGGTAGATCAGTAACGTTTTCTGTAGCCGCTCTCTTGGCTGGTGGCAGCATCTCAGGCTTACTGTTAGAGGAGATGGCCACATCCGTATCTGTTTCAATATCGATGACGACATAATCTGGACCAGGAGAAGAAATGTTGGTGTTCTCAAGGTCATCTGTCTTTTTGACCATTGGTCCATCCTCATTTTTTCCTGTTAAAGAGATCAAAGAAATCATAATTTTTTAAAATAAAATATTCTCCATATTTCTTATGGATTATTGCGTCTACTGCTCCTTTACTTCGCAGCCGCCCACTGTAGATAAATGTTAGCGCTTGCTGGGCTCTATGCAGCGCCGACGTTTGTCATGACATGGTCGGTGGTCTTGCAGCGCTCACGACCCCCAGGGTTCTGCAAGCTCTGCGATTCCAGTGCAGAGCGATAGCTCTGACAGGTGTTATCATTCGTGAAGCACCTGAAGGGTTGATAAACTTTTTGAATTTGGTTTTGAGCACTTTGAGGGGTGCAGTTTTTAGAATGGTGTCACTTTTGGGTATTTTCTGTATTAAATGCTCCTGAAAGTAACTTCAAATGTGATGTGGTCAATAAAAAAATTGTTTTTGCAAATTTAGTTGGAAAAACGAAAAATCGCTGATCAACTTTTAACCCTTTTAACGTCTTAAGAAAAAAACAATTGTGTTTCAAAAATTGTATTGATGATAGATAAACATGTGGGAAATATTATTTATTAACTATTTTGTGTGACAGCACACTGGTTTAAAGACTAAAAAATTTAAAAACTGCAAAATTTTCAGATTTTTCGTCACATTTCCGATATTTTCATACAAAAACACAAATTATATTGAACAAATTTTACCACTATAATGAAGTACAATATGTTATGAAAAAACTATCTCAGAATCAATGTGATCTGTTATAGTGTTCGAGAGCTATAACCACATAAAGGGACACTGGTCAGAATTGGCCTGGTCATGAGGGTGAAAAAAGGCTCCAGCACGAAAGGTTTAAGAGACCATTTTTAAAAGGATGTCCTTCTATTACCGTATATACTCCTGTATAAGCCGAGTTTTTCAGCACACTTGTCCCAGAAAGCCGGCGGGAAAGCGGCGGGACAGCTGGTCACTGGGGCACGAGCCGGCGGCTGTGGCTAAAGCCAGTGCAACTGCTAAGGAGAAATGAATATTTATTTCTCTTATAGCGCGCACAGTGACAGCTGCAGCCGCGAGGGCACGCTGGAGGAGGGTGAGTAGAATGGTTTGTTTTGTTTTTGTAATAGGAAGCATGCATACAAGGATGGGAGAGGGGTAGCAACGCTTACCAGGGCAGGACGGGGGAGCAATGCATACCGGGACAGGGATGCGGGAACAATGCATACCCGGCTTATACTCGAGTCAATGAGCTTACCCAGTTTTCCGTGGCAAACTTAGGTGTCTATACTCGGGTCGGCTTGTACTCAAGTATGTACGGTAATTACATACCAAATGTCCCCAGAGTAAGTCTATTACCAAGTTATAAAAAAGCCAAAAAAATAACTACCGTATTTTACGTATTATAAGACCCACATTTTCCCCCAAAATTGTGGGGGAAAATGGGGGTGCGTCTTATAATGCGTATTTACCTTACCGGTACCGTTGCTGGCCACAGGCTGAGATAAGCAGGTTCCCAGCGGTGCTGTGAGTGCCCGACGATGCTGCGCAGGGGTTTCCCGTTCCGCTGTAGGGATCTTCATTGCTACGGGGAGCTTTGCCGAAATTTTGTGAAAGGCAAGATTGATCTCAGCGCTGAAATCTCATCTTCTGAGATCTTGGTGCCGAGATCTCCATCTGCGCATGTGCCTCCCCCATCGTCAGCCATCTTCCCGGAGTCCACCGCACAGGAAACCATGTAACTGCCAGGGGCTCTGGCCTTTCACAAAATGTCAGCAGAGGCCCTCGCAGCACGGAGCACCCCGCAGCTCGAAGCACCCCGCATCACGGAGTCCCCCGCAGCACGAGCACCCCACAGGACCTGAAGCATGGAGCCCCCCCATAGCACACAGCCCCCCGCAGCACAGAGCACCGTGCAGCACAAAATCTCCGCCTCATTCCAGCCTGCAGCATCACCCCACTCCTGTTTCCTCCAGCAGCGACCCAGGGACCCCGCTTCACCGCAGCCACCACCCCCCAGTAAGCAATAAGACGCATGGATTATAAGAAGCACCACCATTTTATTACAAAAAAAGTTTTTTTCTTATTTTTCTCCTCAAAATTTGGGGTGCGTCTTATAATCCGGAGCGTCTTATCATCCGAAAAATACGGTATTTGCACATAGATTTTATAGGCTTGTCCAGGGTTTGAAAAATGTAATTGGTTTGTTTGAAACACAAGACCACCCCTGTCTACAGGTTGTGCCTGTTATTGCAGATTAGCTCCGGTGAAGAGAATGGTATAGAGCTGCAATACCATGAGCAAGCTGAAGATTTTGACGACACAGTTTTTTTTTTTTGTTTTTTTTTTTTTTTAAGAAAATGGCAGCCCTGTTTTTCTTATCCTGGAGAACTGCTTTAGTGTTAGATTGGTTAGGCTGTACTTACCACCAATAGGTTTAGCAGGAGTCTCTCTGTCTCCATCAGTAGAACGTTGAGATTCATCATTTCTCCTGGATTTATCCTTTTTCAGATGTCTTTAAAATAGTAAAATAGAAGGTATTTTATGTATTACAAAGTAACAGATCTTTATTCTGCAGAATGAAATATAGACTCATATGTTTCTTCATTCATTTTGTCTTTTACATTCTGTAGAAACATTGGCAATAAGGAAAATTTTGGTAATTATCAACAATTTTTCATGTACATGAAAGTTCAATATGTGTGGATCGTACTGGGTTGTAAGGTAATATGAAGATTAGACAGGAGTGGATTTATTTGAGTGGAATTGAATTCTGCTCATACAAAACTCAGAATGTTGGAGAACACAGATTTTTTGTAATTCACTCCACGCGACTAAAGCAAAGTGGAAGCTAGCGGCAGTCGCCAGCTTGCAGAAGAGTAGAGGGCTGGCAGAAAGATGAGCTCACTTCTCTGACCGACTTCCGCTGCTTTATGCCCAATGGCCAGTTTTCCTCACTACCATCATGCCGCACCTCTGGCCAAGTGGGCCAGAAACTTTGGGCTGAAACTTTGGCTACAAGTGGCCCCGAAAGGTCTCTGCCCATGCATGTCCCAACCAAGAGTCAACACTGGGCTGGAGTTGCGGGCAGAGAGCAGTGGGGGCTTCCGGAGAGGGGCTTGGTTGTATATAAACTTTATTTTCTTCTTACATCTTCCATTTATTACCATCTGGGACTGGGGAGACCCCAGAGCATAATAAGGAACAATCAATATGTGAAGAATAATTTTGCTGTGAATTGAACCTCTAAATAAAATCTGCTGATTTGGCTGAATTTTGTCAGAGCCTCTCATCAGTAATAAAGATGGAATTTTTTGCAGACTCCCATGTACAATATAAATCATCCTTTACAATTCTTACCTACATATGGCGTTACAGATGACACCAAGGAATGTTCCAAGGAAGAATATGATAACTACAAAATAAATGACTTTATTCCAAGGGATCTTTGGAGGAACGATACCATACACTGAAAAAGAAGAGAAAATACAAATATTATCTATATATCCAGGAAATTGTCTGTAATCCACTGCCATTATTATCGAAGCAGTCCTATAAAGGGAATCTGTCACCAGGCTTTTGCCATCTTATCAGAGAGAACCATAATGTAGAAGCATAGACCTTTACTATAGCGATGTGTCAACTACTGGACTGTTTCAATAGAATCACTGTTTTACCAGCAATCGATTATCACTACAGGACAACTGGTCTTGTGCCTGCCTCCTAGTCCAGCCAGACCCCCAGCAATACACAATTTAAGCACAAGCTGTGGCGGGGTTATAAACAGCTGAAAAACTGAGCTCTGCTCAGTCTGCAGCAGAGAAAACTGTGACTCTATTATATAGTCTACTAGCTGAAGAGCCTGGCGCTGCCCGGGCATAGTAACTAACTGTGGCTAGTTACAACAAATTATAATTATCCTCCATCCCATAGTCCCGTGCCCATATACCCATTATACATATCCACCATCATACATATTCTCCATCCCATAGTCCCATGCCCATATACCCATCATACATCCTCCATCCCATAGTCCCGTGCCCATATACTCATCATACATATTCTCCATCCCATAGTCCCATGCCGATATACCCATCATACATCCTCCATCCCATAGTCCCGTGCCCATACACCCATCATACATATTCGCCATCCCATAGCCGAGTGCCCATATACCCATCACACATCCTTCATCTCATAGTCCCATGCCCATATACCCATCACACATGCTCCATCCCATAGTCCCGTGCCCATATACCCATCATACATATCCTCCATCCCATAGTCCCGTGCCCATATGCCCATCACACATCCTCCATCCCATAGTCCTGTGCCCATATACCCGTCATACATATCCACCATCCCATAGTCCAGTGCCCATATACGCATCACACATCCTCCATCCCATAGTCCCGTGCCCATATACCCGTCATACATATCCACCATCCCATAGGCCGTGCCCATATACCCGTCATACATATCCTCCATCCCATAGTCCAGTGCCCATATACCCATCACACATCCTCCATTCCATAGTCCCATGTCCATATTCCCATCATACATATTCTCCATCCCATAGTCCCATGCCCATATACCCATCATACATATCCTACATCCCATAGTCGAGTGCCCATGTACCCATCACACATATCCTCCATCCCATAGTTCCATGCCCATATACCCATCATACATATCCTCCATCCCATAGTCCAGTAACCATATACCCATCACACATCCTCCATTCCATAGTCCCATGCCCATATACCCATCATACATATTCTCCATCCCATAGTTCCATGCCCATAAACCCATCAAACATATTCGCCAACCCATAGTCAAGTGCCCATATACCCGTCATACATATCCACCATCCCATAGGCCCGTGCCCATGTCCCCGTCATGCATATCCTCCATCCCATAGTCCAGTGCCCATATACCCATCACACATCCTCCATTCCATAGTCCCATGCCCATATACCCATCATACATATTCTCCATCCCATAGTCCCATGCCCATATACCCATCATACATATTCGCCATCCCATTGTCCCGTGCCCATATACCCGTCAAACATATCCTCCATCCCACAGTCAAGTGCCCATTTACCATCACACATCATCCATCCCATAGTCCCATGCCCATATATCCATCACACATCCTCCATCCCATAAACCGTGCCCATATACCCATCATACATATCCTCCATCCCATAGTCCCGTGCCCATATACCCATCATACATATCCTCCATCCCATAGTCCAGTGACCATATACCCATCACACATCCTCCATCCCATAGTCCCGTGCCCATATACCGGTCATACATATCCTCCATCCCATAGTCCCATGCCCATATACCCATCATACATATCCACCATCCCATAGTCCCGTGCCCATATACCCGTCAAACAAATCCTCCATCCCATAGTCAAATGCCCATATACCCATCACACATCCTCCATCCCATAGTCCCGTGCCCATATATCCATCACGCACCCTCCATCCCATAAGCCCGTGCCCATATACCCATCATACATATCCTCCATCCCATAGTCGAGTGCCCGTATATCCATCACACATCCTTCATCTCATAGTCCCATGCCCATATACCCATCATACATATCTGCCATTCCATAGTCCCGTGCCAATATACCCGTCATATATATCCTCCATCCCATAGTCGAGTGCCCATATACCCATCACACATCCTCCATCCCATAGTCCCATGCCCATATACCCATCACACATCCTCCATCCCATAGTCCCATGTTCATATACCATCATACATATTCGCCATCCCATAGTCGAGTGCCCATATACCCATCATACATATCCTCCATCCCATAGTCCAGCATAGGTCCGTGCCCATATACCCATCATACATATCCTCCATCCCATAGTCCAGTGCCCATATACCCATCACACATCCTCCATCCCTTAGTCCCGTGCCCATAACCGGTCATACATATCGTCCATCCCATAGTCCCGTGCCCATATACCCGTCATACATATCCTCCATCCCATAGTCCAGTGCCCATATACTCATCACACATCCTCCATCGCATAGTCCCGTGCCCATATACCCATCACACATCCTCCATCCCATAGTCCCATGCCCATATACCCATCATACATATTCTCCATCCCATAGTCCCATGCCCATATACCCATCATACATATCCTCAATCCCATAGTCCAGTGCCCATATGCCCATCACACATCCTCCATCCCATAGTCCCGTGACCATATACCCGTCATACATATCCTCCATCGCATAGTCCAGTGCCCATATACCCATCACACATCCTCCATTCCATAGTCAACCATTATGACATCATAATGAGCGGCGGCAGGGCTTGCAACCTATGATGACATCAGCATCGCCATGGCAACCATTGTGACATCATGAGGGGCGGGGCTTGATACACACACACTGTTTCCCCAGTATGCAAATAGGGGCATTGTGACATCATAATGAGGGGCGGGGCTTGACGCGCACACACTTTTTCCCCAGTATATAGACAGGGGCAGAATTGCTTGGTGAATTGGAATGCGCGGGGTTAAAATTTCGCCTCACAACATAGCTTAGGACGCTCCCGGGGTCCAGACGTGCAACTGTGCCAAATTTTTCGGCTGTAGATGCGACGGTGCGGATGCCTATCCCGGACATACACACACCTACATACACACTTTGAGCTTTATATATTAGTTTGGACGGTAGGAGCCTGCATGACGATTAAAAATATGGGACCGTAGTTTTGCTAAATTATGTCTCAGGGATTATGAAAAAAAATAATTCAAAATACCCATTTGTTATCGCTGCATTTGTAAAAGTTCGATCTATCAAAATCTAAACTAAATTTATCTGGCCAGTATACAGCATAATGAGAAAAAAAAATCGAAATTGCCAGAATGAAATTCTTTGGCAGCCTCAAGATTGCAATAAAAAGCGATAAAAAACCATAGTATCTACCCCAAAATGGTATCAGTAAAAAGATCAACTCAGGGCGCAAAAAATAAGCCTTCACCCAGCCTAATGAGGTTTACCCCATAATATGTGAATATTTGGAAAAGTACTTACCTGCTGGGGTCGTATGCGTGGGCAAGGAATCATGGCGCTGGTTGATGAGAGGCGCGCCTTCCACAGATGCTAATAGCAAACTCACGATTAGAAGAAATCGAAAGAGCATTTTAGCTTGGAGAAATATCGCTGAATGTGTAACACACAGGGAGTTATCGCTGAATGTGTAACACACAGGGAGTTATCGCTGAATGTGTAACACACAGGGAGTTATCGCTGAATGTGTAACACACAGGGAGTTATCGCTGAATGTGTAACACACAGGGAGTCTTGTCAGACAAAGCCTCTTCCTGCAGCGTCACTCCTTATAACCACACATTCCGTGATGTCACAATGGAGATCTCAGTGTGACATCACGAGGAGCGGAACACCAGTGATGTCACAATGGGCCAGATAGCTGCAACTACTCAACATGGAGCAGCTCCATCCATCTATGTATGATTAATATAATATTAATGTATAAGGACCAATCCATGTTGGGGCAATTCTACTGTATTTTGGCAAACAGGGGACATCAGGGGTGGATTAAGGGTAGCCAGGGCCTCGGGCTCTTCAGACTCTGTGGGCCCCCCGGTCATGTGACGGGATCATGCGATGGGGTCATCATATACCTGAAACAGATTATTCCAGAAAAATAGTTGCTGAGTGAAACTATAACCTGTCAAACATCCATTGATCTAGTCAATTTACCCTTCAGTTAGGAAGAAAAAAATAAAAACCACTTTAAGCCATACTATTGAACTGTCCAATTTTAATCTGTAAACAAGACTGTCGCCAATTTTCGCAAGTTTCTCATCAAAAGTGCAACGCAAAACAGTTGAAAAAACATTTAAAGTATCACATTTCCAAAAAAAGACACAAAGAAAACCATGTGTATAAAGGGCTCGTGCATACCAGTGCTCAAGTTAAAAAATGGTTTGGTCTCACCATTGTAGTAGACGTATTTTCATAGAGGGTCCATTTTTCATGAGAAGGGAAAGGACAGAAATAATTTTCTCTGACTCTCTGTCGTGCCCCTGTATAGCTCCTGTTCTTAGAAGGACAGGCCTCAAGTGTGCCCACTATGGATAACCCACCATCCACAGATAGTTTGCAACTTCCCTACACGTTTCCTCCCCATTTCTGGGGATTCATCAGGGGAACTACCCAAATTAATTCTGTGGTAGAATTATCATTGTATATCCGTCTTCATTATAGGGCCCTGCAGTGGCAGAAGGTCCCTAGAGCCAATGTGGCTGTCTGTGCCTCCGCCTATGTGTGGGCCATTGGTGTGCCCAGGAGCTATACAGGGGCACAATTGGGAGTCAAAGAAAATTATTCCTGTCCTATCCCCTCCCCTTCTCATGAAAAAGTGGACCCTCTATTAAAATACATTGTATTAAAAGTTATGTTTTAATAATAGCGGAGACTCCCCTAGCTCTACTCAGTCTGTGACCCCGGGAGTACTGTCATAGTGATAACACCTAGGCACTATAGCTGAGTGTGTGAATCTGTATGGCAGAAACCTTCATGATGAACCCATCTGTGCTGTGTATTAGCCACAAATCTCTTCACGGTACAATGATCACGCTTACGTTTTTCACAAAAATGTGATTTTTTTGCAAATCCCATCTTTGCAGTCACACGCCCGACTCTGGCTCAGGAGAATCCTCACAGAGAGATTTTAGTGTATGTGCACACGTTGCGGATTTTTCCGCACAGAATCCGTAGATAAAATGACCTGCGTTCTCCCTGCGGATTTCGTGTGGATTTCACCTGCGTTTTTACACCTGCTGATTCCTATAATGGAATGGGTGTAAAAACGCTGCAGAATCCGCACACAGAATTGACATGCTGCGGGAAATAAACCGCTGCGTTTCCACATGGAATTTTCCGCAGCATGTGCTCAGCGGTTTTTCATTTCCATAGGAGAACCTGGTACTGTACACCGCATGGAAAACTGCTGCGGATCCACAGGGCCAAATCCGCTGCGGATCGGCAGACTAATCCGCAACGTGTGCCCACACCCTGAGGATTCACAAGTCTGCAGTCACAGACTTACATGGAAAGACTGCAGACTTTTAGCTTAAGGCCGGAGTCACACTGGCGAGGAATACGGGTGAGTGAGAGGCGCAAAAAGCACGCATTAGACACGGACAAATGATTTTCTATGGGTCACTCGCACCAGGCGTATATTTCTCATCTGTATCCTACGCTCCGTGCCAATCGCAGCATGCTGCGATTGTCAGCGTACTACGCCCGTAGTACGCCAATGAAAGTCAATGTGTGCTCAAATAATACAGATTACACACGGAACACACGTGTGACCTGCGAGCAATACGCAGGTCTTTTGGCTGGTGACAGGAAATGGGCCAATCCATCATCAGGAAGCCTAGACATGCAAATGAGCTCAAAAACCGCTCCAGACATCCAGGAAGTACGCCTCCACGGAGTACAGCAGCAGCATGGTGTCCACATACATTAATGTTGAGATGCTAATTGTGCTGGTGCAGGAGCGTCCCGAAATGTGGGACCCACGCGATGCAAATTATGCGAACCGGACAAGAAAGGAGGCGTCATGGAGGCGCATCTGTCGCCAGATGTACCATGACTTTGGTGACAGACCACGTGATGAGCAGCATAAAATTTGTATGTGCAATCATAAAAACATCATTAACCTTAGCGCGCGCTAAAAAATGATTCTACAATCAGCACCCCCCTTCCTGTGCATCTAATTTTATCAGCCTCATGAGGCCGTTACATTTGGATGTGAAACGTGGCTTCACACAGCCATAATTAGGGGTTAGGCCACAAGCTCCTCATCCTCCTAGCCAATAAAATTAGTTTAAGTGTAGCTAATGAGACCCTGGGTATCGGCCCAATTACATATGCCACCATGGGTAGAAAGCACACCCCAGAAGGCCCCATGCCTAGACTACTGTTAGAAAATGTGACCTCTCAAATATGTGATTTTGACAATCTTTCCTGTCACATTGCAGTGGAAGATGTAATGAAACGCTGGCGAAGCATCCGAGACCAGTTCCGCTGGGAACGCCAGCAGCGGTCCAGAAGTGGGGATGCTGGACATGTGAAAAGAAAATATATATACTATGTCCGGCTGAACTTCCTCACCCCAATTCTGGATCTGAGACCGTAAGTACATACCTCACACCACATTACACAAATACATTACACAAATACTTTACAGGGACAAAAATATTGATGTATTTTTGCCTCTGTTCTATTTCATAACAGAACTCAATCCAACCTTACGGATCGAGGAACGGCCTCAGAGGCAGAGCCCATTATAGATCCTGTAGGGGATGAGGTGTCTGGCCCATCTTCTCCCCCTACAAGAAGGATGGCTGAAGATGAGGCATCACAAGACCACACAATGGCTGGCCTACACACCACACCACCAGGACGGTCTTCTGCTGCCACCTCACCCATCCTGGAAGAGCCTGGCAACTTGAGCAGCAGCCCAACTGCCCAGATCAGGTCCTCCCCACAGGCTGCTCTAGCATCACGGCGAACAAGAAGAAGGCACCAGGTCACTATTCAAGAGAGCAGGACCAATGTGGACACAGGGGTGCTCAATTATTTGTCCAGAGTAACTACAGATGATGGGGAGGAGGCCTATGCACGTAGCCTCACCCTTTATCTCCGTGCCCTTACCCGTGAGGTCAGGCTCCGTATTAGGGGATGTATTCAGATCCTGCTTGATGCAAGCACCCCCCCAATACCCCATATGAGGTTTTTGAATTTCTGGAGAGGTGGCAGCTCTCACCACGAAATTTAATGCGCATGAGACCATCCACACAGATGCTTGCTCAAGCAGGGTCTGAACAGCCCCTAATACGTGGGCCAACACCTCAACCCCTTCCTCCCCCTACCCAACCGTCTATTCCGCAGCCCCAAATGTCTTCCTCAAGCCAACCACACCAATATGGCCACTTGTACCCACCCAGTGTTGGAGGCTGGTCCCAACCTGGTTGGGGACGATCTGGCTATCTTGGTGGGTATGAGCCACGGGCCTACCAGAGCCAACAAGAAGCCCCTCACCATCATCATTACTCTGGCCAGTATCCCCAACAGTCCCAGGAGACTGGACAATATGAGGATTTATGATTCTGATGGTTGAGATGTCCAGTGAGATGTAACTGGTGCTCCTAATATAAATTAAAAAACAGGTGTTCTCCTTCACCAACATTTAGAACATAATTTAACATTCACATTTTTAAACTATGTTTTCCAAACATATGAAACAATCCATCATGACAGGCAACGCTACCTCACGCCTTTCAGACAGATATTACATGTGTGTAGAAAAGAGAATATTTAAATGCGCTATGCTGTAAAATGAAAGGATGAAAATACACTACTCACTTGCTAACGCCTAGGAAAGGCGTGCTCGCCTTAGTTAAGTAGTCACCTTTTTTGTTAGCAATCTCTAGTAAAAAATTTCTAGGCGACCAACATTCAGAATATCACGCTCTCTCTATGTCTTAACAAGTGAATTTTGTATTTTCATCCTTTCCAGTATAGCATGCTTAAATATTGTCTGTTCTACAGACAGGTAATATCTGTGTGAAAGCTGTGAGGTAGCCTTGCCTATCATGGTGGAATTTTTCTATGATTGGATAACATTATGAGGAAATGTGAGTGTTATCTTGTTGCCTTTATTTTGGTGATGGAGCTCACCTTTTGTTGGCAAATCTAGGTTAATCTAGTCATGCAGCAATGTTGTTTTTGCCTAATGTTTGTTGCTGTTTTGTTATGTAATGTTCATTTTACAAGTTAAAGAAGGCACAAAGGGTCATTTTGGCCATTGCCAAATTTGTCTTATGGCAAAATTATGTTTGCCTTTAAGCGGAAAAAAAAAAAGGCAAAACTAAAAATTTGTCTACTCTAGTTAACGTCTCTGTGTGATTTTTCACAATTCCTAACAACATACTAACAGACACCAACCAATGTAATGAAACACTCATAGAATCATAAAGGCTTGAGTAATATATATTTAGACACACTTAAAGCAACAAATTATAACATAGACACAGCATGCTCTTGCCAAGAAGTTGCCCCCTCAGGTGAGATAAAGTAATTAGTGAAAATATCACGCACTTTTAGGCCAGAGAGTGGTCTACGTTGAGGGTTCATAGGTGGTCTCACCCTGCGCACATTGCCCGGCCTACGCACAACACCATCAGAGGAGGAGCAATCATGTATCCTGGTGAAGTTATGCAGAACAACACAGGCTTTCACAACTTCATTCACATTTTGCTCACTCAACTGAATGGCAGACTGGAGTACCCGCCATTTGGCACAAAGAATCCCAAAGGAACACTCCACCAGTCGCCTAGCACGTGATAGGCGCAAGTTAAAAATTCTGCGCCTGTGGTCAAGGTTGCGCCGGGGATATGGCCTCATGACATTGCGCGATAACTGAAAGGCCTCATCTGCCACAAGGACATAAGGGACTGATTGTTCGGGGGAGCCTGGTAGCTGGCGTGGTGGTGGTAGATCCAACTGGTTGGTGCGTAGCCGCCGAGCCATTATGGAAGTATTGAAGACTCTAGAGTCTCCCGTCCTTCCATATGCCCCAATGTCAACAATTATAAACTTGTATTGAGGGTCTACCAGAGCCAACAATACAACAGAAAAGTATTGTTTATAATTGAAGAATTGGGAGCCTGAGTTCGGTGGCTTACGCACCCTGATATGTTTGCCATCCAGGGCCCCAATACAATTTGGAAACTGGCAGTCCTCCTCAAAGTCCCTTGATATCCTTAACCAGTCTTCCATCCTGGGCTCGGGCATGACCACTTGATGGAGTCTTGTCCAGATTTGTGCACATGTAGACCTCACTATGCCTGAAATGGTTGACTTTCCAATGGGAAACTCATGGTGGAGGGCGGCATAAGACAGGCCAGTGGACAGGAAGCTGTAGAACAACAGAAATAGTAAAGTTTAGAATGTCTAAAGTAAAAAAAATCAGTTACATGCCGACCAAACTTGTTAGGAAATGATAGAGAAGAACACACATATTTGGTGGCACAATGACTAAGTGATATGCAGGACATATTAGATCTAACATTCTGCTGTGTCCGGTGAAACATATTTGGAGTAAGATGAGGGCATTAAACTTTGTCCAAGAAGGCCAAAAAACATAAATTAGCACACACATTATGAACATAGAGAATGTGGTTGTGTAGTACATACCGTATTGTGAGTAGAAGTCGTTCCTCTGCAGATATGGCTTTGCGCATCCTTGTGTCCTGAAAGGTTATCCCAGGGCGCACTGTCTCCAAGAGTCGATCAAATGTGGCAATGCTCATGCGACAGTACTGGTAAAATTTCTCCGGATGCTCCTGCAGAGAAAAATAGAGGATGTGAAAATGACCTCTTGTGAGTCGTTGCCTCAAAAGTGGATGGACCCACATGCGTCTCCTCCTCCGCGGATCCACTATCACAGGATATGGTTGCCCAAAGCGCCGTGACAAAAGCCAGGTAAAGAGAACCTGCTCAGTTGTATTGAATCGCAGACCCTCTGCCATGCTGCACAAAGAACACCAACACACCTCGTGAAAGCAAGGTGACAAATGTACAGAATGTAGGCATCCACCTGTTTCTGAGTGTCTAAATAGGGTGCAGGCTAATGATTTAAATTGTTTGCAGGCCTCAAAACAGTTAAATGTCCATTTTGCAAGGCTGCGAGAAAATCTCGCCATACGGATTGCATACGGATGCCACACGGATTACATACGGATGCACACATGCGCAAAATACGCGACCTCACCTTGCTTACGGATGACCTACGGAGCACTATTTAGTGGTCATTCATCCGTATTACGCAAGTAAACTACGGACCGTATTTTGCGCAGGTTAGTGTGACTCCGGCCTAAGACAGGACAACACCTTTAACCCTTAAAAGAAATAACCAACTTATTCAGATCAATACAAAGTTGCAACTTAACAACTTAGATCCAGCTTTTTTGATCAGCAGCCACTACAGCCAGCCTGGAAAAAAACGGCTTATGTGCATCTTCCCATTTTGTGCTTGTGTTATAAGACCAGTGGCCCAAAGTCACTTAACCCGTGAAAAACATCAGTTACTTATTCAAATCTGTGAAAAATGGCTATTTGCCCGTTGGTCTGATGCCCAGAGCCCATTTGGGCCAGTCTAGAGACCTGAATGTGATGCAGGCCATCACTATGTATGTAATACTACTGTGAGATCAGCGGCTCAAAGTCATTTAACCCCTGAAAAATAACACTTATCCAAATCAAAATCGCCCATCTGCCCACTTTGATGCCAGTTCTGATACCCAGAACACATAGGACAGACTAAAGGGACCTGAATTTGATGTCGGGCATCATGATCTATGTGTATGCAGTGTGATATCAGTGGCCCAAAGTTATTTAACCCTTTCATTGATGCTCAACCTCATTGGCAACATTACCAGGACAAGATTACTCAGGGGATGACTGACTGAAGAAGGACAATATTACTAGTAGTACAAAACATTACTAATAAGGCTGTGTTCACACATTGCATTTTTGCAGGGTTTTTTTGCTGCTTTTTTTATGCAAGTTTAAAGCTGCGTTTTACAGTATCAGGAAAGTCTATTGGATTTCAGAAATCTCATGCACACATATTGGTTTTATTTCCCTGACTGATATGGAAAATTGCAGAATTGGCCGGAGCTGAGCCCCCCTGCCCCCCCCCAAGGAGGCATAGGCGGAGGCCAGCATGACGGGGGGGTGGTCGGCTACCAGGGGGAGTACCCTGGAGTTGGGGGGTATATAGAGGAGGGGTGTGGGTGTCCCCTTCCTCTTTGGATCTGGCCCCCCACAAGGAGAAGTCACCTTAACATGTCGGACGTGGAGCGGGTTTTGGAGCAGCTGCGAGCGGCGGTGCGGTCACAGCCCCCAGGCTGGCTGGCGTCTCAGGTGGCCAGCATTGTTCCTGGGACGTCCGGAGAGTCTGCAGCAGCAGCGGGGCGGGAGCGGCACTACAGATGGGTGAGGCCTCCCGAGCGGCTCTCACCCGATGCACCCCCCAGGGCCTTGCGACACTGCCGGAGCCCCTCCGGGGACCCTCCAGGCCGGTCGCAGCGTTCTGTGCCGGTCTCCGCTACCCGGCCCTGGAGGAATCCGCAGGCCAGGCGAGGGCCCGCGGCGATGGCTTGGCCGCGGCCTACTTCCAGGCGGGGGGCGGGCCTGTCAGGCGCCGGGCGGCGGCAAGCTCCGGCATCAGCGGGAGGCCGCGGCGGTAACCTCCTCGCCGCGCGGCCTGCCTCCCCCTCCAGCAGAGGGGTGGACATCGGGGGAGCTTCGGCCTGCAGCCTGGCAGGGCTGCCAGCATCACCCCCAGGCAGTGGGGGAACACCGAGTGCTGCAGGGGGCCGCGGCGAAGGGGCCCAGCATCGGCGGTCCGCTTCGGGGGCCGCTACAAGAGGAGGGGGACGACTCCACACCAGGACCGCGGCCTGCTCCCCTGTGGGGCCGCCAACAGCGATGCCCATGTACAGTGGCTCTTTTCCGGGGGCCTGGAGGCGCAGCGGGGGGCCCTCAGTGCTTCGCTGCAGGAGCCAGCCGTGGCAGCGGGAGCAGACCTCACGGTGTCCCGGTCAGCGTCCATTGCCGGGGTCCCGTCATCGGGGTCCCTCGGGGGGCCCAGTCATCATCATTTGGCTCCTCCTGCGGGGAGTCCCAGAGGTCGACAGCAAGCTGGCAAAGGTACATCCGAGGACCCAGGTTTTCCGGCTGGAGGGCACACAGCCCCCTCGCAGCCCGGTGAGTATGGCTCTGTGTCCCCTGTTTGTCATCCAATTGCAACATCATCCTGGTTGGGTGGGGGGGCCGTTGACGGAATCCCTCGGGTTCAGCGGGGGGTTGGGAATTGGTGGCGTAGCCGCGGCCGGGGGGGTTAGCGACGTGCTTGCGGATATGCGTAATTTAGTGTCACGTCTGGAGCGGGGTCTCGCTTCACCGTCACCAGTGGCAGCTTGGGCACAAGCTGGGAGTCCAGCGGGGCGGAGTGGGTCGGATTTGGCCGGGCGCGCAAGTGAACCGGTGTCGGTGTCGGTGCAGACTGAGAAAGAGAAAGAATGTCGCGTGCACTTGGACGATAGAGCGCATGGGGAGGTGTATGTTTGTTTTGAGGGTCAGTTGGGGGCTCATTTAAAGAAAGAAGTAAAGGAGCGCATTTGGAAGGACGAGTATGTGGAAATATTTTCCCTATTGCCATTAGAGAAATTTAATTTGGATAAGGGAAAGAAGGAGGATAGCAAAAAGGAGGATGAAGAGAAGCGTAGATGGCGTCTGATCCCGCAAACGTTCGTTAATTGGCAACAGGCGTTCGCTATTTTGGCGAGTGTCATTGGCGAAAAGTCCCCTGATAATTGCTCGGGCGTTATTTTGTTCTTTTGACGCCATCGGGGAGGCCTATAGGGTGTATGGGGGTCAGGCTTGGTTGCGCTATGATGAGCAATTTCGGCAGAGGAAGGCCGTCCGTCCGGCTATCCGTTGGGACCAGAAGGACATTGGGCTGTGGATGCGGGTCATAGCTCAAAATAAATTTGGTAGCTCCTTTCATGGGGGGGCTGGGAGTACCAGCCAGAGTAGCGGCAGTTCCGGCGTCTCAGGAGGGGGCGGGCAGGTTCAAACCGGAAATCATAAGTTGGGGGTGTGCTGGCAGTTCAACGACGGCCCGTATAAATTCGGGGCGAACTGCAAATTTAAACATCTTTGCTCCAACTGCAATAGCGCGTCCCATGGAGCCGCCAAGTGTTTTAAGAAAGGGAAGCCCCGAACCGGCGGTGGTAATTCCCAAGGGGGAGACCCCAGTGAGGCTGGAAAGGATGGTCCCTTATCTAAATAGATATGGGGATAGGGAGAAGTCGGCTTTGCTGTACGCGTGTTTCAAGGACGGTTTGGAGATCCCTCACCCCCCTTTTGCTATTCCTCTGGTTTTAAAAAATTTGCGTTCGGCCTTGTTACATGGTTCAGTGGTTTCAGAAAAGCTGCAAAAGGAGGTTTCGTTGGGATGAATGGCTGGCCCCTTTGTTTCCCCACCTTTTTCGGATTTGGTTGTTTCTCCTCTAGAAGTGGTTCCGAAGAAAGAACCGAATAAGTTTCGGCTTATCCAACATTTGTCGTACCCTCGCGGGGGTTCTGTGAACGATGGTATCGATCCGGAAATCTGTTCGGTGGTTTACTCCTCCTTTGATGAAGCAGCGCGGTGGGTGCGGAAATGTGGTCGGGGCGCCCTTATGGCTAAAACGGATGTGAAATCCGCTTTTCGTTTGCTCCCGGTTCATCCGGATAGCATGAAGTTGTTAGGTTGCTATTGGGAAGGCATGTTTTTTGTGGACAGGTGTCTAACCATGGGATGTTCGTTATCTTGTGCGTATTTTGAAGCCTTCAGTTCCTTTTTGGAGTGGGTCGTGCGCGATGTTTCCGGTTTTGATTCGGTTATTCATTACTTGGATGATTTTTTGTGCGTGGGCTCCGCGGATTCCGATTGTTGCAAGAGACTGTTACAGGCCATCGAGTGGGTGGCGGAGCGTTTTGGTGTTCCTCTCGCGCCTGAAAAAAACGAAGGCCCCTGTACGTGTTTGCGTTTTTTGGGAATTGTCATTGATACGGTGAATTGGGAGTTCAGGCTGCCCGAGGATAAGTTGGCTGATTTGCGGGCGGAGGTGGTCCGAGCGCGCAGGGTCAAGAAGTTGTCGCTGCGTGATCTACAGTCGTTGCTGGGAAAGCTTAATTTTGCCTGTCGAGTCATGCCAATGGGGTGTGTTTTTTCACGTCGTCTGGCCAGTGCGACTGCGGGTGTTCGGGCCCCTCATCATTTCATCAGGTTGTCAGCGGAACTCAGGGCCGATTTGGCGATTTGGGAGTCATTCTTGGAGGGGTACAACGGTCGTTCGTTGTTGATGGCAGAGGTGGTCAGCAGTGACGTGTTGGAGTTGTTCACAGATGCGGCTGGCGGTGTTGGTTTTGGGGCTTACTTTCGGGGGCAGTGGTGCGCGTCCCGGTGGCCCAAGGAATGGGTTGCGGATGGCTTGGTATGCAATATCACTCTGCTGGAGATCTTTCCGATTCTGGTAGCCGTCCATTTGTGGGGACGTGCGTTAATTGCGATAACATGGGCATTGTGTGCGCGATCAATTGTCTTACTGCATCATCTCCCCCAGTCGTTCGGGTGTTACAGCGGTTGGTTCTCCTCTGTTTGGACCAGAATGCACAAGTGACCGCGACACATGTTCCAGGTGTCAAG
Organism: Dendrobates tinctorius; assembly: GCF_039654945.1. Classification (NCBI taxonomy): domain Eukaryota; kingdom Metazoa; phylum Chordata; class Amphibia; order Anura; family Dendrobatidae; genus Dendrobates; species Dendrobates tinctorius. The sequence continues at coordinate 11,355,096 of NW_027361872.1, forward strand.
AATGATATCACTGACTCTCTCTCTCGTTTACAGTGGGATCGGTTTCGCTCTTTGGCGCCAGAGGTGGAGGTCATGGGTTTAGCTTGTCCGGAGGAGCTATGGAGAGTGGCCTACGGGCCGCGGCATCGCTGATTGATTCGTCTTTGGCTCCAAAGACCTGGGAGGCTTACCGGGCTGTATGGTGCAAGTGGGAGGAACAGTTAGCGGCCGGCGTAGCAGTCGGCTTGGATCAGGAGGGAGTTTTGTTGTCTTGGTTGGGGCGGAGGGCCTCCGAGGGTTGGTCGGGTGCAAAAGCCATGCGCGTTTTAGTGGGTTTGTCCTTTGGATTTCGCTTGCGCCACTGGGGGACATAATTACTACTGAATGTGGCCACAGAGGAGCATCATTACTGTAATGTATTTTATTTTGGGGGATACTGTTACCATATAATAAAAGGGAGGTACTATTTTTGTAGAATTGGAGGAAAAGTGGCAATGGTGACCAGGAAGCAATAATCCATAGATGTCTGTGTGTTACACTCTGAAGAGACGAGTCCTGACAGGGAGAAGTCAGAGCAGTCTGTGCTGGATGAAGAAAAGAGAACATTATTTACTTCAATTGGAGACATCACTGGGGAGTATCTTGAGCTACCTGTACTATATGTACTGATACCTTCCACTATTCGGTCATTATATGGGGGTACCAGCAGTGTTAGTACAGTGATTCCTATTAATAATCACTATAAAGATATGATTTGGTCACTATTTGCTGGTCATACGGTCATGGTGTAGCGGCATAATTTGTTTCTTGTATGTAGTAGTATTGGTACACTGTGTGCAAAACTATTAACCAGTTTACCCCCAAGGGTGGTTTGCACGTTAATGACGGGGCCAATTTTTACAATTCTGACCACTGTCACTTTATGAGGTAATATCTCTGGAACGCTTTTATGGATCCCAGTGATTCTGATATTGTTTTTCTCGTGACATATTGTACTTCATGTTAGTGGTAAAATTTCATTCATATAATGTTAGGCATCTAGTTTCTCCCATTGCACAGGAACAGTCTCGAGCCATGTCCTCTGCGGTCTCCCATTCTTCTGCAGCTGCAGAGGTTCCTGCTCAGCAGAGACGTCGGTCCCAGCGTCTTGCAGCGTCTGCTCCGATTGGACCACCAGGAAGGTCCCGGAAGGCTGCAACTATAAAAGCTTAGCATGGCCGCCCGGCCATGCGCTAATATAAACCATGTGGAGTGGGTGTTGTATGCATGTATGAATGTCTCTGGTGAACGACTCATTATGGAACCCCTACCCTTGGTACGCATGTGTTGTGTAGCCTAGCCTGCTAGCGCCCAGGCTGAGGTCCAGGTAGAGGCAGCGTCAAACACTGGCATCAGCATCCACCGGTGGCTTTGTCTATACACCACGGTGCACTTAGTCTGCTTTCCTCCGTGGTCAGCATTCATTGGAGGCTTCCGCAGGTGCGACACCGCACTCTCAGTAGGTCTAGAGAGACTAAGACCTTGTGTCCTTGGGGCTGAGTTCTGTGACCATATACTGCGCGCCCTCTTGCCGAGTGCTGTGAGTTTGAACAGGCTCCGGCATTCATGTTTTGCGGTACTGCGGGTCTGTGACGTAACAAAGTTCGCTCCTGTTCACACCGGGTGGCGTTAACCCGCGTGTGACCTTTTGTATACTGCTATACACATCCGCCATTTACTAAGCAGCCGTTTACGACCTCTGCACGGTGGACCCCGGGCTGCGAACGCACCTTATTATCATTTTATTATTTGGTGCATTCCGCCAGCCCTAACATATAACACGTTTATTTGTGCAAAAAACGGAAATTTGGCAAAAATTTTGCAATTTTCCAACTTTGAATTTTTATGCCCTTATATCACAGAGTTATGGCACAGAAAAAACTTAATAAGCATTTATCATAATCATCTTAGAAACGCGTCACTAATCCCACCCATCAGCACGCCCATTACATGAATTCAAGGTGCCAATGGGTTAGCATGACAACGCGGGGTCTGCAAGAGACCCCTGTGGTTGTCATTGCTGATCTGCTAGGTGCGCTGCCCTAAGGCTGGCGCTCGTAGCAGATGATCAGTTCTGCTGCAGATAGCAGGGCTGAAGCGAACAGATGTTTGCAGCTTCAAGTCTCCTAAATAGACTATTGAAGCAAGTAAAATGTAGAAAAAAGTTTTTAAAAATATTAAAAGAATTAAAATAATATAAGTTCAAATCACGCCCCATTCAAAATAAAAGAAAAACAAAACAATTCAAATACACACTTATTTGGCATTGCTGCATTCAGAAACACCTGATCTATCAAAATATAAAAATAATTAATCCAATCTTTAAAAGGTGTAATGAGAGAAAAAATTCAAAACTCTAGAATTACCGTATATACTCGAATATAAGCCGAGATTATCAGCCCATTTTTTTGGGCCGAAAGTCCCCCTATCGGCTTATATTCGAGTCATATACACCAGGGGGTCGGAGGGGGAGCGGGGGTGTCAGGTCATACTTATATTCTGGTGCGGTCTCTGCAGCCCCCAGCTTCTCCACGATCTCCCTTCCTGCCTTCAGCGGTCACGTGGTACCGCTCATTACACTCATGAATATGTGCATATTCATGAGGTGTAATGAGCGGTACCACGTGACCACTGAAGGCAGAAAGGGAGATCGCGGGGAAGCTGGGGGCGGCAGAGACTGTGCCAGGACCGATAAGTAAAGCGATACTCACCTGTCCGGGTCCATCGCTGCTTGCTGCTGTCTGGCATGTCATCTGTAAGTGACGTTCAGACAGCAGAGGGCGTGGTGACGTGGTTATTGCTCGCCGCGCCACCTGCAGTTTGAACGTCACTGACAGATGACGTGCCAGACAGCAGCAAGCAGCGGCACCTGGCCCCAGCGACAGAGAGGTGAGTATGTCATATTTTTTATTTTTAAATGCGGCAGCGGCAGCACATGGGGGCATAATGTATGGAGCATCTTATGGGGGCAGCACATGGGGGCATAATCTATGGAGCATCTTATGGGGGCAGCATATTGGGGCATAATGTATGGAGCATCTTATGGGGGCAGCATATAGGGGTATAATCTATGGAGCATCTTATAGGGGCAGCATATGGGGGATTAATCTAAGGAGCATCTTATGGGGCAGCATATGGGGGAATAATCTATGGAGCATGTTATGGGGGTAGCATATGGGGGCATAATCTTTGGAGCATCTTATGGGGGCAGCATATGGTGCCTATTCTATGGAGCATCTTATGGGGCCATAAGATTTATGGAGCAGCATATGAGGCATATTATTCTAGGGAGCATCTTATGGGGCCATTATTAACCTTTTTGCAGCATTATATGGGGTGTATTTTGTATGGAGCATCTTATGGGGCCATTATGAACTGTATGGAGCATTATATGGGGCTCCTGATTCAATATGGATATTCAAAAACATTTAACCTACCGATGTCTCAATTAAGTTTACTTTTATTGGTATCTATTTTTATTTGTGAAATTTACTAGTAGCTGCTGCATTTTCCACCCCAGGCTTATACTCAAGTCAATATCACCTCTATGCAGTATCACCTCTATGCCGATGACACGCAGATCTACCTATCTGGACCCAACCTCGCCTCCTTACTAACTGAAATCCCACAATGTCTGTCTGCTATCTCAGCCTTCTTCTCTGCTTGTTTTCTCAAACTGAACATGGACAAAACAGAATTCATCATCTTTCCCCATCTCACTCTACCCCTCCACCAGACCTATCCATCAATGTTAATGGCTGCTTTCTTTCCCCAGTCCCACACGCTCGGTGTCTAGGGTGATCCTCGACTCTGCGCTCTCTTTCAAACCACATACCCAAGCCCTCGCCTCCTCCTGCCACCTCAAACTCAAAAATATTTCCCAGATCCACTCATTCCTCAACCACAAAACCACTAGTGCACGCTCTTATCATCTCCCACCTCGACTACTGCAACCTCCTACTCTCTGGCCTCCCCTCTAGCACTTTGGCTCCGCTCCAGTCCATCCTACACTCTGCTGCCCGACTAATCCACCTATCTCCCCGCTACTCCCCAGCCTCCCCCATAAGCCAGGCCCTTCACTGGCTTCCTATTGCCCAGAGGCTCCAATTCAAAACCCTAACCATGACATACAAAGCCATCCACAACCTGTCTCCTCCATACATCTGTGACATGGTCTCTAGCTACCCACCCACACTCAACCTTCGATCATCTCAAGATCAAGATCTCCTCCACTCCCCCCTTATCTCTACTTCCCACAACCGCATACAAGACTTCTCCCGTGCTTCCCCCATACTCTGGAACTCTCTGCCGCAACACATCAGACTCTCACCATCAACGGAAACCTTCAAGAAGAACCTGAAGACCCACCTGTTCTGACAAGCCTACAGCCTGCAATGATCCTTGGTCTACTGAACCACCGCACGACCTGCTCTACCCTCTCCTACTGTATCCTCACCCATCCCTGTAGACTGTGAGCCTCGCGGGCAGGGTCCCCTCTTCTTATGTACTTGTGTGTCCCTTGTCTTACACATGTTTATTATACTTGTCTATATTTCCCCTTTTCACATGTAAAGCGCCATGGAATAAATGGCACTATATAAATGCATAATAATAGTACGTTTTCCCAGTTTTTTTGTGGCAAAATTAGGGGGGTCGGCTTATACTCGGGTCGACTTATACTCGGGTATATACAGTAAGTTTCTTTGGTTGCCACAACATTACAATAACAGGCGATCAAAAGATCGTACAGTGGGGCAAAAAAGTATTTAGTCAGTCAGCAATAGTGCAAGTTCCACCACTTAAAAAGATGAGAGGCGTCTGTAATTTACATCATAGGTAGACCTCAACTACGGGAGACAAACTGAGAAAAAAAAATCCAGAAAATCACATTGTCTGTTTTTTTTTCATTTTATTTGCATAATATGGTGGAAAATAAGTATTTGGTCAGAAACAAAATTTCATCTCAATACTTTGTGATATATCCTTTGTTGGCAATGACAGAGGTCAAACGTTTTCTGTAAGTCTTCACAAGGTTGCCACACACTGTTGTTGGTATGTTGGCCCATTCCTCCATGCAGATCTCCTCTAGAGCAGTGATGTTTTTGGCTTTTCGCTTGGCAACACGGACTTTCAACTCCCTCCAAAGGTTTTCTATAGGGTTGAGATCTGGAGACTGGCTAGGCCACTCCAGGACCTTGAAATGCTTCTTACGAAGCCACTCCTTCGTTGCCCTGGCGGTGTGCTTTGGATCATTGTCATGTTGAAAGACCCAGCCACGTTTCATATTCAATGCCCTTGCTGATGGAAGGAGGTTTGCACTCAAAATCTCACGATACATGGCCCCATTCATTCTTTCATGTACCCGGATCAGTCGTCCTGGCCCCTTTGCAGAGAAACAGCCCCAAAGCATGATGTTTCCACCACCATGCTTTACAGTAGGTATGGTGTTTGATGGATGCAACTCAGTATTCTTTTTCCTCCAAACACGACAAGTTGTATTTCTACCAAACAGTTCCAGTTTGGTTTCATCAGACCACAGGACATTCTCCCAAAACTCCTCTGGATCATCCAAATGCTCTCTAGCAAACTTCAGACGGGCCCGGACATGTACAGGCTTAAGCAGTGGGACACGTCTGGCACTGCAGGATCTGAGTCCATGGTGGCGTAGTGTGTTACTTATGGTAGGCCTTGTTACATTGGTTCCAGCTCTCTGCAGTTCATTTACTAGGTCCCCCCGCGTGGTTCTGGGATTTTTGCTCATCGTTCTTGTGATCATTCTGACCCCACGGGGTGGGATTTTGCGTGGAGCACAAGATCGAGGGAGATTATCAGTGGTCTTGTATGTCTTCCATTTTCTAATTATTGCTCCCACAGTTGATTTCTTCACTCCAAGCTGGTTGGCTATTGCAGATTCAGTCTTCCCAGCCTGGTGCAGGGCTACAATTTTGTTTCTGGTGTCCTTTGACAGCTCTTTGGTCTTCACCATAGTGGAGTTTGGAGTCAGACTGTTTGAGGATGTGCACAGGTGTCTTTTTATACTGATAACAAGTTTAAACAGGTGCCATTACTACAGGTAATGAGTGGAGGAAAGAGGAGACTCTTAAACAAGAAGTTACAGGTCTGTGAGAGCCAGAAATCTTGATTGCTTGTTTCTGACCAAATACTTATTTTCCACCATAATATGCAAATAAAATGAAAAAACAGACAATGTGATTTTCTGGATTTTTTTTTCTCAGTTTGTCTCCCATAGTTGAGGTCTAACTATGATGTAAATTACAGACGCCTCTCATCTTTTTAAGTGGTGGAACTTGCACTATTGCTGACTGACTAAATACTTTTTTGCCCCACTGTATCTGCACCAACATGGTATCAATAAAAACGTCAGATCGGAAAATGGCGCCATTGTTTTGTTCTTTTTTCTTATTTTTTAAAAACTTTAGATTTTTTTTCACCACTTACCATAAAAAAAAGAACCTAGACATGTTTGGTGTATGAGAACTCGTAATGAGCTGTAGAGTCATAGCGACAAGTCAGTTTTAGCATGTAGTGAACACAAGTGATTGTGAGCCCTTGGGATTGCGAACCTCGCAATGGGGTGTAACCACGCAACAGACTCCTCTCGCAATGGGGTGTAACCATGCACCAGACTGGTGTATGTGCAGACTAACAACAAACATAAATACCTGGTGTACCTCTCCTGCCACGTGTATGAAAAAGCTCTGTCATTAATATTGTTTGAGTAGAGGTATGCGATAGCGCTATGATAGGCGTCGGGTTCCTGTCGTTGCATAGTGGGAATCCTGAGTCTTACCTCCGGCGGTCTCCCATTCTTCTCCAGCCGCAGAGGAGGTTGCTCAGCAAACGCGTTGGTCCCGGTGCTTTGCCAGACCAGCTCCATGGGTTTGCTTACTGCTGCCACCTCTGGCTCAGCTATGGCAATACATGCTGCTCAGCAGCGAGATTCTCCAGGGACTAAGTCCTCATGTCGGGCCACTGAGCATGCCCATGGAGTGCTCTCCCATTGGAGATCGAAGGTCACGTGTTCAGGTCCTGCTCCTGTACGGATTGGCCCAGCCGAGAAGCCAGGAAGGTCCCGGACGCTCGCAGCTATAAAAGGGTCACATGGCCGCTCGGCCATGCGCTAGGATAAACTGTATTAAGGAGTGAGTGATGAATGCACGTATAAATGTCTCTGGTGACTGTCTCATTATGAAACCCCTACCCTTGGCACGCATGTGTTGTGCAGCCTAGCCTGCTAGCGCCCAGGCTTAGGCGTAGGTAGGTCAGAGTCTGAGTCAGGCAATAGTCTTCATCAGTGACTCGGCACACCTCAGTGCAAGTGCTCCACACTCCATAGCCAGCGTCCATAGCGGCGTTCGTGGCAGCGATGCCGCGCGCTCAGTGGGCCTAGAGGGACTCTAACCCCGTGTCCTTGGGGTAGAGTTCTGTGGCCGTTTGCTGTGCGCTCTCTGGCCAGGCTCTGTGAGCTAAACAGGCTCCGGCATCCACGTTCAGCGGTTGTGCGGCTCTGTGAATTAACAGAGTCCGCTCCTGTTCACACTGTGTGACGTAAACCATGTGTGACTGTTTTCACGCCGCCCTATTCTTCCGCCATTGTCTAGCAGCAGTATAACACCTCTGCACAGTGGACCACTGGCTGTGAACGCACCTATTACTACTTTATAATTTGGTGAATTCCGCCAGCCCTAACACGCTATCCATAAAGAAAGTGCACGGGTAGAGCTATCCCATAGCTCTATTCCCAAAGGAAATGAACAAGTAGAGCTATCCGATAGCACTATCCCTCAATGTTCCTGAGTGTGAGCTATTTCACATGGTTGAGCGCACTTGGGATCTGCCCCCAAGGCCCTGCCCATGCCCAATGTTTGGTCCGTAGACCGCGGCTAGGAGTTAGTCCCGCTTATAGACATGGAGTCACTTCCTGATCTTTTTGGGAAATCCGCTGATTCTGTTGTTCTGCAGGCAGGATATTAGATGAGTCCTCATCTTCTCATGCTGGAACTTAGCTGTGGGTTCACCGTCATCTGCCATAAGCTCGTAGGCAAACGCTATAGCATATAAGCCACAGTCGTACCCTTTCTTGTGCTGATCCACATTGATAAACCTCAAATGTTTCAGGGGCTTGTCGACCACTTCACTGTACATATTGATAATCTGCTGACGGATGGATGGACTCAGATTCCTAGTCCTGATGCTGTCGGCAACAAAGATTTGGCCATTTTTATAGCAGGTTGTCAGCCAGTGCACCCTGTCCTCATCGTAGTGGATTTGTACAGCATTCTTCAGTATGCTGTGCCCTGGTACCATAAGAGCGGAGGGGGGCTGCAAGCCAGCAAAACCCTTAAACTGTCTGTGCAGCAGGTCCTGGGCCATGATGATGATCTCGTGATCCAGGAAGCCTTCCTTTCCTTTGCTCAGCAGGTTGGTTAAGATTTCTGGAGGCAGGTTCCCAATATCGGGCATCTCCACTTGTGGGGTCACTATCTCCGGGGTTACTTCTCTAAGTAGATCAGTAACATTTTCTGTAGCCGCTCTCTTGGCTGGTGGCAGCATCTCAGGCTTACTGTTAGAGGAGATGGCCACATCCGTATCTGTTTCAATATCGATGACAACATAATCTGGACCGGGAGAAGAAATGTTGGTGTTCTCAAGGTCATCTGTCTTTTTGACCATTGGTTCATCCTCATTTTTTCCTGTTAAAGAGATCAAAGAAATCATAATTTTTTAAAATAAAATATTCTCCATATTTGTTATGGATTATTACGTCTACTGCTCCTTTACTTCGCAACCGCCCACTGTAGATAAACGTTGACGCTTGCTGAGCTCTATGCAGCGCCGACGTTTGTCATGACATGGTCGGTGGTCTTGCAGCGCTCACGACCCCCAGGGTCCTGCAAGCACTGCGATTCCAGTGCAGAGCGATAGCTCTGACAGGTGTTATCATTGCCGTGAAGCACCTGAAGGGTTGATAAACTTTTTGAAATTGGTTTTGAGCACTTTGAGGGGTGCAGTTTTTAGAATGGTGCCACTTTTGGGTATTTTCTGTATTGAATGATCCTCAAAGTAACTTCAAATGTGATGTGGTCCCTAAAAAAATTGTTTCTGCAAATAATAGGAAGCATGCTGACAAGGATGGGAGGGGGGTAGCCCCGCATACCAGGACGTGCAGCACGAAATCTCCGCCTCATCCCAGCCTGCAGCATCACCCCACTCCTGTATCCTCCAGCAGTGACCTTGGGACCCCGCTTCACAGCAGCCACCACCCGCAGTAAGCAATAAGACGCATGGATTATAAGAAGCACCACCATTTTAGTAAAGATAAGTTTTTTCCTATTTTTCTCCTCAATATTTGGGGTGCGTCGTATAATCCGTAGTATCGCATAATCCAAAAAATACAGTATTTGCACATAGATTTTATAGGCTTGTCCAGGGTTATAAAAATGTAATTGGTTTGTTTGAAACACAATACCACCCCTGTCTACAGGTTGTGCCTGTTATTGCAGATCAGCTCCAGTGAAGGGAATGGTATAGAGCTGCAATACCATGAATAAGCTGAAGATTTTGATTGCAAAGATTTTTTTTTTTTTAAGAAAATGGCAGCCCTGTTTTTCTTATCTTGGAGAACTGCTTTAGTGTCAGATTGGTTAGGCTGTACTTACCACCAATAGGTTTAGCAGGAGTCTCTCTGTCTCCATCAGTAGAACGTTGAGATTCATCATTTCTCCTGGATTTATCCTTTTTCAGATGTCTTTAAAATAGTAAAATAGAAGGTATTTTATAAGTTACAAAGTAACAGATCTTTATTCTGTGGAATGAAATATAGACTCATATGTTTCTTCATTCATTTTGTCTTTTACATTCTGTAGAAACATTGGCAATCAGTAAAATTTTGGTAATTATCAACAATTTTTCATGTACATGAAAGTTCAATATGTGTGGATCGTACTGGGTTGCAAGGTAATATGAAGATTAGACAGGAGTGGATTTATTTGAGTGGAATTGAATTCTGCTCATACAAAACTCAGAATGTTGGAGAACAAAGATTTTTTGTAATTCACTCCACGCAAATAAAGCAAAGTGGAAGCTAGCGGCAGCCGCCAGATTGCAGAAGAGTAGAGGGCTGGCAGAAAGATGAGCTCACTTCTCTGACCGACTTCCGCTGCTTTATGCCCGATGGCCAGTTTTCCACACTACCATCATGCCGCACCTTTGGCCAAGTGTTCCCTTTGGGCTGAAACTTTGGCTACAAGCGGCCCCGAAAGGTCTCTGCCCATGCATGTCCCAACCAAGAGTCAGCACTGGGCCGGAGTTTCGGGCAGAGAGCAGCGGGGGCTTCCGGAGAGGGGCTTGGTTGTATATATACCTAATTTTCTTCTTACATCTTCCATTTATTACCATCTGGGACTGGGGAGACCCCAGAGCATAATAGGGAACAATCAATATGTGAAGAATAATTTTGCTGTGAACTGAATCTCTAAATAAAATCTGCTGATTTGGCAGAATTTTGTCACAGCCTCTCATCTGTAATAAAGATGGAATTTTTTGCAGACTCCCATGTACAATATAAATCATCCTTTACAATACTTACCTACATATGGCGTTACAGATGACACCAAGGAATGTTCCAAGGAGGAATATGATAACTACAAAATAAATGACTTTATTCCAAGGGATCTTTGGAGGAACAATACCATCCACTGAAAAAGAAGAGAAAATACATATATTATCTATATATCCAGTAACTTGTCTGTAATCCACTGCCATTATTATCGAAGCAGTCCTATAAAGGGAATCTGTCACCAGGCTTTTGCCATCTTATCGGAGAGAACCATAATGTAGAAGCATAGACCTTTACTATAGCGATGTGTCAATTACTGGACTGTTTCAATAGAATCACTGTTTTACCAGCAATCGATTATCACTACAGGACAACTGGTCTTGTGCCTCCTAGTCCAGCCAGACCCCCAGCAATATACAATGTAAGCACAAGCTGTGGCGGGGTTATACACAGCTGAAAAACTGAGCTCTGCTCAATCTGCAGCAGAGAAAACTGTGACTCTATTTTATAGTCTATTCGACGGTAGGACCCAGCAAGACGATTAAAAATATGGGACCGTAGTTTTGCTAAATTATGTCTCAGGGATGATGTCATATTAATATATAATAGATGTAATGGACAATATAGAGATCTATCCAGTGGCTTAGGTAGAGGCTGATGTGTCCTGGTGAAAATAAGTAATCTGGGCCCCCACCTGCATATTTGTCAGATGTATGGTCCTTTGTGGCATTCCAGATCCTATGAATCTCTGACAGTGGCATATAACACGTGCCAGTAGGGGGGTGTCATATCACAAGCTGAACGGCGTGTCCATGACATGATTGTGGGGTAACTATGGGTCGCCATGACAGCCGAGGGTCTGCCGAAGACCCCATGCTTGTTGTGAGGATCCTCTTGTGAAAGTCAGCCTGTAGCTGGCGTTCATAGGAGAACATTGGTTTAGCTACAGATAGCAGTGTTTATCCACTGCTATGTATAGCACATTCAACCGGACAGTGGCAGCGTCAAGTCCCTAAAGAGGACTATTGAGTACAGTAAAAATTCAGTAAGATCTATCAAAATGTAAACTAAATTTATCTGATCAGTAAACAGCATAAGGAGAAAAAAATATCGAAATCGCCAGAATTACATTTTTTGGCAGCTGCAACATTGCAATAAAAGGCGATAAAAAAACCCATAGTATCTACCCCAAAAAGGTATCAGTAAAAATATCAACTCAGGGCGCAAAAAGTAAGCCTTTACCCAGCCTAATGAGGTTTACCCCATAATATGTGAATATTTGGAAAAGTACTTACCTGCTGGGGTTGTATGCGTGGGCAAGGAATCATGGCGCTGGGTGATGAGAGGCGCGCCTTCCACAGATGCTAATAGCAAACTCACGATTAGAAGAAATCGAAAGAGCATTTTAGCTTGGAGAAATATCGCTGAATGTGTAACACACAGGGAGTTATCGCTGAATGTGTAACACACAGGGAGTTATCGCTGAATGTGTAACACACAGGGAGTTATCGCTGAATGTGTAACACACAGGGAATTATCGCTGAATGTGTAACACACAGGGAGTTATCGCTGAATGTGTAACACACAGGGAGTCTTGTCAGACAAAGCCTCTTCCTGCAGCGTCACTCCTTATAACCACACATTCCGTGATGTCACAATGGAGATCTCAGTGTGACATCACAAGGAGCGGAACACCAGTGATGTCACAATGGGTCAGATAAAGGATAAACAGCGTATGCACAACTTCAGAAGGTGCTCAAGTAGGGCCCCACACCATACATGAATAATAAAGAAAACTTGGCACTCAACTTCTAGAATAATTTTTTGGATTTTTTAATGCAGCCAGAAAATAATAGACGTTTCGGCCTCACTGGCCTTCATCAGTAACAGACTGCAGTATAGTAGTTAATTGCATTCAGTGCGATAATAGAAGTGACACCATAGTCACTTTAAATGTGCCTGGTCATGCACTAGGCGCTGGGCATGGAGCCTGAATCAAATAGTACCTGGGTGGGTGGGGGTGCCATGCAGACATCAGCGACCCAGAATCCACTGTGACACAGCTGACCAACAGTGGATTCTGGGTCACTGATGTCTGCATCGCACTGAATGCGATTAACTACTATCCTGCAGTCTGTTACTGATGAAGGCCAGTGAGGCCGAAACCTCTATTACAATGGGTCAGATAACTGCAACTACTCAACATGGAGCAGCTCCATCCATCTATATATGATTAATATAATATTAATGTCTAAGGACCAAGCCGCATTAGAGGATATTATGAATGTATGGGGGCGGAGACATTATTCATGTGTTGGCCACAGGGAGACATTACTATTACTGGGCCACATAGGGTGGCAATATTAACTCATGATGAACACATAGGTGGACAGTTTTACCAGATGAGTGCCACATAAGGGACAATATTAATGTATGGGGGCCACATGGGAGGACATTGCTATTAAGTGGGGTCCACATATGATGATATTTTTAATGTATGAGGGCCACAATTTGGAATGTTACTACTACATTGGGGGTCATAAAAAGGAATTCCACATCTGTATGAAGGCATAATAGTTGGACATTGCTACTGTATGGGTGCCGTGTTGGGGCAATTCTACTGCATTTGGACAAACAGGGGACATAATTACTACTGAATGGGGACACAGAGGAGCATCATTGCTGTACTGTATTTTATTTTGGAGGATACTGTTACCATATAATAAAAGGGAGGTACTATTATTGTAGAATTGGAGGAAAAATGGCAATGGTGACCAGGAAGCAATAATCCATAGATGTCTGTGTGTTACATTCTGAAGAGACGAGTCCTGACAGGGAGAAGTCAGAGGAGTCTGCGCTGGATGAAGAAAAGAGAACATTAATTACTTCAATTGGAGACATCACTGGGGAGTATCTTCAACTACCTATACTATATGTATTGATACCTTCCACTATTCGGTCATTATATGGGGATATCCAGCAGTGTTAGTACAGTGATTCCTATTAATAATCACTATAATGATATGATTTGGTCACTATTTGCTGGTCATACGGTCATGGTGTAGCAGCATAATTTGTTTCTAGTATGTAGTAGTATTGGTACACTGTGTGCAAAACTATTAACCCATTTACCCCCAAGGGTGGTTTGCACGTTAATGACCGGGCCAATTTTTACAATTCTGACCACTGTCCCTTTATGAGGTAATAACTCTGGAACGCTTTTATGGATCCCAGTGATTCTGACATTGTTTTTCTCATGACATATTGTACTTCATGTTAGTCATAAAATTTCATTCATATAACTTGCGTTTATTTGTGCAAAAAGCGGAAAATTGGGGAAAATCTTGAAAATTTTGCAATTTTCCAACTTTGAAATTTTTATGCCCTTAAATCACAGAGATATGGCACAGAAAAAACTTAATAATTAACATTTCCCACATATGTTTACTTTACATCAGCACAATTTTGTAACCAAAATTTTTTTTTGTTAGGAAGTTATAAGGGTTAAAACTTGACCAGCGATTTCTCATTTTTACAACACCATTTTTTTTAGGGACCAAATCACATTTGAAGTCACTTTGAGGGGTCTATACGATAGAAAATACCCAAAAGTGACACCATTCTAAAAACTACATGCTTCAAGGTGCTCAAAACTACATTCAAGAATTTTATTAACCCTTCAGGTGCTTCACAGGAATTTTTTGAATGTTTAAACAAAATGAACATTTAATTTTTTTCACAAAAAAATTACTTCAGGTCCAATTTTTTTTATTTTACCAAGGGTAACAGGAGAAATTGAATTGCAAAAGTCATTGTACAATTTGTCCTGAGTATGCTGATACCTGATATGTGGGGGGGAACCACTGTTTCGGCACATGGCAGAGCTCAAAAGGGAAGGAGCTCCATTTGACTTTTTCAACGCAAAATTGGCTGGAATTGAGATTGGACGCCATGTCACGTTTGGAGAGCCCCTGATGTGCCTAAACAGTGGAAACCCCCATAAATGACACCATTTTGGAAACTAGACCCCCCCAAGGAACTTATATAGATGTGTGGTGAGAACTTTGAACCCCCATGGGCTTCACATAAGTTTATCAGTAAAATTAAAAAATCATATTTTTGCCACAAAAATGATCTTTTCAGCCCCAATTGTTATCTTCCCAAGGGAAACAGGACCCCAAAAGTTGTGCAATTTGTCCTGAGTATGCTGATACCCCATATGTGGGGGTAAACCACTGTTTGGGCACATGGCAGAGCTCGGAAGGGAAGGAGCACCATTTGACATAGAATTGGCTGGAATTGAGATCGGGCGCCATGTCGCGTTTGGACAGCCCCTGATGTGCCTGAACAGTGGAACCCCCCACAAGTGACCCCATTTTGGAAACGAGACCCCCCCAAGGAACTTATCTATATGTGTTGAGCACTTTGAACCCCTAAGTGCTTCACAGAAGTTTATAACGCCCGTGAAAATAAAAACTCATATTTTTTCCACAAACATGATCTTTTAGTCCCCAATTTTTTTTATTTTCCCAAGGGTAACAGGAGAAATTGGACCCCAAAAGTTGTTGTCCAATTTGTCCTGAGTACGTTGATACCCCATATGTGGGAGAATACTACTTTATGGGCACACACCGGGGCTCGGAAGGGAAGTAGTGATGTTTTGGAATGCAGACTGATGGTATGGTCTGCGGGTGTCATGTCACGTTTGGAGAGCCCCTGATGTGCCTAAACTGTGGAAACCCCCCACAAGTGACCCCATTTTTGAAAGTAGACCCCCCAAGAAACTTATCTAGATGTGTTGAGCACTTTGAACCCCCAAGTGCTTCACAGAAGTTAATAACGCCCGGGCGTGAAAATAAAAAAATCATATTTTTTCCACAAACATGATCTTTTAGTCCCCAATTTTTTTATTTTCCCAAGGGTAACAGGAGAAATTGGACCCCAACAGTTGTTGTCCAATTTGTCCTGAGTATGTTGAAATACCCATATGTGGGAGAAAACTACTGTATGGGCACACATCGGGGATCGGAATTGAAATAGTGATGTTTTGGAATGCAGACTTTGCTGGAATGGTCTGTGGGTGTCATGTCATGTTTGGAGCGCCCCTGATGTGCCTAAACTGTGGAAACCCCCCACAAGTGACCCCATTTTGGAAACTAGACCCCTCAAGGAACTTATCTAGATGTGTGTTGAGCACTTTGAACCCCCAAGTGCTTCATAGAAGTTTATGACTCCGGACGTGAAAAAAAAATCATATTTTTTCCACAAACATGATCATTGCAACCAGGGGCGGACACTGGCAGCTTGGGGCCACTGTGCAAGAAATGTGTCTGGGCCCCCCTTCCTTTTGTGGCATCAATGTTACATATACACATATATATATATGTATATATATATATAGCCACACACACATACATGTATATATTACATAGTCTCCTTTATTATGTATATTGCTGTCCCTTACACAGTGCCCTCTCTTGTTATGTACAGCACCGTCCCTACATATTAGATTATACAGAGCCCTGTTCTCTGTTTTTTATTACATACTGTCCTGTCTTGTTAGCTGTATAATGCAGTGATGGCTGATGGAGCATGGGAAAGCGTCCTTCCTAATGAAGGAGCCGATGGACTGGTAGTCTGGTCACCGGCTCCTTGATCAGCAGTCATTTTATATCTAAAAAGAGAGGGAACTATGTAGTAAAAGAAGGTGCTATTAATAACAAAATTAACAAGAATACACTATGTAAGAGACAGCACTATACATAATAGCAGAGGACGCTATATAATAAGGGACGGCACGATATATAACTAGAGAGGATGGTATGTAATAAGGGACGGTGTTAAACATAACAAAAGAGAAAACTATGTAACTAAGGATGGTGTTACACAGAATTAGTGAGTAGACTATATGCTAAGGGACTGTGTTATACATAATAAGTACGTGCACTATATGCTAAGGGACTGTGTTATACATAGTAAGCCATAATGTCTTCCTCCAGCTCCCCCTGTTCCTAAGGCCATTATAAGTCCCCCCTTCCACCCATCCCAATCCCCCACACCCCTCATTGTCCTCCTCCCCCAGATGCCATTATTGTCCTCTCCCCCACCCCATCATTACCCTCTTCACCACCTCCATTCCATCATTTTCTTCTCTCCCACCACTATCTTTGCTTTCTCCCACCACTTCCATCATTGCCCATTTCCCCACCTCCATTATTTCCTCCTCCACGACCCCCATTATTGCCCTTTCCACCACCACCATCATTGCATTCTCCCCCCACCCCATCATCATTTCTTTTTCCCTCACCACCATTGACCTTTCCACCACCTCCATCTTTGCCTTCTCCCCACCACCCCATCATTGCCCTCTCCATCACCCCATCATTGCCTTCTTCCCATCACCCCATCATTGCCTTCTCCATCACCCCCATCATTGCCTTCTCCCCATCACTGCCATCTGCCCATCACTCCCATCATTGCCCTCTCCCCATCACTCCCATCAATGCCTTCTCATCATCACTCCCATCATTGCCTTCTCCATCACCCCATCATTGCCTTCTCATCAACACTCCCATCATTGCCTTCTCCATCACCCCATCACTGCCTTCTCCATCACCCCCATCATTGCCTTCTCCCCATCACTGTCATCTGTCCATCACTCCCATCATTGCCTTCTCTCCATCACTCCCATCATTGCCTTCTCATCATCACTCCCATCATTGCCTTCTCCATCACCCCATCATTGCCTTCTCATCATCACTCCCATCATTGCCTTCTCCATCACCCCATCACTGCCTTCTCCCCATCACCCCATCATGGCCTTCTCCCAATCACCCCATCATGGCCTTCTCTTCATCACCCCATCATGGCCTTCTCCTCCACCTACACACACATACATACATACATACATGCACACACATACTACATATACACATACATACATACACACACATACATACATACACACACACACACACACAGCAGTGACAGCACCTCACCTGTCCGAGTCTGCAGAATCTCCGCCTCCGCCCTCCGCCTGCTTCCTCGCTCTGGCACACCGGCAGCGTCGCTGAATGATGACGTCATTCAGCGGCGCTGCTCTCTGTGTCAGAGACAGGAAGTGCTGGCTCCGGGCAAGAAGGATCTTTACTGATCCGCTGCTATTTTCTCTTGCAGGCAGCGGAGCTGCTGGCATCGCTCCCTGCCCGCCGCACATGAGGGCAATCTGGCCAAGGGCCCCCTGGAGCCTCTGGCCTGGAGAAACTGGGCAGATTGCCCTCATCATTAGCCACCCTGCAGAGGCCCCCTGGAGCCTCTGGGCCCTGGTGCAGTCGCACCGGTTGAACCGGCGGTATGTCCGCCCATGGTTTGGAATTTTTAGCCATTATTAGTGTAAGTTATTGCTCTGGCAGCAGTAATTGTCCTGTAACAGACGCTGTGTGAGCGGTGACACTGGCAGGAGTGTGAACAGGGCTCTGTAATACTGTGACCAGCCCTCCTTGGTGGAAAACACCTTTATCGGACTACAACTCCCTGCATTCTATCAAACAAACAAGATCATATAGATATTTTTAAGTTTTGGAAGGCATCGTGTCAGCAAAGTTATAACCAAACTTTATTCAAAACACGTACATGTCAGTATGACAGTTTGAAAAAAAAAATCCGCTTTGTTATTTGTTTTTATTTATTTTTTTATTTATTTTTTTTACAGCATCAGTACAATTACGGCGAGGCCGAGTTTGTGTAGTTTTTTTTTTTTTTTAAAACATTTTAGTGGCTATTGGATTTTTTTATTAGGGGGCGTTTAAACGCTCCAAAAGGCATCATATGAGTTTATTTTTAAAATGTTAATTACTTTTTAACATTCTATTATTATTATTTTTTTTTTTATTCCCTCGGGGGACTTGAACCTTTGACAGTTCAGCAAAACATAAGAAAACTTCTGATCTCCTGTGGAGCCCAGCCGGTGGCTTCATGGGAGCATCAAGATGGCGGCACTAGGGGACCTCTGTCAGCGACTTTTCAGCTCCCCACCATCTTGTCAGGGAGGGGGTGGATTGGGTAGTATAAATAAAAACGTCAGATAAAGCCGCAAAACATAAGCCCTCGCCCAGCTCCAGATCCCGAAAAACGGAAACGCTGACGGTCTCGGAAAATGACGACAAACACAAAAACTTTTCGGAAAAATTTTGGGAATTTTTTTCACCACTGAAATAATAAAGAACCTATCCATGTTTGGTATCTGCGTACTTGTACTGACCGGCGGAATCATATTCTTCAGTTAGTTTTATCACATAGTGAACATGGCAAATAAAGATTAAAAAAAAAAACAATTGAGTAATTGCACTTTTTTTGCAATTTCTTGTTTTTTTTTTTCCCCCTGTTTTCCAGTACACCATCATGGTCTTCTCCCTATCACCCCATCATGGCCTTCTCTCCCCATTACTCCCATCATGGCCTTCTCTCTCCATTACCCCCATCATGGCCTTCTCTCCCCATCACCCCCATCATGGCCTTCTCTCCCCATCACGGCCTTCTCCCCATGTCCCCATCATATCATTGCCTTCTCCAGGGCCAGGCTCCACCTACACACACACAGACATACACACATACATATACACACACAGCACACAAACACACACAGCAGCACCTCTCACCTGTCACACACACACCCAGCAGCACCTCTCTCCTGTCTCACACACAAACCAGCACCTCTCATCTGTCCGCAGCATCGCCCGTGCTTCCTCGCTCTGGCACATCATCGGCCACTGAATGATGACGTCATTCAGCAGCGCTCCTCTCTGTGTCAGAGACAGGAAGCGCGGGCGGCGGGCAAAAGAGATCCTTTCAGCTCCCCTGCTATTTTCTCTTGCAGGCAGCGGAGTTGCTTGGATCGCTCCCTGCCCGCCGCACATGAGGGCAATCTGGCCAGGGGCCCCCGGAGCCTCGAGTCCGGAGAAACCGACCATATTGCCCTCATCATTAGCTGCACTGCAGGGCCCCCCATGGCAGAACCGGATCACGGCTCTGAATCTCCCCGGTTAGGGGTACCGGCTGCTTTTTTAACAAGCGGTTCCATCGAACCGGGGAGAACCAGCCGAATCCCACCCCTGCATTTAGGTCTTGAGTGATCAATTTCGAATTAGTTATCCCACTGCCTGTTAATGCCAGAACATAACATACTGTATATCATTAAACATATATTTAAGTCTTAAGAACTTACTTTCGGATGTGGCTGAGACGGGTTATAAGTTCCGTCATGAAAACAAACTTGAGGTGTAATTCCTGAAACAGGCGGAGGAGGTGGAATATGTTCTTTGTCCTCTTGTTGTTCTGTAAAATACACGGTTAGTGAGACTAGTTGATCATGAAAAGGATATTGATTCTATTCTACAGTCAGCCTGGGATTGGAGACCCCTAGCATACTAGGAAATTACTTAAAGGGAAACTGTCACCATGAAAACACAGTCCAATCTGCAGACATCATCTATAATATAACGCTGTAAGCATCACTCTGTCCGAAGCCTTTATAGACTGCGCAAGCGTGACGTGACTGCGCAGTCTGGCTCCAGACAGAATGAGGCAGCCAGTGGTGAGGAGTGTGTATGGTGCCGGAGATGACGGTACCGTACACACGGCATACCGCCATCTCTGACGCCATACTTACATACTTACATGACCGGGAGGAGCGTTGCCGTGGCGCTTCTCTTCGGCCGGAGACCGGGGCGGGAGTGCGGCCGGAATCGCGCATGCGCATAGCGCGTTCCGGCGCCATTTTACTTTACTTTAGCAATATGACGCCGGACAGCACTATGGTCATGCGCATACTCCGGCGCCAGACTCCTCCCCTGGCCTCCGGCAGAACGTGGTGACAGCGCTGGAGCACAGGAAAGCAGGGTGAGTATAAATGCTTTTTTTTTTTGCATGTGTGTAGTTTTAGTAGGAGTGAGGGGACCATGCATACCAGGATAGGAGAGGTGAGAGGACTATGCATACCAGGATTGGAGGGTGAGGGGGCCATGCATACCAGGATTGGGGGATGAGAGGGACCATGCATACCAGGATAGGGGGGTGAGAGGACCATGCTTACCAGGATTGGGGGATGAGGGGTACCATGCATACCAGGATTGGGGGATGACAGGACCATGCATACCAGGATTGGGGGATGAGGGGTACCATGCATACCAGGATGGGGGGTGAGAGGACCATCCATACCAGGATTGGGGGATCAGGGAGTACCATGCATACCAGGATTGGGACATGAAGGGTACCATGCATACCAGGATAGGGGGGTGAGGGGTACCATGCATACCAGGATTGGGGGATGAGGGTTACCATGCATAACAGGATAGGGGGTGAGGTGACCATACATAACAGGATTGGGGGATGAGGGATACCATGCATACCAGGATTGGGGGATGAGGGGTACCATGCATACCAGGATTGGGGTATGAGGGGTACCATGCATACCAGGATTGGGGGATGAGGGTTACCATGCATAACAGGATAGGGGGTGAGGTGACCATACATACCAGGATTGGGGGATGAGGGATACCATGCATACCAGGATTGGGGGATGGGGGGTACCATGCATACTAGGATAGGGGGTGAGGGGACCATGCATACCAGGATAGGGGGGTGAGAGGACCGTGCATACCAGGATAGGGGGATGAGGGGTACCATGCATACCAGGAATGGGGGTGAGGGGACCATGCATACCAGGATAGGGATGAGGGAGTACCATGCATACCAGGATAGGGGGGTGAGAGGACTATGTGCATACCAGGATAGGGGGGTGAGAGAACCATGTGTATACCAGGATTGGGGGTTGAGGGGGCCATGCATACCAGGATAGCGGTGGTGAGTGGACTATGCATACCACAAAAGGGGGGGTGAGGGGACCATGCATACCAGGATGAAGAATGGGGTGCCATGCATACCAGGATTGGGGGGTGAGGTGACCATGCATACCAGGATGAAGAATGGCGTGCAATGCATAGCAGGATTGGGGGGGTGAGAGGACCATGCATACCAGGATTGGGGGATGAGGGGTACCATGCATACTAGGATTGGGGGATGAGGGGGACCATGCATACAAGGAAAGGGGGTGAGGGGACCATACATACCAGGATAGGGATGAGGGAGTACCATGCATACCAGGATTGAGGGATGAGGGGTACCATGCATACCAGGATAGGGGGTGAGGGGACCATGCATACCAGGATAGGGATGAGGGAGTACCATGTATACCAGGATTGGGGGGTGAGAGGACCATGCATACCAGGATTGGGGGATGAGGGGTACCATGCATATCAGGATTGGGGGATGAGAGGACTATGCACACCAGGATAGGGGGTGAGGGGACCATACATACCAGGATAGGGGGTGAGGGGGCCATGCATACCAGGATTGGGGGTGAGGGGACCATGCATACCAGGATAGGGATGAGGGAGTACCATGCATACCAGGATTGAGGGGTGAGGGGACCATGCATACCAGGATGAAGACTGGGGTGCCATGCATACCAGGATTGGGGGGTCAGGGTACCATGCATTCCAGGATAGGAATGAGGGGTGCCATGCATACCAGGATAGGAGGGTGGCTGCACATACCAGGATGGGAGACCATATACCAATTAAAATGCTCGCCTCCCGGGCGTAGAATGGGTTCATAGCTAGTATTATAGATAAGGGGGATGAGTAGATTGATATATAATGTAGTTGTGTGAGAAAGCATTTAGTATTACCTGGGTTTTAATCATTGATTCCTTTGCTTTTTCTTGGATTTTCGGGCCAGATGATGGTACTATCCCTAACTGACATATTTCTTTGTACAAGAGTATACAGAGGTAGCTGTCAACCACGGATATTGCTGCCCACTGAACCACAAATCCCAGAAAGAGCAGAAGTTTAAATGATTAACCCCTTCATGACCTCTGACACATATATACATCATAGGTTGTGTCCCTGCATTTGACCTGCAGGTTACTATTGTGAGCCCTCATGCTTTCAGGTACATGAGAGCTGATCTGATCTGATCAGCTGTCATGTGCCCCTAACAGTCGTGGGTGTAATCACAATCCACCCATGGCTGTTAACCTCTTAAATGCTGCTGTCAATTTCCAATGGCAGCATTTATCATGGTCATGTCGGAAACGCATCACTATTCCCGCCCATCAGCGCGCCCGTAACATGAATTCAAGGTGCCAATGGGTTAACATAACAACCCGGGGTCTGCAAGAGACCCCTGTGGTTGTCATTGCTGATCTGCTAGGTGCGCAGCCCTAAGGCCGGCGCTCGTAGCAGATAGCAGGGCTGAAGCGAACAGATGATTGCAGCTTCAAGTCTCCTAAATAGACTATTGAAGCAAGTAAAAAGTAGAAAAAAGTTTTTAAAAATATTAAAAGAATTAAAATAATAAAAGTTCAAATCACCCCCCTTTTGTCCCATTCAAAATAAAAGAATAAACAAAAAAATTCAAATACACATTTATTTGGCATTGCTGCATTCAGAAACACCTGATCTATCAAAATATAAAAATGATTAATCCGATCGATAAATGGTGTAATTAGAGAAAAAAATAAAAACTCTAGAATTAAGTTTCTTTGGTCGCCGCAACATTGCAATAACGGGCGATCAAAAGATCGTATCTGCACCATCATGGTATCAATAAAAACGTCAGCTTGGCGCGCAAAAAATAAGCCCTCACCCAACCCAAGATCATAAAAATTGGAAACGCTAAGGGTCTAGGAAAATGGCGCCATTGTTTTATTATTTTTTTTCTTTTTTCTTTTTTACAAACTTTATATTTTTTTTCACCACTTACCATAAATAAAAAAAGAACCTAGACATGATTGGTGTATGAGAACTCGTAATGAGCTGTAGAGTCATAACGGCAGGTCAGTTTTAGAATTTAGTGAACACGAGTTATTGCGAGCCCTTGGGATTACGAACTTCGCAATGGGGTGTAACCACGCAACAGACTGGCGTATGTGCAGACTAACAGCAAACATAAATACCTGGTGTACCTCTCTTGCCACTCCTACCTTGTGTATGAAAAAGCTCTGTCGTTAATACTGTTCGGGTAGAGCTATCCGATAGCGCTATCCATGAAGAAAGTGCACGGGTAGAGCAGCTATCCCATAGCTCTATTCCTAAAGGAAATGAATGGGTAGAGCTATCCCATAGCGATATCCCTCAATGTTCCTGAGTGTAAGCTATTTCACATGGTTGAGCGCACTTGGGATCTGCCCCCAAGGCCCTGCCCATGCCCAATGTTTGGTCCGTAGACCGCGGCTAGGAGTTAGTCCCGCTTTTGTGTGCAACTTTTTTTGGGCTTTTACAGTTGTTAAAAATCTTAATAAATGACTTCTTTGTACACACAGTGACTGCGTCCTCTTCTGGACCCATGTTGATAACTTCATCACTGGCATCAGGCATAGGGATCATGGTGCTTTTGAGGATATCTCTCTCTTTTCCACCACGGGTGCGTGAGGAGTGACATCAGTCACAGTTTTTGTTTTGTCCTCATGCTTTCCTGTAATGTAGAATATTGAAATTAGGTTAAAATCCCACCAAAGACATTTGCAAGGAGTTTGTGTGGGTTTCCTCCAGATTCCTCCCACATTCCAAAGACATACTGATGGAGAATTATGATTGTAAGCCCCAATGGGGACAGTGATAACAATGTAAGTAAAGTTGTGGAATTAATGGCGCTACATACAGTTGAGAAAATAAGCATTTGACACACTGCCAATTTTGCAAGTTTTCCCACCTACAAAGAATGGAGAGGTCTGTAATTTTTTATTGTAGGTACACTTCAACTGTGAGAGACAGAATGTTTAAAAAAATCCAGAAAATCCCATTGTATGATTTTTACATAATCAATTTGCATTTTGTTGCATGAAATAAGTATTTGACACCATAGAAAAACAGAACTTAATATTTGGTACAGAAACCTTTGTTTGCAATTACAGAGGTCATATGTGGTAGTTTTTTCCCAAGTTTGCACACACCGCAGCAAGGATTTTGTCCCCCCCCCCCTTCCATACGGATCTGTCAGGTTTCGGTGCTGTCGCTGTGTAACATTGAGTTTCAGCTCCCTCCAAACGTTTCCTTTTAGGTTTAGGTCTGCAGACTGGCTAGGTTCCTCCAGGACATTAAAATGCATCTTATGGAGCCTCTCCTCAGCTGCCCTGGCTGTGTGTTTTGGGTCATTGTCATGATGGAAGAACCAGCAATGACCCATCTTTAACGTTCTTACTGAAGGAAGGATGTTGTTGGCTAAAATCTCACGACACATGACCCCATCTATCCTCCCTTCAATATGGTGCCGTCGTCTTGTCCCCTTTGCAGAAAATGGAATGAATGAACCGTTGTCATATGCCGGTTTTCGGTGAATGACAACTTACTGTAGGGACTGGTACATAGAGATGAATCTCCGCCATTGCTACTTTATCACCCTGAAGAATGTTGAGCTCATAGTTTCTAAGAGTATCATGGCACTTATAGTTTAATGCATTTGCAATTAAGGACATACCTGGTTGGTTTACAAGTTATCATGTATTGGTGCTGCACACATTGTATATTTCTATATTAAGGGCAGCGCAGAGTGTCGCAGGGTCAGCCGTCATGGAGTGGCAGCGTCTTTCTCGCCAACATAGGATGATGTTTGGTTGCTTATGTGGTGGAGCATTTCTCTGCTCATAAATCTATTTGTTTCTCGCCCCCTTTTGCTCCTATTTGTCTATATATGTCTCTGTATTCAGTGGAGCACACTAAAATCTATTCAGTATAATTGGTGTGGCACTATATATTGATGATTAAACTAGCACTGAATAGCGCATACTAGGGAACTGGGGAGAGCCGCCGAGGAGCAAGGGCACCATTGTCGTATCACAAGGGTGCCAACCTCTACTGTTAGGCAGGTGGACAGGAAAGGGGATTACACAGGGGCTCTCCAGGATCATCTACTTATCTATTCAATTTGTCGCCTTTCAGCATTTTAAGTGTGTGTCTTGTATGTTGTTAGTCCTTTTATAAATGGTTAATAAAGGTTTATATTTTAATTAATGGGGTCTTCATATGTGAGCTGATTCCTGAACTTTCTCAGAATCATCCTTACTAGAAGAGGCAAGATCACGTACAGAGCCCCAGACCGAGGAAGATTGACAGTCATCTTGTGTTTCCTCCATTTTCTAATAATTGTGCCAACAGCTGTTGCCTTCTCACCAATTGCCTATTGTGCTGTAGCCCATCCGAGCCTTGAACAGGTCTACAATTTTGTCCCTGATGTCCTTAGACTTCATTTTGGTCTTGGCCATGGTAGAGAGGTTGGAGTGTGATTGATTGTGTGGACAGGTGTCTTTTATACTGGTAACGAGTTCAAACAGGAGCAGTTAGCACAAGTAATGAGCGTAGAGTAGGAGGGCTTCTTAAAGAAAAACTAACAGGTCTGCGAGAGCCAGAATTCTTTCTGGTTAGAAGGTGATCAAACACTTATTTCATGCAATAAAATGCAAATCAATTATGTAAAAATCATAAAATAAATCTAAAAGACCACATTGTAAGATTCCGTCTCTCACAGGTGAAGTGTACCTACAATAAAAACTACAGACCTCTCCATTCTTTGTAGGTGGGAAAACTTGCAAAATTGGCATTGCGTCAAATACTGTATATACTTGCGTATAAGCCGAGATTTTCAGCCCATTTTTTTGGGCTGAAAGTCCCCCTCTCGGCTTATACGCAAGTCATATACGCCAGTGAGTCGGAGGGGGAGGGGTAGTGGGGGTGTCAGATCATACTGACCCCCTGGCGCGTCTCTTCAGCCCCCCTGCCTGTCCCACAGTCTCAGGCGCCTGCCTTCAGCAGTCACGTGGTACCGCTCATTAAAAACATGAATATGCACATATTCATGTCTTTAATGAGTGTTATCACATGACCGATGAAGGCTGGCGCCGAAGACCATGGGAGAACAGGGCTGCAGAGACCGCACCAGGAGGGGGTAAGTATATGTGATATTCACCTGTCCCCGTTCCCACGCTGCTCGCCGCTGCCTGCCACATCCTCTGTCAGTGTCGTTCAGGCAGCAGAGAACGCGCCCCCCATCATATTTATATATTCACTATATTGAGGGTATTATGGAAAGTCTATGGTTACTTACTGGTGCAGACTGGTCTGTGACCCCGGATCGTGTTCAGTTGAAGGTCAATGTGATCTCTTCGTCATATACTCTACATGCCGTTTAAAGACATGGAGTCACTTCCTGACCTAAAGCAAAAAGTAAAAACAATGAAAATCAGATGCCCCCAATAATGGCAGCACACCCCTTATCATATTTACACATTCACTATATTGAGGGTATTATGGAAAGTCCATGGTTACTTACTGGTGCAGACTGGTCTGTGGTCCTGGGTCGTGTCCGGTTGTAGGTCGGAGCGATCTCTTGGACCGTCATAGACTCTACATGCCTCTTGGAAAGTGCTAGAATCTCCTACGCGAAAATCGCGGAAAAAACGCGGAATAAACCTCTGCACAAATTGTGCGAATATCGCGCCAAACCGCAGAAACAGTCTCAAAACAAACCCGCAAGTTCCTGATATTGGGCATCTCCACTTGTAGGGTCGTTATCTCCGGGGTTACTTCTCTAGGTAGATCAGTAACGTTTTCTGTAGCCGCTCTCTTGGCTGGTGGCAGCATCTCAGGCTTACTGTTAGAGGAGATGGCCACATCCGTATCTGTTTCAATATCGATGACGACATAATCTGGACCAGGAGAAGAAATGTTGGTGTTCTCAAGGTCATCTGTCTTTTTGACCATTGGTCCATCCTCATTTTTTCCTGTTAAAGAGATCAAAGAAATCATAATTTTTTAAAATAAAATATTCTCCATATTTCTTATGGATTATTGCGTCTACTGCTCCTTTACTTCGCAGCCGCCCACTGTAGATAAATGTTAGCGCTTGCTGGGCTCTATGCAGCGCCAACGTTTGTCATGACATGGTCGGTGGTCTTGCAGCGCTCACGACCCCCAGGGTTCTGCAAGCTCTGCGATTCCAGTGCAGAGCGATAGCTCTGACAGGTGTTATCATTCGTGAAGCACCTGAAGGGTTGATAAACTTTTTGAATTTGGTTTTGAGCACTTTGAGGGGTGCAGTTTTTAGAATGGTGTCACTTTTGGGTATTTTCTGTATTAAATGCTCCTGAAAGTAACTTCAAATGTGATGTGGTCCCTAAAAAAATTGTTTTTGCAAATTTAGTTGGAAAAACGAAAAATCGCTGATCAACTTTTAACCCTTTTAACGTCTTAAGAAAAAAACAATTGTGTTTCAAAAATTGTATTGATGATAGATAAACATGTGGGAAATATTATTTATTAACTATTTTGTGTGACAGCACACTGGTTTAAAGACTAAAAAATTTAAAAACTGCAAAATTTTCAGATTTTTCGTCACATTTCCGATATTTTCATACAAAAACAAATTATATTGAACAAATTTTACCACTATAATGAAGTACAATATGTTATGAAAAAACTATCTCAGAATCAATGTGATCTGTTATAGTGTTCGAGAGCTATAACCACATAAAGGGACACTGGTCAGAATTGGCCTGGTCATGAGGGTGAAAAAAGGCTCCAGCACGAAAGGTTTAAGAGACCATTTTTAAAAGGATGTCCTTCTATTACCGTATATACTCCTGTATAAGCCGAGTTTTTCAGCACACTTGTCCCAGAAAGCCGGCGGGAAAGCGGCGGGACAGCTGGTCACTGGGGCACGAGCCGGCGGCTGTGGCTAAAGCCAGTGCAACTGCTAAGGAGAAATGAATATTTATTTCTCTTATAGCGCGCACAGTGACAGCTGCAGCCGCGAGGGCACGCTGGAGGAGGGTGAGTAGAATGGTTTGTTTTGTTTTTGTAATAGGAAGCATGCATACAAGGATGGGAGAGGGGTAGCAACGCTTACCAGGGCAGGACGGGGGAGCAATGCATACCGGGACAGGGATGCGGGAACAATGCATACCCGGCTTATACTCGAGTCAATGAGCTTACCCAGTTTTCCGTGGCAAACTTAGGTGTCTATACTCGGGTCGGCTTGTACTCAAGTATGTACGGTAATTACATACCAAATGTCCCCAGAGTAAGTCTATTACCAAGTTATAAAAAAGCCAAAAAAATAACTACCGTATTTTACGTATTATAAGACCCACTTTTTCCCCCAAAATTTTGGGGGAAAATGGGGGTGCGTCTTATAATGCGTATTTACCTTACCGGTACCGTTGCTGGCCACAGGCTGAGATAAGCAGGTTCCCAGCGGTGCTGTGAGTGCCCGACGATGCTGCGCAGGGGTTTCCCGTTCCGCTGTAGGGATCTTCATTGCTACGGGGAGCTTTGCCGAAATTTTGTGAAAGGCAAGATTGATCTCAGCGCTGAAATCTCATCTTCTGAGATCTTGGTGCCGAGATCTCCATCTGCGCATGTGCCTCCCCCATCGTCAGCCATCTTCCCGGAGTCCACCGCACAGGAAACCATGTAACTGCCAGGGGCTCTGGCCTTTCACAAAATGTCAGCAGAGGCCCTCGCAGCACGGAGCACCCCGCAGCTCGAAGCACCCCGCATCACGGAGTCCCCCGCAGCACGAGCACCCCACAGGACCTGAAGCATGGAGCCCCCCCATAGCACACAGCCCCCCGCAGCACAGAGCACCGTGCAGCACAAAATCTCCGCCTCATCCCAGCCTGCAGCATCACCCCACTCCTGTTTCCTCCAGCAGCGACCCAGGGACCCCGCTTCACCGCAGCCACCACCCCCCAGTAAGCAATAAGACGCATGGATTATAAGAAGCACCACCATTTTATTACAAAAAAAGTTTTTTTCTTATTTTTCTCCTCAAAATTTGGGGTGCGTCTTATAATCCGGAGCGTCTTATCATCCGAAAAATACGGTATTTGCACATAGATTTTATAGGCTTGTCCAGGGTTTGAAAAATGTAATTGGTTTGTTTGAAACACAAGACCACCCCTGTCTACAGGTTGTGCCTGTTATTGCAGATTAGCTCCGGTGAAGAGAATGGTATAGAGCTGCAATACCATGAGCAAGCTGAAGATTTTGACGACACAGTTTTTTTTTTTTTTTTTTTTTTAAGAAAATGGCAGCCCTGTTTTTCTCATCCTGGAGAACTGCTTTAGTGTTAGATTGGTTAGGCTGTACTTACCACCAATAGGTTTAGCAGGAGTCTCTCTGTCTCCATCAGTAGAACGTTGAGATTCATCATTTCTCCTGGATTTATCCTTTTTCAGATGTCTTTAAAATAGTAAAATAGAAGGTATTTTATGTATTACAAAGTAACAGATCTTTATTCTGCAGAATGAAATATAGACTCATATGTTTCTTCATTCATTTTGTCTTTTACATTCTGTAGAAACATTGGCAATAAGGAAAATTTTGGTAATTATCAACAATTTTTCATGTACATGAAAGTTCAATATGTGTGGATCGTACTGGGTTGTAAGGTAATATGAAGATTAGACAGGAGTGGATTTATTTGAGTGGAATTGAATTCTGCTCATACAAAACTCAGAATGTTGGAGAACACAGATTTTTTGTAATTCACTCCACGCGACTAAAGCAAAGTGGAAGCTAGCGGCAGTCGCCAGCTTGCAGAAGAGTAGAGGGCTGGCAGAAAGATGAGCTCACTTCTCTGACCGACTTCCGCTGCTTTATGCCCAATGGCCAGTTTTCCTCACTACCATCATGCCGCACCTCTGGCCAAGTGGGCCAGAAACTTTGGGCTGAAACTTTGGCTACAAGTGGCCCCGAAAGGTCTCTGCCCATGCATGTCCCAACCAAGAGTCAACACTGGGCTGGAGTTGCGGGCAGAGAGCAGTGGGGGCTTCCGGAGAGGGGCTTGGTTGTATATAAACTTTATTTTCTTCTTACATCTTCCATTTATTACCATCTGGGACTGGGGAGACCCCAGAGCATAATAGGGAACAATCAATATGTGAAGAATAATTTTGCTGTGAATTGAACCTCTAAATAAAATCTGCTGATTTGGCTGAATTTTGTCAGAGCCTCTCATCAGTAATAAAGATGGAATTTTTTGCAGACTCCCATGTACAATATAAATCATCCTTTACAATTCTTACCTACATATGGCGTTACAGATGACACCAAGGAATGTTCCAAGGAAGAATATGATAACTACAAAATAAATGACTTTATTCCAAGGGATCTTTGGAGGAACGATACCATACACTGAAAAAGAAGAGAAAATACAAATATTATCTATATATCCAGGAAATTGTCTGTAATCCACTGCCATTATTATCGAAGCAGTCCTATAAAGGGAATCTGTCACCAGGCTTTTGCCATCTTATCAGAGAGAACCATAATGTAGAAGCATAGACCTTTACTATAGCGATGTGTCAACTACTGGACTGTTTCAATAGAATCACTGTTTTACCAGCAATCGATTATCACTACAGGATAACTGGTCTTGTGCCTGCCTCCTAGTC
Organism: Dendrobates tinctorius; assembly: GCF_039654945.1. NCBI lineage: Eukaryota > Metazoa > Chordata > Amphibia > Anura > Dendrobatidae > Dendrobates > Dendrobates tinctorius. The sequence goes on from NW_027361872.1 coordinate 11,386,205, forward strand.
CAGCCAGACCCCCAGCAATACACAATTTAAGCACAAGCTGTGGCGGGGTTATAAACAGCTGAAAAACTGAGCTCTGCTCAGTCTGCAGCAGAGAAAACTGTGACTCTATTATATAGTCTACTAGCTGAAGAGCCCGGCGCTGCCCGGGCATAGTAACTAACTGTGGCTAGTTACAACAAATTATAATTATCCTCCATCCCATAGTCCCGTGCCCATATACCCATTATACATATCCACCATCATACATATTCTCCATCCCATAGTCCCATGCCCATATACCCATCATACATCCTCCATCCCATAGTCCCGTGCCCATATACTCATCATACATATTCTCCATCCCATAGTCCCATGCCGATATACCCATCATACATCCTCCATCCCATAGTCCCGTGCCCATACACCCATCATACATATTCGCCATCCCATAGCCGAGTGCCCATATACCCATCACACATCCTTCATCTCATAGTCCCATGCCCATATACCCATCACACATGCTCCATCCCATAGTCCCGTGCCCATATACCCATCATACATATCCTCCATCCCATAGTCCCGTGCCCATATGCCCATCACACATCCTCCATCCCATAGTCCTGTGCCCATATACCCGTCATACATATCCACCATCCCATAGTCCAGTGCCCATATACGCATCACACATCCTCCATCCCATAGTCCCGTGCCCATATACCCGTCATACATATCCACCATCCCATAGGCCGTGCCCATATACCCGTCATACATATCCTCCATCCCATAGTCCAGTGCCCATATACCCATCACACATCCTCCATTCCATAGTCCCATGTCCATATTCCCATCATACATATTCTCCATCCCATAGTCCCATGCCCATATACCCATCATACATATCCTACATCCCATAGTCGAGTGCCCATGTACCCATCACACATATCCTCCATCCCATAGTTCCATGCCCATATACCCATCATACATATCCTCCATCCCATAGTCCAGTAACCATATACCCATCACACATCCTCCATTCCATAGTCCCATGCCCACATACCCATCATACATATTCTCCATCCCATAGTTCCATGCCCATAAACCCATCAAACATATTCGCCAACCCATAGTCAAGTGCCCATATACCCGTCATACATATCCACCATCCCATAGGCCCGTGCCCATGTCCCCGTCATGCATATCCTCCATCCCATAGTCCAGTGCCCATATACCCATCACACATCCTCCATTCCATAGTCCCATGCCCATATACCCATCATACATATTCTCCATCCCATAGTCCCATGCCCATATACCCATCATACATATTCGCCATCCCATTGTCCCGTGCCCATATACCCGTCAAACATATCCTCCATCCCACAGTCAAGTGCCCATTTACCATCACACATCATCCATCCCATAGTCCCATGCCCATATATCCATCACACATCCTCCATCCCATAAACCGTGCCCATATACCCATCATACATATCCTCCATCCCATAGTCCCGTGCCCATATACCCATCATACATATCCTCCATCCCATAGTCCAGTGACCATATACCCATCACACATCCTCCATCCCATAGTCCCGTGCCCATATACCGGTCATACATATCCTCCATCCCATAGTCCCATGCCCATATACCCATCATACATATCCACCATCCCATAGTCCCGTGCCCATATACGCGTCAAACAAATCCTCCATCCCATAGTCAAATGCCCATATACCCATCACACATCCTCCATCCCATAGTCCCGTGCCCATATATCCATCACGCACCCTCCATCCCATAAGCCCGTGCCCATATACCCATCATACATATCCTCCATCCCATAGTCGAGTGCCCGTATATCCATCACACATCCTTCATCTCATAGTCCCATGCCCATATACCCATCATACATATCTGCCATTCCATAGTCCCGTGCCAATATACCCGTCATATATATCCTCCATCCCATAGTCGAGTGCCCATATACCCATCACACATCCTCCATCCCATAGTCCCATGCCCATATACCCATCACACATCCTCCATCCCATAGTCCCATGTTCATATACCATCATACATATTCGCCATCCCATAGTCGAGTGCCCATATACCCATCATACATATCCTCCATCCCATAGTCCAGCATAGGTCCGTGCCCATATACCCATCATACATATCCTTCATCCCATAGTCCAGTGCCCATATACCCATCACACATCCTCCATCCCTTAGTCCCGTGCCCATAACCGGTCATACATATCGTCCATCCCATAGTCCCGTGCCCATATACCCGTCATACATATCCTCCATCCCATAGTCCAGTGCCCATATACTCATCACACATCCTCCATCGCATAGTCCCGTGCCCATATACCCATCACACATCCTCCATCCCATAGTCCCATGCCCATATACCCATCATACATATTCTCCATCCCATAGTCCCATGCCCATATACCCATCATACATATCCTCAATCCCATAGTCCAGTGCCCATATGCCCATCACACATCCTCCATCCCATAGTCCCGTGACCATATACCCGTCATACATATCCTCCATCGCATAGTCCAGTGCCCATATACCCATCACACATCCTCCATTCCATAGTCAACCATTATGACATCATAACGAGCGGCGGCAGGGCTTGCAACCTATGATGACATCAGCATCGCCATGGCAACCATTGTGACATCATGAGGGGCGGGGCTTGATACACACACACTGTTTCCCCAGTATGCAAATAGGGGCATTGTGACATCATAATGAGGGGCGGGGCTTGACGCGCACACACTTTTTCCCCAGTATATAGACAGGGGCAGAATTGCTTGGTGAATTGGAATGCGCGGGGTTAAAATTTCGCCTCACAACATAGCTTAGGACGCTCCCGGGGTCCAGACGTGCGACTGTGCCAAATTTTTCGGCTGTAGCTGCGACGGTGCGGATGCCTATCCCGGACATACACACACCTACATACATACACACATACATACACACTTTGAGCTTTATATATTAGTTTGGACGGTAGGAGCCTGCATGACGATTAAAAATATGGGACCGTAGTTTTGCTAAATTATGTCTCAGGGATTATGAAAAAAAATAATTCAAAATACCCATTTGTTATCGCTGCATTTGTAAAAGTTCGATCTATCAAAATCTAAACTAAATTTATCTGGCCAGTATACAGCATAATGAGAAAAAAAAATCGAAATTGCCAGAATGAAATTCTTTGGCAGCCGCAAGATTGCAATAAAAAGCGATAAAAAACCATAGTATCTACCCCAAAATGGTATCAGTAAAAAGATCAACTCAGGGCGCAAAAAATAAGCCTTCACCCAGCCTAATGAGGTTTACCCCATAATATGTGAATATTTGGAAAAGTACTTACCTGCTGGGGTCGTATGCGTGGGCAAGGAATCATGGCGCTGGGTGATGAGAGGCGCGCCTTCCACAGATGCTAATAGCAAACTCACGATTAGAAGAAATCGAAAGAGCATTTTAGCTTGGAGAAATATCGCTGAATGTGTAACACACAGGGAGTTATCGCTGAATGTGTAACACACAGGGAGTTATCGCTGAATGTGTAACACACAGGGAGTTATCGCTGAATGTGTAACACACAGGGAGTTATCGCTGAATGTGTAACACACAGGGAGTTATCGCTGAATGTGTAACACACAGGGAGTCTTGTCAGACAAAGCCTCTTCCTGCAGCGTCACTCCTTATAACCACACATTCCGTGATGTCACAATGGAGATCTCAGTGTGACATCACGAGGAGCGGAACACCAGTGATGTCACAATGGGCCAGATAGCTGCAACTACTCAACATGGAGCAGCTCCATCCATCTATGTATGATTAATATAATATTAATGTATAAGGACCAATCCATGTTGGGGCAATTCTACTGTATTTTGGCAAACAAGGGACATCAGGGGTGGATTAAGGGTAGCCAGGGCCCCGGGCTCTTCAGACTCTGTGGGCCCCCCGGTCATGTGACGGGATCATGCGACGGGGTCATCCTATACCATACCTGAAACAGATTATTCCAGAAAAATAGTTGCTGAGTGAAACTATAACCTGTCAAACATCCATTGATCTTGTCAATTTACCCTTCAGTTAGGAAGAAAAAAATAAAAACCACTTTAAGCCATACTATTGAACTGTCCAATTTTAATCTGTAAACAAGACTGTCGCCAATTTTCGCAAGTTTCTCATCAAAAGTGCAACGCAAAACAGTTGAAAAAACATTTAAAGTATCACATTTCCAAAAAAAGACACAAAGAAAACCACGTGTATAAAGGGCTCGTGCATACCAGTGCTCAAGTTAAAAAATGGTTTGGTCTCACCATTGTAGTAGACGTATTTTCATAGAGGGTCCATTTTTCATGAGAAGGGAAAGGACAGAAATAATTTTCTCTGACTCTCTGTCGTGCCCCTGTATAGCTCCTGTTCTTAGAAGGACAGGCCTCAAGTGTGCCCACTATGGATAACCCACCATCCACAGATAGTTTGCAACTTCCCTACACGTTTCCTCCCCATTTCTGGGGATTCATCAGGGGAACTACCCAAATTAATTCTGTGGTAGAATTATCATTGTATATCCGTCTTCATTATAGGGCCCTGCAGTGGCAGAAGGTCCCTAGAGCCAATGTGGCTGTCTGTGCCTCCGCCTATGTGTGGGCCATTGGTGTGCCCAGGAGCTATACAGGGGCACAATTGGGAGTCAAAGAAAATTATTCCTGTCCTATCCCCTCCCCTTCTCATGAAAAAGTGGACCCTCTATTAAAATACATTGTATTAAAAGTTATGTTTTAATAATAGCGGAGACTCCCCTAGCTCTACTCAGTCTGTGACCCCGGGAGTACAGTCATAGTGATAACACCTAGGCACTATAGCTGAGTGTGTGAATCTGTATGGCAGAAACCTTCATGATGAACCCATCTGTGCTGTGTATTAGCCACAAATCTCTTCACGGTACAATGATCACGCTTACGTTTTTCACAAAAATGTGATTTTTTTGCAAATCCCATCTTTGCAGTCACACGCCCGACTCTGGCTCAGGAGAATCCTCACAGAGAGATTTTAGTGTATGTGCACACGTTGCGGATTTTTCCGCACAGAATCCGTAGATAAAATGACCTGCGTTCTCCCTGCGGATTTCGTGTGGATTTCACCTGCGTTTTTACACCTGCTGATTCCTATAATGGAATGGGTGTAAAAACGCTGCAGAATCCGCACACAGAATTGACATGCTGCGGGAAATAAACTGCTGCGTTTCCACATGGAATTTTCCGCAGCATGTGCTCAGCGGTTTTTCATTTCCATAGGAGAACCTGGTACTGTACACCGCATGGAAAACTGCTGCGGATCCACAGGGCCAAATCCGCTGCGGATTGGCAGACTAATCCGCAACGTGTGCCCACACCCTGAGGATTCACAAGTCTGCAGTCACAGACTTACATGGAAAGACTGCAGACTTTTAGCTTAAGGCCGGAGTCACACTGGCGAGGAATACGGGTGAGTGAGAGGCGCAAAAAGCACGCATTAGACACGGACAAATGATTTTCTATGGGTCACTCGCACCAGGCGTATATTTCTCATCTGTATCCTACGCTCCGTGCCAATCGCAGCATGCTGCGATTGTCAGCGTACTACGCCCGTAGTACGCCAATGAAAGTCAATGTGTGCTCAAATAATACAGATTACACACGGAACACACGTGTGACCTGCGAGCAATACGCAGGTCTTTTGGCTGGTGACAGGAAATGGGCCAATCCATCATCAGGAAGCCTAGACATGCAAATGAGCTCAAAAACCGCTCCAGACATCCAGGAAGTACGCCTCCACGGAGTACAGCAGCAGCATGGTGTCCACATACATTAATGTTGAGATGCTAATTGTGCTGGTGCAGGAGCGTCCCGAAATGTGGGACCCACGCGATGCAAATTATGCGAACCGGACAAGAAAGGAGGTGTCATGGAGGCGCATCTGTCGCCAGATGTACCATGACTTTGGTGACAGACCACGTGATGAGCAGCATAAAATTTGTATGTGCAATCATAAAAACATCATTAACCTTAGCGCGCGCTAAAAAATGATTCTACAATCAGCACCCCCCTTCCTGTGCATCTAATTTTATTAGCCTCATGAGGCCGTTACATTTGGATGTGAAACGTGGCTTCACACAGCCATAATTAGGGGTTAGGCCACAAGCTCCTCATCCTCCTAGCCAATAAAATTAGTTTAAGTGTAGCTAATGAGACCCTGGGTATCGGCCCAATTACATATGCCACCATGGGTAGAAAGCACACCCCAGAAGGCCCCATGCCTAGACTACTGTTAGAAAATGTGACCTCTCAAATATGTGATTTTGACAATCTTTCCTGTCACATTGCAGTGGAAGATGTAATGAAACGCTGGTGAAGCATCCGAGACCAGTTCCGCTGGGAACGCCAGCAGCGGTCCAGAAGTGGGGATGCTGGACATGTGAAAAGAAAATATATATACTATGTCCGGCTGAACTTCCTCACCCCAATTCTGGATCTGAGACCGTAAGTACATACCTAACACCACATTACACAAATACATTACACAAATACTTTACAGGGACAAAAATATTGATGTATTTTTGCCTCTGTTCTATTTCATAACAGAACTCAATCCAACCTTACGGATCGAGGAACGGCCTCAGAGGCAGAGCCCATTATAGATCCTGTAGGGGATGAGGTGGCTGGCCCATCTTCTCCCCCTACAAGAAGGATGGCTGAAGATGAGGCATCACAAGACCACACAATGGCTGGCCTACACACCACACCACCAGGACGGTCTTCTGCTGCCACCTCACCCATCCTGGAAGAGCCTGGCAACTTGAGCAGCAGCCCAACTGCCCAGATCAGGTCCTACCCACAGGCTGCTCTAGCATCACGGCGAACAAGAAGAAGGCACCAGGTCACTATTCAAGAGAGCAGGACCAATGTGGACACAGGGGTGCTCAATTATTTGTCCAGAGTAACTACAGATGATGGGGAGGAGGCCTATGCACGTAGCCTCACCCTTTATCTCCGTGCCCTTACCCGTGAGGTCAGGCTCCGTATTAGGGGATGTATTCAGATCCTGCTTGATGCAAGCACCCCCCCAATACCCCATATGAGGTTTTTGAATTTCTGGAGAGGTGGCAGCTCTCACCACGAAATTTAATGCGCATGAGACCATCCACACAGATGCTTGCTCAAGCAGGGTCTGAACAGCCCCTAATACGTGGGCCAACACCTCAACCCCTTCCTCCCCCTACCCAACCGTCTATTCCGCAGCCCCAAATGTCTTCCTCAAGCCAACCACACCAATATGGCCACTTGTACCCACCCAGTGTTGGAGGCTGGTCCCAACCTGGTTGGGGACGATCTGGCTATCTTGGTGGGTATGAGCCACGGGCCTACCAGAGCCAACAAGAAGCCCCTCACCATCATCATTACTCTGGCCAGTATCCCCAACAGTCCCAGGAGACTGGACAATATGAGGATTTATGATTCTGATGGTTGAGATGTCCAGTGAGATGTAACTGGTGCTCCTAATATAAATTAAAAAACAGGTGTTCTCCTTCACCAACATTTAGAACATAATTTAACATTCACATTTTTAAACTATGTTTTCCAAACATATGAAACAATCCATCATGACAGGCAACGCTACCTCACGCCTTTCAGACAGATATTACATGTGTGTAGAAAAGAGAATATTTAAATGCGCTATGCTGTAAAATGAAAGGATGAAAATACACTACTCACTTGCTAACGCCTAGGAAAGGCGTGCTCGCCTTAGTTAAGTAGTCACCTTTTTTGTTAGCAATCTCTAGTAAAAAATTTCTAGGCGACCAACATTCAGAATATCACGCTCTCTCTATGTCTTAACAAGTGAATTTTGTATTTTCATCCTTTCCAGTATAGCATGCTTAAATATTGTCTGTTCTACAGACAGGTAATATCTGTGTGAAAGCTGTGAGGTAGCCTTGCCTATCATGGTGGAATTTTTCTATGATTGGATAACATTATGAGGAAATGTGAGTGTTATCTTGTTGCCTTTATTTTGGTGATGGAGCTCACCTTTTGTTGGCAAATCTAGGTTAATCTAGTCATGCAGCAATGTTGTTTTTGCCTAATGTTTGTTGCTGTTTTGTTATGTAATGTTCATTTTACAAGTTAAAGAAGGCACAAAGGGTCATTTTGGCCATTGCCAAATTTGTCTTATGGCAAAATTATGTTTGCCTTTAAGCGGAAAAAAAAAAGGCAAAACTAAAAATTTGTCTACTCTAGTTAACGTCTCTGTGTGATTTTTCACAATTCCTAACAACATACTAACAGACACCAACCAATGTAATGAAACACTCATAGAATCATAAAGGCTTGAGTAATATATATTTAGACACACTTAAAGCAACAAATTATAACATAGACACAGCATGCTCTTGCCAAGAAGTTGCCCCCTCAGGTGAGATAAAGTAATTAGTGAAAATATCACGCACTTTTAGGCCAGAGAGCGGTCTACGTTGAGGGTTCATAGGTGGTCTCACCCTGCGCACATTGCCCGGCCTACGCACAACACCATCAGAGGAGGAGCAATCATGTATCCTGGTGAAGTTATGCAGAACAACACAGGCTTTCACAACTTCATTCACATTTTGCTCACTCAACTGAATGGCAGACTGGAGTACCCGCCATTTGGCACAAAGAATCCCAAAGGAAAACTCCACCAGTCGCCTAGCACGTGATAGGCGCAAGTTAAAAATTCTGCGCCTGTGGTCAAGGTTGCGCCGGGGATATGGCCTCATGACATTGCGCGATAACTGAAAGGCCTCATCTGCCACAAGGACATAAGGGACTGATTGTTCGGGGGAGCCTGGTAGCTGGCGTGGTGGTGGTAGATCCAACTGGTTGGTGCGTAGCCGCCGAGCCATTATGGAAGTATTGAAGACTCTAGAGTCTCCCGTCCTTCCATATGCCCCAATGTCAACAATTATAAACTTGTATTGAGGGTCTACCAGAGCCAACAATACAACAGAAAAGTATTGTTTATAATTGAAGAATTGGGAGCCTGAGTTCGGTGGCTTACGCACCCTGATATGTTTGCCATCCAGGGCCCCAATACAATTTGGAAACTGGCAGTCCTCCTCAAAGTCCCTTGATATCCTTAACCAGTCTTCCATCCTGGGCTCGGGCATGACCACTTGATGGAGTCTTGTCCAGATTTGTGCACATGTAGACCTCACTATGCCTGAAATGGTTGACTTTCCAATGAGAAACTCATGGTGGAGGGCGGCATAAGACAGGCCAGTGGACAGGAAGCTGTAGAACAACAGAAATAGTAAAGTTTAGAATGTCTAAAGTAAAAAAAATCAGTTACATGCCGACCAAACTTGTTAGGAAATGATAGAGAAAAACACACACATATTTGGTGGCACAATGACTAAGTGATATGCAGGACATATTAGATCTAACATTCTGCTGTGTCCGGTGAAACATATTTGGAGTAAGATGAGGGCATTAAACTTTGTCCAAGAAGGCCAAAAAACATAAATTAGCACACACATTATGAACATAGAGAATGTGGTTGTGTAGTACATACAGTATTGTGAGTAGAAGTCGCTCCTCTGGAGATATGGCTTTGCGCATCCTTGTGTCCTGAAAGGTTATCCCAGGGCGCACTGTCTCCAAGAGTCGATCAAATGTGGCAATGCTCATGCGACAGTATTGGTAAAATTTCTCCGGATGCTCCTGCAGAGAAGAATAGAGGAGGTGAAAATGACCTCTTGTGAGTCGTTGCCTCAAAAGTGGATGGACCCACATGCGTCTCCTCCTCCGCAGATCCACTATCACAGGATATGGTTGCCCAAAGCGCCGTGACAAAAGCCAGGTAAAGAGAACCTGCTCAGTTGTATTGAATCGCAGACCCTCTGCCATGCTGCACAAAGAACACCAACACACCTCGTGAAAGCAAGGTGACAAATGTACAGAATGTAGGCATCCACCTGTTTCTGAGTGTCTAAATAGGGTGCAGGCTAATGATTTAAATTGTTTGCAGGCCTCAAAACCGTTAAATGTCCATTTTGCAAGGCTGCGAGAAAATCTCGCCATACGGATTGCATACGGATGCCACACGGATTACATACGGATGCACACATGCGCAAAATACGCGACCTCACCTTGCTTACGGATGACCTACGGAGCACTATTTAGTGGTCATTCATCCGTATTACGCAAGTAAACTACGGACCGTATTTTGCGCAGGTTAGTGTGACTCCGGCCTAAGACAGGACAACACCTTTAACCCTTAAAAGAAATAACCAACTTATTCAGATCAATACAAAGTTGCAACTTAACAACTTAGATCCAGCTTTTTTGATCAGTAGCCACTACAGCCAGCCTGGAAAAAAACGGCTTATGTGCATCTTCCCATTTTGTGCTTGTGTTATAAGACCAGTGGCCCAAAGTCACTTAACCCGTGAAAAACATCAGTTACTTATCAAAATCTGTGAAAAATGGCTATTTGCCCGTTGGTCTGATGCCCAGAGCCCATTTGGGCCAGTCTAGAGACCTGAATGTGATGCAGGCCATCACTATGTATGTAATACTAGTGTGAGATCAGCGGCTCAAAGTCATTTAACCCCTGAAAAATAACACTTATCCAAATCAAAATCGCCCATCTGCCCACTTTGATGCCAGTTCTGATACCCAGAACACATAGGACAGACTAAAGGGACCTGAATTTGATGTCGAGCATCATGATCTATGTGTATGCAGTGTGATATCAGTGGCCCAAAGTTATTTAACCCTTTCATTGATGCTCAACCTCATTGGCAACATTACCAGGACAAGATTACTCAGGGGATGACTGACTGAAGAAGGACAATATTACTAGTAGTACAAAACATTACTAATAAGACTGTGTTCACACATTGCATTTTTGCAGGGTTTTTTTGCTGCCTTTTTTATGCAAGTTTAAAGCTGCGTTTTACAGTATCAGGAAAGTCTATTAGATTTCAGAAATCTCATGCACACATATTGGTTTTATTTCCCTGACTGATATGGAAAATTGCAGAATTGGCCGGAGCTGAGCCCCCCTGCCCCCCTCAAGGAGGCATAGGCGGAGGCCAGGATGACGGGGGGGTGGTCGGCTACCAGGGGGAGTACCCTGGAGTTGGGGGGTATATAGAGGAGGGGTGTGGGTGTCCCCTTCCTCTTTGGATCTGGCCCCCCACAAGGAGAAGTCACCTTAACATGTCGGACGTGGAGCGGGTTTTGGAGCAGCTGCGAGCGGCGGTGCGGTCACAGCCCCCAGGCTGGCTGGCGTCTCAGGTGGCCAGCATTGTTCCTGGGACGTCCGGAGAGTCTGCAGCAGCAGCGGGGAGGGAGCGGCACTACAGACGGGTGAGGCCTCCCGAGCGGCTCTCACCCGATGCACCCCCCAGGGCCTTGCGACACTGCCGGAGCCCCTCCGGGGACCCTCCAGGCCGGTCGCAGCGTTCTGTGCCGGTCTCTGCTACCCGGCCCTGGAGGAATCCGCAGGCCAGGCGAGGGCCCGCGGCGATGGCTTGGCCGCGGCCTACTTCCAGGCGGGGGGCGGGCCTGTCAGGCGCCGGGCGGCGGCAAGCTCCGGCATCAGCGGGAGGCCGCGGCGGTAACCTCCTCGCCGCGCGGCCTGCCTCCCCCTCCAGCAGAGGGGTGGACATCGGGGGAGCTTCGGCCTGCAGCCTGGCAGGGCTGCCAGCATCACCCCCAGGCAGTGGGGGAACACCGAGTGCGGCAGGGGGCCGCGGCGAAGGGGCCCAGCATCGGCGGTCCGCTTCGGGGGGCCGCTACAAGAGGAGGGGAACGACTCCACACCAGGACCGCGGCCTGCTCCCCTGTGGGGCCGCCAACAGCGATGCCCATGTACAGTGGCTCTTTTCCGGGGGCCTGGAGGCGCAGCGGGGGGCCCTCAGTGCTTCGCTGCAGGAGCCAGCCGTCGCAGCGGGAGCAGACCTCACGGTCTCCCGGTCAGCGTCCATTGCCGGGGTCCCGTCATCGGGGTCCCTCGGGGGGCCCAGTCATCATCATTTGGCTCCTCCTGCGGGGAGTCCCAGAGGTCGACAGCAAGCTGGCAAAGGTACATCCGAGGACCCAGGTTTTCCGGCTGGAGGGCACACAGCCCCCTCGCAGCCCGGTGAGTATGGCTCTGTGTCCCCTGTTTGTCATCCAATTGCAACATCATCCTGGTTGGGTGGGGGGGCCGTTGACGGAATCCCTCGGGTTCAGCGGGGGGTTGGGAATTGGTGGCGTAGCCGCGGCCGGGGGGGTTAACGACGTGCTTGCGGATATGCGTAATTTAGTGTCACGTCTGGAGCGGGGTCTCGCTTCACCGTCACCAGTGGCAGCTTGGGCACAAGCTGGGAGTCCAGCGGGGCGGAGTGGGTCGGATTTGGCCGGGCGCGCAAGTGAACCGGTGTCGGTGTCGGTGCAGACTGAGAAAGAGAAAGAATGTCGCGTGCACTTGGACGATAGAGCGCATGGGGAGGTGTATGTTTGTTTTGAGGGTCAGTTGGGGGCTCATTTAAAGAAAGAAGTAAAGGAGCGCATTTGGAAGGACGAGTATGTGGAAATATTTTCCCTATTGCCATTAGAGAAATTTAATTTGGATAAGGGAAAGAAGGAGGATAGCAAAAAGGAGGATGAAGAGAAGCGTAGATGGCGTCTGATCCCGCAAACGTTCGTTAATTGGCAACAGGCGTTCGCTATTTTGGCGAGTGTCATTGGCAAAAAGTCCCCTGATAATTGCTCGGCGTTATTTTGTTCTTTTGACGCCATCGGGGAGGCCTATAGGGTGTATGGGGGTCAGGCTTGGTTGCGCTATGATGAGCAATTTCGGCAGAGGAAGGCCGTCCGTCTGGCTATCCGTTGGGACCAGAAGGACATTGGGCTGTGGATGCGGGTCATAGCTCAAAATAAATTTGGTAGCTCCTTTCATGGGGGGGCTGGGAGTACCAGCCAGAGTAGCGGCAGTTCCGGCATCTCAGGAGGGGGCGGGCAGGTTCAAACGGGAAATCATAAGTTGGGGGTGTGCTGGCAGTTCAACGACGGCCCGTGTAAATTCGGGGCGAACTGCAAATTTAAACATCTTTGCTCCAACTGCAATAGGATTGGGGGATGAGGGTTACCATGCATAACAGGATAGGGGGTGAGGTGACCATACATAACAGGATTGGGGGATGAGGGATACCATGCATACCAGGATTGGGGGATGAGGGGTACCATGCATACCAGGATTGGGGTATGAGGGGTACCATGCATACCAGGATTGGGGGATGAGGGTTACCATGCATAACAGGATAGGGGGTGAGGTGACCATACATACCAGGATTGGGGGATGAGGGATACCATGCATACCAGGATTGGGGGATGGGGGGTACCATGCATACTAGGATAGGGGGTGAGGGGACCATGCATACCAGGATAGGGGGGTGAGAGGACCGTGCATACCAGGATAGGGGGATGAGGGGTACCATGCATACCAGGAATGGGGGTGAGGGGACCATGCATACCAGGATAGGGATGAGGGAGTACCATGCATACCAGGATAGGGGGGTGAGAGGACTATGTGCATACCAGGATAGGGGGGTGAGAGAACCATGTGTATACCAGGATTGGGGGTTGAGGGGGCCATGCATACCAGGATAGCGGTGGTGAGTGGACTATGCATACCACAAAAGGGGGGGTGAGGGGACCATGCATACCAGGATGAAGAATGGGGTGCCATGCATACCAGGATTGGGGGGTGAGGTGACCATGCATACCAGGATGAAGAATGGCGTGCAATGCATAGCAGGATTGGGGGGGTGAGAGGACCATGCATACCAGGATTGGGGGATGAGGGGTACCATGCATACTAGGATTGGGGGATGAGGGGGACCATGCATACAAGAAAAGGGGGTGAGGGGACCATACATACCAGGATAGGGATGAGGGAGTACCATGCATACCAGGATTGAGGGATGAGGGGTACCATGCATACCAGGATAGGGGGTGAGGGGATCATGCATACCAGGATAGGGATGAGGGAGTACCATGTATACCAGGATTGGGGGGTGAGAGGACCATGCATACCAGGATTGGGGGATGAGGGGTACCATGCATATCAGGATTGGGGGATGAGAGGACTATGCACACCAGGATAGGGGGTGAGGGGACCATACATACCAGGATAGGGGGTGAGGGGGCCATGCATACCAGGATTGGGGGTGAGGGGACCATGCATACCAGGATAGGGATGAGGGAGTACCATGCATACCAGGATTGAGGGGTGAGGGGACCATGCATACCAGGATGAAGACTGGGGTGCCATGCATACCAGGATTGGGGGGTCAGGGTACCATGCATTCCAGGATAGGAATGAGGGGTGCCATGCATACCAGGATAGGAGGGTGGCTGCACATACCAGGATGGGAGACCATATACCAATTAAAATGCTCGCCTCCCGGGCGTAGAATGGGTTCATAGCTAGTATTATAGATCAGGGGGATGAGTAGATTGATATATAATGTAGTTGTGTGAGAAAGCATTTAGTATTACCTGGGTTTTAATCATTGATTCCTTTGCTTTTTCTTGGATTTTCGGGCCAGATGATGGTACTATCCCTAACTGACATATTTCTTTGTACAAGAGTATACAGAGGTAGCTGTCAACCACGGATATTGCTGCCCACTGAACCACAAATCCCAGAAAGAGCAGAAGTTTAAATGATTAACCCCTTCATGACCTCTGACACATATATACATCATAGGTTGTGTCCCTGCATTTGACCTGCAGGTTACTATTGTGAGCCCTCATGCTTTCAGGTACATGAGAGCTGATCTGATCAGCTGTCATGTGCCCCTAACAGCCGTGGGTGTAATCACAATCCACCCGTGGCTGTTAACCTCTTAAATGCTGCTGTCAATTTCCAATGGCAGCATTTATCATGGTCATGTCGGAAACGCATCACTATTCCCGCCCATCAGCGCGCCCGTAACATGAATTCAAGGTGCCAATGGGTTAACATAACAACCCGGGGTCTGCAAGAGAACCCTGTGGTTGTCATTGCTGATCTGCTAGGTGCGCAGCCCTAAGGCCGGCGCTCGTAGCAGATAGCAGGGCTGAAGCGAACAGATGATTGCAGCTTCAAGTCTCCTAAATAGACTATTGAAGCAAGTAAAAAGTAGAAAAAAGTTTTTAAAAATATTAAAAGAATTAAAATAATAAAAGTTCAAATCACCCCCCTTTTGTCCCATTCAAAATAAAAGAATAAACAAAAAAATTCAAATACACATTTATTTGGCATTGCTGCATTCAGAAACACCTGATCTATCAAAATATAAAAATGATTAATCCGATCGATAAATGGTGTAATTAGAGAAAAAAATAAAAACTCTAGAATTAAGTTTCTTTGGTCGCCGCAACATTGCAATAACGGGCGATCAAAAGATCGTATCTGCACCATCATGGTATCAATAAAAACGTCAGCTTGGCGCGCAAAAAATAAGCCCTCACCCAACCCAAGATCATAAAAATTGGAAACGCTAAGGGTCTAGGAAAATGGCGCCATTGTTTTATTATTTTTTTCTTTTTTCTTTTTTACAAACTTTATATTTTTTTTCACCACTTACCATAAATAAAAAAAGAACCTAGACATGATTGGTGTATGAGAACTCGTAATGAGCTGTAGAGTCATAACGGCAGGTCAGTTTTAGAATTTAGTGAACACGAGTTATTGCGAGCCCTTGGGATTACGAACCTCGCAATGGGGTGTAACCACGCAACAGACTGGCGTATGTGCAGACTAACAGCAAACATAAATACCTGGTGTACCTCTCTTGCCACTCCTACCTTGTGTATGAAAAAGCTCTGTCGTTAATACTGTTCGGGTAGAGCTATCCGATAGCGCTATCCATGAAGAAAGTGCACGGGTAGAGCAGCTATCCCATAGCTCTATTCCTAAAGGAAATGAACGGGTAGAGCTATCCCATAGCGATATCCCTCAATGTTCCTGAGTGTAAGCTATTTCACATGGTTGAGCGCACTTGGGATCTGCCCCCAAGGCCCTGCCCATGCCCAATGTTTGGTCCGTAGACCGCGGCTAGGAGTTAGTCCCGCTTTTGTGTGCAACTTTTTTTGGGCTTTTACAGTTGTTAAAAATCTTAATAAATGACTTCTTTGTACACACAGTGACTGCGTCCTCTTCTGGACCCATGTTGATAACTTCATCACTGGCATCAGGCATAGGGATCATGGTGCTTTTGAGGATATCTCTCTCTTTTCCACCACGGGTGCGTGAGGAGTGACATCAGTCACAGTTTTTGTTTTGTCCTCATGCTTTCCTGTAATGTAGAATATTGAAATTAGGTTAAAATCCCACCAAAGACATTTGCAAGGCGTTTGTGTGGGTTTCCTCCAGATTCCTCCCACATTCCAAAGACATACTGATGGAGAATTATGATTGTAAGCCCCAATGGGGACAGTGATAACAATGTAAGTAAAGTTGTGGAATTAATGGCGCTACATACAGTTGAGAAAATAAGCATTTGACACACTGCCAATTTTGCAAGTTTTCCCACCTACAAAGAATGGAGAGGTCTGTAATTTTTTATTGTAGGTACACTTCAACTGTGAGAGACAGAATGTTTAAAAAAATCCAGAAAATCCCATTGTATGATTTTTACATAATCAATTTGCATTTTGTTGCATGAAATAAGTATTTGACACCATAGAAAAACAGAACTTAATATTTGGTACAGAAACCTTTGTTTGCAATTACAGAGGTCATATGTGGTAGTTTTTTCCCAAGTTTGCACACACCGCAGCAAGGATTTTGTCCCCCCCCCCTTCCATACGGATCTGTCAGGTTTCGGTGCTGTCGCTGTGTAACATTGAGTTTCAGCTCCCTCCAAACGTTTCCTTTTAGGTTTAGGTCTGCAGACTGGCTAGGTTCCTCCAGGACATTAAAATGCATCTTATGGAGCCTCTCCTCAGCTGCCCTGGCTGTGTGTTTTGGGTCATTGTCATGATGGAAGAATCAGCTATGACCCATCTTTAACGTTCTTACTGAAGGAAGGATGTTGTTGGCTAAAATCTCACGATACATGACCCCATCTATCCTCCCTTCAATATGGTGCCGTCGTCTTGTCCCCTTTGCAGAAAATGGAATTAATGAACCGTTGTCATATGCCGGTTTTCGGTGAATGACAACTTACTGTAGGGACTGGTACATAGAGATGAATCTCCGCCATTGCTACTTTATCACCCTGAAGAATGTTGAGCTCATAGTTTCTAAGAGTATCATGGCACTTATAGTTTAATGCATTTGCAATTAAGGACATACCTGGTTGGTTTACAAGTTATCATGTATTGGTGCTGCACACATTGTATATTTCTATATTAAGGGCAGCGCAGAGTGTCGCAGGGTCAGCCGTCATGGAGTGGCAGCGTCTTTCTCGCCAACATAGGATGATGTTTGGTTGCTTATGTGGTGGAGCATTTCTCTGCTCATAAATCTATTTGTTTCTCGCCCCCTTTTGCTCCTATTTGTCTATATATGTCTCTGTATTCAGTGGAGCACACTAAAATCTATTCAGTATAATTGGTGTGGCACTATATATTGATGATTAAACTAGCACTGAATAGCGCATACTAGGGAACTGGGGAGAGCCGCCGAGGAGCAAGGGCACCATTGTCGTATCACAAGGGTGCCAACCTCTACTGTTAGGCAGGTGGACAGGAAAGGGGATTACACAGGGGCTCTCCAGGATCATCTACTTATCTATTCAATTTGTCGCCTTTCAGCATTTTAAGTGTGTGTCTTGTATGTTGTTAGTCCTTTTATAAATGGTTAATAAAGGTTTATATTTTAATTAATGGGGTCTTCATATGTGAGCTGATTCCTGAACTTTCTCAGAATCATCCTTACTAGAAGAGGCAAGATCACGTACAGAGCCCCAGACCGAGGAAGATTGACAGTCATCTTGTGTTTCCTCCATTTTCTAATAATTGTGCCAACAGCTGTTGCCTTCTCACCAATTGCCTATTGTGCTGTAGCCCATCCGAGCCTTGAACAGGTCTACAATTTTGTCCCTGATGTCCTTAGACTTCATTTTGGTCTTGGCCATGGTAGAGAGGTTGGAGTGTGATTGATTGTGTGGACAGGTGTCTTTTATACTGGTAACGAGTTCAAACAGGAGCAGTTAGCACAAGTAATGAGCGTAGAGTAGGAGGGCTTCTTAAAGAAAAACTAACAGGTCTGCGAGAGCCAGAATTCTTTCTGGTTAGAAGGTGATCAAACACTTATTTCATGCAATAAAATGCAAATCAATTATGTAAAAATCATAAAATAAATCTAAAAGACCACATTGTAAGATTCCGTCTCTCACAGGTGAAGTGTACCTACAATAAAAACTACAGACCTCTCCATTCTTTGTAGGTGGGAAAACTTGCAAAATTGGCATTGCGTCAAATACCGTATATACTTGCGTATAAGCCGAGATTTTCAGCCCATTTTTTTGGGCTGAAAGTCCCCCTCTCGGCTTATACGCAAGTCATATACGCCAGTGAGTCGGAGGGGGAGGGGTAGTGGGGGTGTCAGATCATACTGACCCCCTGGCGCGTCTCTTCAGCCCCCCTGCCTGTCCCACAGTCTCAGGCGCCTGCCTTCAGCAGTCACGTGGTACCGCTCATTAAAAACATGAATATGCACATATTCATGTCTTTAATGAGTGTTATCACATGACCGATGAAGGCTGGCGCCGAAGACCATGGGAGAACAGGGCTGCAGAGACCGCACCAGGAGGGGGTAAGTATATGTGATATTCACCTGTCCCCGTTCCCACGCTGCTCGCCGCTGCCTGCCACATCCTCTGTCAGTGTCGTTCAGGCAGCAGAGAACGCGCCCCCCATCATATTTATATATTCACTATATTGAGGGTATTATGGAAAGTCTATGGTTACTTACTGGTGCAGACTGGTCTGTGACCCCGGATCGTGTTCAGTTGAAGGTCAATGTGATCTCTTCGTCATATACTCTACATGCCGTTTAAAGACATGGAGTCACTTCCTGACCTAAAACAAAAAGTAAAAACAATGAAAATCAGATGCACCCAATAATGGCAGCACGCCCCTTATCATATTTACACATTCACTATATTGAGGGTATTATGGAAAGTCCATGGTTACTTACTGGTGCAGACTGGTCTGTGACCCCGGATCGTGTTCAGTTGAAGGTCAATGTGATCTCTTCGTCATATACTCTACATGCCGTTTAAAGACATGGAGTCACTTCCTGACCTAAAGCAAAAAGTAAAAACAATGAAAATCAGATGCCCCCAATAATGGCAGCACACCCCTTATCATATTTACACATTCACTATATTGAGGGTATTATGGAAAGTCCATGGTTACTTACTGGTGCAGACTGGTCTGTGGTCCTGGGTCGTGTCCGGTTGTAGGTCGGAGCGATCTCTTGGACCGTCATAGACTCTACATGCCTCTTGGAAAGTGCTAGAAACTCCTACGCGAAAATCGCGGAAAAAACGCGGAATAAACCTCTGCACAAATTGTGCGAATATCGCGCCAAACCGCAGAAACAGTCTCAAAACAAACCCGCAAGTTCCTGATATTGGGCATCTCCACTTGTAGGGTCGTTATCTCCGGGGTTACTTCTCTAGGTAGATCAGTAACGTTTTCTGTAGCCGCTCTCTTGGCTGGTGGCAGCATCTCAGGCTTACTGTTAGAGGAGATGGCCACATCCGTATCTGTTTCAATATCGATGACGACATAATCTGGACCAGGAGAAGAAATGTTGGTGTTCTCAAGGTCATCTGTCTTATTGACCATTGGTCCATCCTCATTTTTTCCTGTTAAAGAGATCAAAGAAATCATAATTTTTTAAAATAAAATATTCTCCATATTTCTTATGGATTATTGCGTCTACTGCTCCTTTACTTCGCAGCCGCCCACTGTAGATAAATGTTAGCGCTTGCTGGGCTCTATGCAGCGCCGACGTTTGTCATGACATGGTCGGTGGTCTTGCAGCGCTCACGACCCCCAGGGTTCTGCAAGCTCTGCGATTCCAGTGCAGAGCGATAGCTCTGACAGGTGTTATCATTCGTGAAGCACCTGAAGGGTTGATAAACTTTTTGAATTTGGTTTTGAGCACTTTGAGGGGTGCAGTTTTTAGAATGGTCTCACTTTTGGGTATTTTCTGTATTAAATGCTCCTGAAAGTAACTTCAAATGTGATGTGGTCCCTAAAAAAATTGTTTTTGCAAATTTAGTTGGAAAAACAAAAAATCGCTGATCAACTTTTAACCCTTTTAACGTCTTAAGAAAAAAACAATTGTGTTTCAAAAATTGTATTGATGATAGATAAACATGTGGGAAATATTATTTATTAACTATTTTGTGTGACAGCACACTGGTTTAAAGACTAAAAAATTTAAAAACTGCAAAATTTTCAGATTTTTCGTCACATTTCCGATATTTTCATACAAAAACACAAATTATATTGAACAAATTTTACCACTATAATGAAGTACAATATGTTATGAAAAAACTATCTCAGAATCAATGTGATCTGTTATAGTGTTCGAGAGCTATAACCACATAAAGGGACACTGGTCAGAATTGGCCTGGTCATGAGGGTGAAAAAAGGCTCCAGCACGAAAGGTTTAAGAGACCATTTTTAAAAGGATGTCCTTCTATTACCGTATATACTCCTGTATAAGCCGAGTTTTTCAGCACACTTGTCCCAGAAAGCCGGCGGGAAAGCGGCGGGACAGCTGGTCACTGGGGCACGAGCCGGCGGCTGTGGCTAAAGCCAGTGCAACTGCTAAGGAGAAATGAATATTTATTTCTCTTATAGCGCGCACAGTGACAGCTGCAGCCGCGAGGGCACGCTGGAGGAGGGTGAGTAGAATGGTTTGTTTTGTTTTTGTAATAGGAAGCATGCATACAAGGATGGGAGAGGGGTAGCAACGCTTACCAGGGCAGGACGGGATGCGGGAACAATGCATACCCGGCTTATACTCGAGTCAATGAGCTTACCCAGTTTTCCGTGGCAAACTTAGGTGTCTATACTCGGGTCGGCTTGTACTCAAGTATGTACGGTAATTACATACCAAATGTCCCCAGAGTAAGTCTATTACCAAGTTATAAAAAAGCCAAAAAAATAACTACCGTATTTTACGTATTATAAGACCCACTTTTTCCCCCAAAATTGTGGGGGAAAATGGGGGTGCGTCTTATAATGCGTATTTACCTTACCGGTACCGTTGCTGGCCACAGGCTGAGATAAGCAGGTTCCCAGCGGTGCTGTGAGTGCCCGACGATGCTGCGCAGGGGTTTCCCGTTCCGCTGTAGGGATCTTCATTGCTACGGGGAGCTTTGCCGAAATTTTGTGAAAGGCAAGATTGATCTCAGCGCTGAAATCTCATCTTCTGAGATCTTGGTGCCGAGATCTCCATCTGCGCATGTGCCTCCCCCATCGTCAGCCATCTTCCCGGAGTCCACCGCACAGGAAACCATGTAACTGCCAGGGGCTCTGGCCTTTCACAAAATGTCAGCAGAGGCCCTCGCAGCACGGAGCACCCCGCAGCTCGAAGCACCCCGCATCACGGAGTCCCCCGCAGCACGAGCACCCCACAGGACCTGAAGCATGGAGCCCCCCCATAGCACACAGCCCCCCGCAGCACAGAGCACCGTGCAGCACAAAATCTCCGCCTCATCCCAGCCTGCAGCATCACCCCACTCCTGTTTCCTCCAGCAGCGACCCTGGGACCCCGCTTCACCGCAGCCACCACCCCCCAGTAAGCAATAAGACGCATGGATTATAAGAAGCACCACCATTTTATTACAAAAAAAGTTTTTTTCTTATTTTTCTCCTCAAAATTTGGGGTGCGTCTTATAATCCGGAGCGTCTTATCATCCGAAAAATACGGTATTTGCACATAGATTTTATAGGCTTGTCCAGGGTTTGAAAAATGTAATTGGTTTGTTTGAAACACAAGACCACCCCTGTCTACAGGTTGTGCCTGTTATTGCAGATTAGCTCCGGTGAAGAGAATGGTATAGAGCTGCAATACCATGAGCAAGCTGAAGATTTTGACGACACAGATTTTTTTTTTTTTTTAAGAAAATGGCAGCCCTGTTTTTCTTATCCTGGAGAACTGCTTTAGTGTTAGATTGGTTAGGCTGTACTTACCACCAATAGGTTTAGCAGGAGTCTCTCTGTCTCCATCAGTAGAACGTTGAGATTCATCATTTCTCCTGGATTTATCCTTTTTCAGATGTCTTTAAAATAGTAAAATAGAAGGTATTTTATGTATTACAAAGTAACAGATCTTTATTCTGCAGAATGAAATATAGACTCATATGTTTCTTCATTCATTTTGTCTTTTACATTCTGTAGAAACATTGGCAATAAGGAAAATTTTGGTAATTATCAACAATTTTTCATGTACATGAAAGTTCAATATGTGTGGATCGTACTGGGTTGTAAGGTAATATGAAGATTAGACAGGAGTGGATTTATTTGAGTGGAATTGAATTCTGCTCATACAAAACTCAGAATGTTGGAGAACACAGATTTTTTGTAATTCACTCCACGCGACTAAAGCAAAGTGGAAGCTAGCGGCAGTCGCCAGCTTGCAGAAGAGTAGAGGGCTGGCAGAAGGATGAGCTCACTTCTCTGACCGACTTCCGCTGCTTTATGCCCAATGGCCAGTTTTCCTCACTACCATCATGCCGCACCTCTGGCCAAGTGGGCCAGAAACTTTGGGCTGAAACTTTGGCTACAAGTGGCCCCGAAAGGTCTCTGCCCATGCATGTCCCAACCAAGAGTCAACACTGGGCTGGAGTTGCGGGCAGAGAGCAGTGGGGGCTTCCGGAGAGGGGCTTGGTTGTATATAAACTTTATTTTCTTCTTACATCTTCCATTTATTACCATCTGGGACTGGGGAGACCCCAGAGCATAATAGGGAACAATCAATATGTGAAGAATAATTTTGCTGTGAATTGAACCTCTAAATAAAATCTGCTGATTTGGCTGAATTTTGTCAGAGCCTCTCATCAGTAATAAAGATGGAATTTTTGCAGACTCCCATGTACAATATAAATCATCCTTTACAATTCTTACCTACATATGGCGTTACAGATGACACCAAGGAATGTTCCAAGGAAGAATATGATAACTACAAAATAAATGACTTTATTCCAAGGGATCTTTGGAGGAACGATACCATCCACTGAAAAAGAAGAGAAAATACAAATATTATCTATATATCCAGGAAATTGTCTGTAATCCACTGCCATTATTATCGAAGCAGTCCTATAAAGGGAATCTGTCACCAGGCTTTTGCCATCTTATCAGAGAGAACCATAATGTAGAAGCATAGACCTTTACTATAGCGATGTGTCAACTACTGGACTGTTTCAATAGAATCACTGTTTTACCAGCAATCGATTATCACTACAGGATAACTGGTCTTGTGCCTGCCTCCTAGTCCAGCCAGACCCCCAGCAATACACAATTTAAGCACAAGCTGTGGCGGGGTTATACACAGCTGAAAAACTGAGCTCTGCTCAGTCTGCAGCAGAGAAAACTGTGACTCTATTATATAGTCTACTAGCTGAAGAGCCCGGTGCTGCCCGGGCATAGTAACTAACTGTGGCTAGTTACAACAAATTATAATTATCCTCCATCCCATAGTCCCGTGCCCATATACCCATTATACATATCCACCATCATACATATTCTCCATCCCATAGTCCCATGCCCATATACCCATCATACATCCTCCATCCCATAGTCCCGTGCCCATATACTCATCATACATATTCTCCATCCCATAGTCCCATGCCGATATACCCATCATACATCCTCCATCCCATAGTCCCGTGCCCATACACCCATCATACATATTCGCCATCCCATAGCCGAGTGCCCATATACCCATCACACATCCTTCATCTCATAGTCCCATGCCCATATACCCATCACACATGCTCCATCCCATAGTCCCGTGCCCATATACCCATCATACATATCCTCCATCCCATAGTCCCGTGCCCATATGCCCATCACACATCCTCCATCCCATAGTCCTGTGCCCATATACCCGTCATACATATCCACCATCCCATAGTCCAGTGCCCATATACGCATCACACATCCTCCATCCCATAGTCCCGTGCCCATATACCCGTCATACATATCCACCATCC
The DNA here is from genome assembly GCF_039654945.1 of Dendrobates tinctorius. Lineage (NCBI taxonomy): Eukaryota > Metazoa > Chordata > Amphibia > Anura > Dendrobatidae > Dendrobates > Dendrobates tinctorius. The sequence continues at coordinate 11,410,458 of NW_027361872.1, forward strand.
CATAGGCCGTGCCCATATACCCGTCATACATATCCTCCATCCCATAGTCCAGTGCCCATATACCCATCACACATCCTCCATTCCATAGTCCCATGTCCATATTCCCATCATACATATTCTCCATCCCATAGTCCCATGCCCATATACCCATCATACATATCCTACATCCCATAGTCGAGTGCCCATGTACCCATCACACATATCCTCCATCCCATAGTTCCATGCCCATATACCCATCATACATATCCTCCATCCCATAGTCCAGTAACCATATACCCATCACACATCCTCCATTCCATAGTCCCATGCCCATATACCCATCATACATATTCTCCATCCCATAGTTCCATGCCCATAAACCCATCATACATATTCGCCAACCCATAGTCAAGTGCCCATATACCCGTCATACATATCCACCATCCCATAGGCCCGTGCCCATGTCCCCGTCATGCATATCCTCCATCCCATAGTCCAGTGCCCATATACCCATCACACATCCTCCATTCCATAGTCCCATGCCCATATACCCATCATACATATTCTCCATCCCATAGTCCCATGCCCATATACCCATCATACATATTCGCCATCCCATTGTCCCGTGCCCATATACCCGTCAAACATATCCTCCATCCCACAGTCAAGTGCCCATTTACCATCACACATCATCCATCCCATAGTCCCATGCCCATATATCCATCACACATCCTCCATCCCATAAACCGTGCCCATATACCCATCATACATATCCTCCATCCCATAGTCCCGTGCCCATATACCCATCATACATATCCTCCATCCCATAGTCCAGTGACCATATACCCATCACACATCCTCCATCCCATAGTCCCGTGCCCATATACCGGTCATACATATCCTCCATCCCATAGTCCCATGCCCATATACCCATCATACATATCCACCATCCCATAGTCCCGTGCCCATATACCCGTCAAACAAATCCTCCATCCCATAGTCAAATGCCCATATACCCATCACACATCCTCCATCCCATAGTCCCGTGCCCATATATCCATCACGCACCCTCCATCCCATAAGCCCGTTCCCATATACCCATCATACATATCCTCCATCCCATAGTCGAGTGCCCGTATATCCATCACACATCCTTCATCTCATAGTCCCATGCCCATATACCCATCATACATATCTGCCATTCCATAGTCCCGTGCCAATATACCCGTCATATATATCCTCCATCCCATAGTCGAGTGCCCATATACCCATCACACATCCTCCATCCCATAGTCCCATGCCCATATACCCATCACACATCCTCCATCCCATAGTCCCATGTTCATATAACATCATACATATTCGCCATCCCATAGTCGAGTGCCCATATACCCATCATACATATCCTCCATCCCATAGTCCAGCATAGGTCCGTGCCTATATACCCATCATACATATCCTCCATCCCATAGTCCAGTGCCCATATACCCATCACACATCCTCCATCCCTTAGTCCCGTGCCCATAACCGGTCATACATATCGTCCATCCCATAGTCCCGTGCCCATATACCCGTCATACATATCCTCCATCCCATAGTCCAGTGCCCATATACTCATCACACATCCTCCATCGCATAGTCCCGTGCCCATATACCCATCACACATCCTCCATCCCATAGTCCCATGCCCATATACCCATCATACATATTCTCCATCCCATAGTCCCATGCCCATATACCCATCATACATATCCTCAATCCCATAGTCCAGTGCCCATATGCCCATCACACATCCTCCATCCCATAGTCCCATGACCATATACCCGTCATACATATCCTCCATCGCATAGTCCAGTGCCCATATACCCATCACACATCCTCCATTCCATAGTCAACCATTATGACATCATAATGAGCGGCGGCAGGGCTTGCAACCTATGATGACATCAGCATCGCCATGGCAACCATTGTGACATCATGAGGGGCGGGGCTTGATACACACACACTGTTTCCCCAGTATGCAAATAGGGGCATTGTGACATCATAATGAGGGGCGGGGCTTGACGCGCACACACTTTTTCCCCAGTATATAGACAGGGGCAGAATTGCTTGGTGAATTGGAATGCGCGGGGTTAAAATTTCGCCTCACAACATAGCTTAGGACGCTCCCGGGGTCCAGACGTGCGACTGTGCCAAATTTTTCGGCTGTAGCTGCGACGGTGCGGATGCCTATCCCGGACATACACACACCTACATACACACTTTGAGCTTTATATATTAGTTTGGACGGTAGGACCCTGCATGACGATTAAAAATATGGGACCGTAGTTTTGCTAAATTATGTCTCAGGGATTATGAAAAAAAATAATTCAAAATACCCATTTGTTATCGCTGCATTTGTAAAAGTTCGATCTATCAAAATCTAAACTAAATTTATCTGACCAGTATACAGCATAATGAGAAAAAAAAATCGAAATTGCCAGAATGAAATTCTTTGGCAGCCGCAAGATTGCAATAAAAAGCGATAAAAAACCATAGTATCTACCCCAAAATGGTATCAGTAAAAAGATCAACTCAGGGCGCAAAAAATAAGCCTTCACCCAGCCTAATGAGGTTTACCCCATAATATGTGAATATTTGGAAAAGTACTTACCTGCTGGGGTCGTATGCGTGGGCAAGGAATCATGGCGCTGGGTGATGAGAGGCGCGCCTTCCACAGATGCTAATAGCAAACTCACGATTAGAAGAAATCGAAAGAGCATTTTAGCTTGGAGAAATATCGCTGAATGTGTAACACACAGGGAGTTATCGCTGAATGTGTAACACACAGGGAGTCTTGTCAGACAAAGCCTCTTCCTGCAGCGTCACTCCTTATAACCACACATTCCGTGATGTCACAATGGAGATCTCAGTGTGACATCACGAGGAGCGGAACACCAGTGATGTCACAATGGGCCAGATAGCTGCAACTACTCAACATGGAGCAGCTCCATCCATCTATGTATGATTAATATAATATTAATGTATAAGGACCAATCCATGTTGGGGCAATTCTACTGTATTTTGGCAAACAAGGGACATCAGGGGTGGATTAAGGGTAGCCAGGGCCCCGGGCTCTTCAGACTCTGTGGGCCCCCCGGTCATGTGACGGGATCATGCGACGGGGTCATCATATACCTGAAACAGATTATTCCAGAAAAATAGTTGCTGAGTGAAACTATAACCTGTCAAACATCCATTGATCTAGTCAATTTACCCTTCAGTTAGGAAGAAAAAAATAAAAACCACTTTAAGCCATACTATTGAACTGTCCAATTTTAATCTGTAAACAAGACTGTCGCCAATTTTCGCAAGTTTCTCATCAAAAGTGCAACGCAAAACAGTTGAAAAAACATTTAAAGTATCACATTTCCAAAAAAAGACACAAAGAAAACCACGTGTATAAAGGGCTCGTGCATACCAGTGCTCAAGTTAAAAAATGGTTTGGTCTCACCATTGTAGTAGACGTATTTTCATAGAGGGTCCATTTTTCATGAGAAGGGAAAGGACAGAAATAATTTTCTCTGACTCTCTGTCGTGCCCCTGTATAGCTCCTGTTCTTAGAAGGACAGGCCTCAAGTGTGCCCACTATGGATAACCCACCATCCACAGATAGTTTGCAACTTCCCTACACGTTTCCTCCCCATTTCTGGGGATTCATCAGGGGAACTACCCAAATTAATTCTGTGGTAGAATTATCATTGTATATCCGTCTTCATTATAGGGCCCTGCAGTGGCAGAAGGTCCCTAGAGCCAATGTGGCTGTCTGTGCCTCCGCCTATGTGTGGGCCATTGGTGTGCCCAGGAGCTATACAGGGGCACAATTGGGAGTCAAAGAAAATTATTCCTGTCCTATCCCCTCCCCTTCTCATGAAAAAGTGGACCCTCTATTAAAATACATTGTATTAAAAGTTATGTTTTAATAATAGCGGAGACTCCCCTAGCTCTACTCAGTCTGTGACCCCGGGAGTACTGTCATAGTGATAACACCTAGGCACTATAGCTGAGTGTGTGAATCTGTATGGCAGAAACCTTCATGATGAACCCATCTGTGCTGTGTATTAGCCACAAATCTCTTCACGGTACAATGATCACGCTTACGTTTTTCACAAAAATGTGATTTTTTTGCAAATCCCATCTTTGCAGTCACACGCCCGACTCTGGTTTAGGAGAATCCTCACAGAGAGATTTTAGTGTATGTGCACACGTTGCGGATTTTTCCGCACAGAATCCGTAGATAAAATGACCTGCGTTCTCCCTGCGGATTTCGTGTGCATTTCACCTGCGTTTTTACACCTGCTGATTCCTATAATGGAATGGGTGTAAAAACGCTGCAGAATCCGCACACAGAATTGACATGCTGCGGGAAATAAACTGCTGCGTTTCCACATGGAATTTTCCGCAGCATGTGCTCAGCGGTTTTTCATTTCCATAGGAGAACCTGGTACTGTACACCGCATGGAAAACTGCTGCGGATCCACAGGGCCAAATCCGCTGCGGATTGGCAGACTAATCCGCAACGTGTGCCCACACCCTGAGGATTCACAAGTCTGCAGTCACAGACTTACATGGAAAGACTGCAGACTTTTAGCTTAAGGCCGGAGTCACACTGGCGAGGAATACGGGTGAGTGAGAGGCGCAAAAAGCACGCATTAGACACGGACAAATGATTTTCTATGGGTCACTCGCACCAGGCGTATATTTCTCATCTGTATCCTACGCTCCGTGCCAATCGCAGCATGCTGCGATTGTCAGCGTACTACGCACGTAGTACACCAATGAAAGTCAATGTGTGCTCAAATAATACAGATTACACACGGAACACACGTGTGACCTGCGAGCAATACGCAGGTCTTTTGGCTGGTGACAGGAAATGGGCCAATCCATCATCAGGAAGCCTAGACATGCAAATGAGCTCAAAAACCGCTCCAGACATCCAGGAAGTACGCCTCCACGGAGTACAGCAGCAGCATGGTGTCCACATACATTAATGTTGAGATGCTAATTGTGCTGGTGCAGGAGCGTCCCGAAATGTGGGACCCACGCGATGCAAATTATGCGAACCGGACAAGAAAGGAGGCGTCATGGAGGCGCATCTGTCGCCAGATGTACCATGACTTTGGTGACAGACCACGTGATGAGCAGCATAAAATTTGTATGTGCAATCATAAAAACATCATTAACCTTAGCGCGCGCTAAAAAATGATTCTACAATCAGCACCCCCCTTCCTGTGCATCTAATTTTATTAGACTCATGAGGCCGTTACATTTGGATGTGAAACGTGGCTTCACACAGCCATAATTAGGGGTTAGGCCACAAGCTCCTCATCCTCCTAGCCAATAAAATTAGTTTAAGTGTAGCTAATGAGACCCTGGGTATCGGCCCAATTACATATGCCACCATGGGTAGAAAGCACACCCCAGAAGGCCCCATGCCTAGACTACTGTTAGAAAATGTGACCTCTCAAATATGTGATTTTGACAATCTTTCCTGTCACATTGCAGTGGAAGATGTAATGAAACGCTGGCGAAGCATCCGAGACCAGTTCCGCTGGGAACGCCAGCAGCAGTCCAGAAGTGGGGATGCTGGACATGTGAAAAGAAAATATATATACTATGTCCGGCTGAACTTCCTCACCCCAATTCTGGATCTGAGACCGTAAGTACATACCTCACACCACATTACACAAATACATTACACAAATACTTTACAGGGACAAAAATATTGATGTATTTTTGCCTCTGTTCTATTTCATAACAGAACTCAATCCAACCTTACGGATCGAGGAACGGCCTCAGAGGCAGAGCCCATTATAGATCCTGTAGGGGATGAGGTGGCTGGCCCATCTTCTCCCCCTACAAGAAGGATGGCTGAAGATGAGGCATCACAAGACCACACAATGGCTGGCCTACACACCACACCACCAGGACGGTCTTCTGCTGCCACCTCACCCATCCTGGAAGAGCCTGGCAACTTGAGCAGCAGCCCAACTGCCCAGATCAGGTCCTCCCCACAGGCTGCTCTAGCATCACGGCGAACAAGAAGAAGGCACCAGGTCACTATTCAAGAGAGCAGGACCAATGTGGACACAGGGGTGCTCAATTATTTGTCCAGAGTAACTACAGATGATGGGGAGGAGGCCTATGCACGTAGCCTCACCCTTTATCTCCGTGCCCTTACCCGTGAGGTCAGGCTCCGTATTAGGGGATGTATTCAGATCCTGCTTGATGCAAGCACCCCCCCAATACCCCATATGAGGTTTTTGAATTTCTGGAGAGGTGGCAGCTCTCACCACGAAATTTAATGCGCATGAGACCATCCACACAGATGCTTGCTCAAGCAGGGTCTGAACAGCCCCTAATACGTGGGCCAACACCTCAACCCCTTCCTCCCCCTACCCAACCGTCTATTCCGCAGCCCCAAATGTCTTCCTCAAGCCAACCACACCAATATGGCCACTTGTACCCACCCAGTGTTGGAGGCTGGTCCCAACCTGGTTGGGGACGATCTGGCTATCTTGGTGGGTATGAGCCACGGGCCTACCAGAGCTAACAAGAAGCCCCTCACCATCATCATTACTCTGGCCAGTATCCCCAACAGTCCCAGGAGACTGGACAATATGAGGATTTATGATTCTGATGGTTGAGATGTCCAGTGAGATGTAACTGGTGCTCCTAATATAAATTAAAAAACAGGTGTTCTCCTTCACCAACATTTAGAACATAATTTAACATTCACATTTTTAAACTATGTTTTCCAAACATATGAAACAATCCATCATGACAGGCAACGCTACCTCACGCCTTTCAGACAGATATTACATGTGTGTAGAAAAGAGAATATTTAAATGCGCTATGCTGTAAAATGAAAGGATGAAAATACACTACTCACTTGCTAACGCCTAGGAAAGGCGTGCTCGCCTTAGTTAAGTAGTCACCTTTTTTGTTAGCAATCTCTAGTAAAAAATTTCTAGGCGACCAACATTCAGAATATCACGCTCTCTCTATGTCTTAACAAGTGAATTTTGTATTTTCATCCTTTCCAGTATAGCATGCTTAAATATTGTCTGTTCTACAGACAGGTAATATCTGTGTGAAAGCTGTGAGGTAGCCTTGCCTATCATGGTGGAATTTTTCTATGATTGGATAACATTATGAGGAAATGTGAGTGTTATCTTGTTGCCTTTATTTTGGTGATGGAGCTCACCTATTGTTGGCAAATCTAGGTTAATCTAGTCATGCAGCAATGTTGTTTTTGCCTAATGTTTGTTGCTGTTTTGTTATGTAATGTTCATTTTACAAGTTAAAGAAGGCACAAAGGGTCATTTTGGCCATTGCCAAATTTGTCTTATGGCAAAATTATGTTTGCCTTTAAGCGGAAAAAAAAAAAGGCAAAACTAAAAATTTGTCTACTCTAGTTAACGTCTCTGTGTGATTTTTCACAATTCCTAACAACATACTAACAGACACCAACCAATGTAATGAAACACTCATAGAATCATAAAGGCTTGAGTAATATATATTTAGACACACTTAAAGCAACAAATTATAACATAGACACAGCATGCTCTTGCCAAGAAGTTGCCCCCTCAGGTGAGATAAAGTAATTAGTGAAAATATCACGCACTTTTAGGCCAGAGAGCGGTCTACGTTGAGGGTTCATAGGTGGTCTCACCCTGCGCACATTGCCCGGCCTACGCACAACACCATCAGAGGAGGAGCAATCATGTATCCTGGTGAAGTTATGCAGAACAACACAGGCTTTCACAACTTCATTCACATTTTGCTCACTCAACTGAATGGCAGACTGGAGTACCCGCCATTTGGCACAAAGAATCCCAAAGGAAAACTCCACCAGTCGCCTAGCACGTGATAGGCGCAAGTTAAAAATTCTGCGCCTGTGGTCAAGGTTGCGCCGGGGATATGGCCTCATGACATTGCGCGATAACTGAAAGGCCTCATCTGCCACAAGGAGATAAGGGACTGATTGTTCGGGGGAGCCTGGTAGCTGGCGTGGTGGTGGTAGATCCAACTGGTTGGTGCGTAGCCGCCGAGCCATTATGGAAGTATTGAAGACTCTAGAGTCTCCCGTCCTTCCATATGCCCCAATGTCAACAATTATAAACTTGTATTGAGGGTCTACCAGAGCCAACAATACAACAGAAAAGTATTGTTTATAATTGAAGAATTGGGAGCCTGAGTTCGGTGGCTTACGCACCCTGATATGTTTGCCATCCAGGGCCCCAATACAATTTGGAAACTGGCAGTCCTCCTCAAAGTCCCTTGATATCCTTAACCAGTCTTCCATCCTGGGCTCGGGCATGACCACTTGATGGAGTCTTGTCCAGATTTGTGCACATGTAGACCTCACTATGCCTGAAATGGTTGACTTTCCAATGAGAAACTCATGGTGGAGGGCGGCATAAGACAGGCCAGTGGACAGGAAGCTGTAGAACAACAGAAATAGTAAAGTTTAGAATGTCTAAAGTAAAAAAAATCAGTTACATGCCGACCAAACTTGTTAGGAAATGATAGAGAAAAACACACACATATTTGGTGGCACAATGACTAAGTGATATGCAGGACATATTAGATCTAACATTCTGCTGTGTCCGGTGAAACATATTTGGAGTAAGATGAGGGCATTAAACTTTGTCCAAGAAGGCCAAAAAACATAAATTAGCACACACATTATGAACATAGAGAATGTGGTTGTGTAGTACATACAGTATTGTGAGTAGAAGTCGCTCCTCTGCAGATATGGCTTTGCGCATCCTTGTGTCCTGAAAGGTTATCCCAGGGCGCACTGTCTCCAAGAGTCGATCAAATGTGGCAATGCTCATGCGACAGTATTGGTAAAATTTCTCCGGATGCTCCTGCAGAGAAGAATAGAGGAGGTGAAAATGACCTCTTGTGAGTCGTTGCCTCAAAAGTGGATGGACCCACATGCGTCTCCTCCTCCGCGGATCCACTATCACAGGATATGGTTGCCCAAAGCGCCGTGACAAAAGCCAGGTAAAGAGAACCTGCTCAGTTGTATTGAATCGCAGACCCTCTGCCATGCTGCACAAAGAACACCAACACACCTCGTGAAAGCAAGGTGACAAATGTACAGAATGTAGGCATCCACCTGTTTCTGAGTGTCTAAATAGGGTGCAGCCTAATGATTTAAATTGTTTGCAGGCCTCAAAACCGTTAAATGTCCATTTTGCAAGGCTGCGAGAAAATCTCGCCATACGGATTGCATACGGATGCCACACGGATTACATACGGATGCACACATGCGCAAAATACGCGACCTCACCTTGCTTACGGATGACCTACGGAGCACTATTTAGTGGTCATTCATCCGTATTACGCAAGTAAACTACGGACCGTATTTTGCGCAGGTTAGTGTGACTCCGGCCTAAGACAGGACAACACCTTTAACCCTTAAAAGAAATAACCAACTTATTCAGATCAATACAAAGTTGCAACTTAACAACTTAGATCCAGCTTTTTTGATCAGCAGCCACTACAGCCAGCCTGGAAAAAAACGGCTTATGTGCATCTTCCCATTTTGTGCTTGTGTTATAAGACCAGTGGCCCAAAGTCACTTAACCCGTGAAAAACATCAGTTACTTATCAAAATCTGTGAAAAATGGCTATTTGCCCGTCGGTCTGATGCCCAGAGCCCATTTGGGCCAGTCTAGAGACCTGAATGTGATGCAGGCCATCACTATGTATGTAATACTAGTGTGAGATCAGCGGCTCAAAGTCATTTAACCCCTGAAAAATAACACTTATCCAAATCAAAATCGCCCATCTGCCCACTTTGATGCCAGTTCTGATACCCAGAACACATAGGACAGACTAAAGGGACCTGAATTTGATGTCGAGCATCATGATCTATGTGTATGCAGTGTGATATCAGTGGCCCAAAGTTATTTAACCCTTTCATTGATGCTCAACCTCATTGGCAACATTACCAGGACAAGATTACTCAGGGGATGACTGACTGAAGAAGGACAATATTACTAGTAGTACAAAACATTACTAATAAGACTGTGTTCACACATTGCATTTTTGCAGGGTTTTTTTGCTGCTTTTTTTATGCAAGTTTAAAGCTGCGTTCTACAGTATCAGGAAAGTCTATTAGATTTCAGAAATCTCATGCACACATATTGGTTTTATTTCCCTGACTGATATGGAAAATTGCAGAATTGGCCGGAGCTGAGCCCCCCTGCCCCCCTCAAGGAGGCATAGGCGGAGGCCAGGATGACGGGGGGGGTGGTCGGCTACCAGGGGGAGTACCCTGGAGTTGGGGGGTATATAGAGGAGGGGTGTGGGTGTCCCCTTCCTCTTTGGATCTGGCCCCCCACAAGGAGAAGTCACCTTAACATGTCGGACGTGGAGCGGGTTTTGGAGCAGCTGCGAGCGGCGGTGCGGTCACAGCCCCCAGGCTGGCTGGCGTCTCAGGTGGCCAGCATTGTTCCTGGGACGTCCGGAGAGTCTGCAGCAGCAGCGGGGAGGGAGCGGCACTACAGACAGGTGAGGCCTCCCGAGCGGCTCTCACCCGATGCACCCCCCAGGGCCTTGCGACACTGCCGGAGCCCCTCCGGGGACCCTCCAGGCCGGTCGCAGCGTTCTGTGCCGGTCTCCGCTACCCGGCCCTGGAGGAATCCGCAGGCCAGGCGAGGGCCCGCGGCGATGGCTTGGCCGCGGCCTACTTCCAGGCGGGGGGCGGGCCTGTCAGGCGCCGGGCGGCGGCAAGCTCCGGCATCAGCGGGAGGCCGCGGCGGTAACCTCCTCGCCGCGCGGCCTGCCTCCCCCTCCAGCAGAGGGGTGGACATCTGGGGAGCTTCGGCCTGCAGCCTGGCAGGGCTGCCAGCATCACCCCCAGGCAGTGGGGGAACACCGAGTGCTGCAGGGGGCCGCGGCGAAGGGGCCCAGCATCGGCGGTCCGCTTCGGGGGCCGCTACAAGAGGAGGGGGACGACTCCACACCAGGACCGCGGCCTGCTCCCCTGTGGGGCCGCCAACAGCGATGCCCATGTACAGTGGCTCTTTTCCGGGGGCCTGGAGGCGCAGCGGGGGGCCCTCAGTGCTTCGCTGCAGGAGCCAGCCGTGGCAGCGGGAGCAGACCTCACGGTCTCCCGGTCAGCGTCCATTGCCGGGGTCCCGTCATCGGGGTCCCTCGGGGGGCCCAGTCATCATCATTTGGCTCCTCCTGCGGGGAGTCCCAGAGGTCGACAGCAAGCTGGCAAAGGTACATCCGAGGACCCAGGTTTTCCGGCTGGAGGGCACACAGCCCCCTCGCAGCCCGGTGAGTATGGCTCTGTGTCCCCTGTTTGTCATCCAATTGCAACATCATCCTGGTTGGGTGGGGGGGCCGTTGACGGAATCCCTCGGGTTCAGCGGGGGGTTGGGAATTGGTGGCGTAGCCGCGGCCGGGGGGGTTAACGACGTGCTTGCGGATATGCGTAATTTAGTGTCACGTCTGGAGCGGGGTCTCGCTTCACCGTCACCAGTGGCAGCTTGGGCACAAGCTGGGAGTCCAGCGGGGCGGAGTGGGTCGGATTTGGCCGGGCGCGCAAGTGAACCGGTGTCGGTGTCGGTGCAGACTGAGAAAGAGAAAGAATGTCGCGTGCACTTGGACGATAGAGCGCATGGGGAGGTGTATGTTTGTTTTGAGGGTCAGTTGGGGGCTCATTTAAAGAAAGAAGTAAAGGAGCGCATTTGGAAGGACGAGTATGTGGAAATATTTTCCCTATTGCCATTAGAGAAATTTAATTTGGATAAGGGAAAGAAGGAGGATAGCAAAAAGGAGGATGAAGAGAAGCGTAGATGGCGTCTGATCCCGCAAACGTTCGTTAATTGGCAACAGGCGTTCGCTATTTTGGCGAGTGTCATTGGCAAAAAGTCCCCTGATAATTGCTCGGCGTTATTTTGTTCTTTTGACGCCATCGGGGAGGCCTATAGGGTGTATGGGGGTCAGGCTTGGTTGCGCTATGATGAGCAATTTCGGCAGAGGAAGGCCGTCCGTCTGGCTATCCGTTGGGACCAGAAGGACATTGGGCTGTGGATGCGGGTCATAGCTCAAAATAAATTTGGTAGCTCCTTTCATGGGGGGGCTGGGAGTACCAGCCAGAGTAGCGGCAGTTCCGGCATCTCAGGAGGGGGCGGGCAGGTTCAAACGGGAAATCATAAGTTGGGGGTGTGCTGGCAGTTCAACGACGGCCCGTGTAAATTCGGGGCGAACTGCAAATTTAAACATCTTTGCTCCAACTGCAATAGGATTGGGGGATGAGGGTTACCATGCATAACAGGATAGGGGGTGAGGTGACCATACATAACAGGATTGGGGGATGAGGGATACCATGCATACCAGGATTGGGGGATGAGGGGTACCATGCATACCAGGATTGGGGTATGAGGGGTACCATGCATACCAGGATTGGGGGATGAGGGTTACCATGCATAACAGGATAGGGGGTGAGGTGACCATACATACCAGGATTGGGGGATGAGGGATACCATGCATACCAGGATTGGGGGTACCATGCATACTAGGATAGGGGGTGAGGGGACCATGCATACCAGGATAGGGGGGTGAGAGGACCGTGCATACCAGGATAGGGGGATGAGGGGTACCATGCATACCAGGAATGGGGGTGAGGGGACCATGCATACCAGGATAGGGATGAGGGAGTACCATGCATACCAGGATAGGGGGGTGAGAGGACTATGTGCATACCAGGATAGGGGGGTGAGAGAACCATGTGTATACCAGGATTGGGGGTTGAGGGGGCCATGCATACCAGGATAGCGGTGGTGAGTGGACTATGCATACCACAAAAGGGGGGGTGAGGGGACCATGCATACCAGGATGAAGAATGGGGTGCCATGCATACCAGGATTGGGGGGTGAGGTGACCATGCATACCAGGATGAAGAATGGCGTGCAATGCATAGCAGGATTGGGGGGGTGAGAGGACCATGCATACCAGGATTGGGGGATGAGGGGTACCATGCATACTAGGATTGGGGGATGAGGGGGACCATGCATACAAGGAAAGGGGGTGAGGGGACCATACATACCAGGATAGGGATGAGGGAGTACCATGCATACCAGGATTGAGGGATGAGGGGTACCATGCATACCAGGATAGGGGGTGAGGGGACCATGCATACCAGGATAGGGATGAGGGAGTACCATGTATACCAGGATTGGGGGGTGAGAGGACCATGCATACCAGGATTGGGGGATGAGGGGTACCATGCATATCAGGATTGGGGGATGAGAGGACTATGCACACCAGGATAGGGGGTGAGGGGACCATACATACCAGGATAGGGGGTGAGGGGGCCATGCATACCAGGATTGGGGGTGAGGGGACCATGCATACCAGGATAGGGATGAGGGAGTACCATGCATACCAGGATTGAGGGGTGAGGGGACCATGCATACCAGGATGAAGACTGGGGTGCCATGCATACCAGGATTGGGGGGTCAGGGTACCATGCATTCCAGGATAGGAATGAGGGGTGCCATGCATACCAGGATAGGAGGGTGGCTGCACATACCAGGATGGGAGACCATATACCAATTAAAATGCTCGCCTCCCGGGCGTAGAATGGGTTCATAGCTAGTATTATAGATCAGGGGGATGAGTAGATTGATATATAATGTAGTTGTGTGAGAAAGCATTTAGTATTACCTGGGTTTTAATCATTGATTCCTTTGCTTTTTCTTGGATTTTCGGGCCAGATGATGGTACTATCCCTAACTGACATATTTCTTTGTACAAGAGTATACAGAGGTAGCTGTCAACCACGGATATTGCTGCCCACTGAACCACAAATCCCAGAAAGAGCAGAAGTTTAAATGATTAACCCCTTCATGACCTCTGACACATATATACATCATAGGTTGTGTCCCTGCATTTGACCTGCAGGTTACTATTGTGAGCCCTCATGCTTTCAGGTACATGAGAGCTGATCTGATCAGCTGTCATGTGCCCCTAACAGCCGTGGGTGTAATCACAATCCACCCGTGGCTGTTAACCTCTTAAATGCTGCTGTCAATTTCCAATGGCAGCATTTATCATGGTCATGTCGGAAACGCATCACTATTCCCGCCCCTCAGCGCGCCCGTAACATGAATTCAAGGTGCCAATGGGTTAACATAACAACCCGGGGTCTGCAAGAGAACCCTGTGGTTGTCATTGCTGATCTGCTAGGTGCGCAGCCCTAAGGCCGGCGCTCGTAGCAGATAGCAGGGCTGAAGCGAACAGATGATTGCAGCTTCAAGTCTCCTAAATAGACTATTGAAGCAAGTAAAAAGTAGAAAAAAGTTTTTAAAAATATTAAAAGAATTAAAATAATAAAAGTTCAAATCACCCCCCTTTTGTCCCATTCAAAATAAAAGAATAAACAAAAAAATTCAAATACACATTTATTTGGCATTGCTGCATTCAGAAACACCTGATCTATCAAAATATAAAAATGATTAATCCGATCGATAAATGGTGTAATTAGAGAAAAAAATAAAAACTCTAGAATTAAGTTTCTTTGGTCGCCGCAACATTGCAATAACGGGCGATCAAAAGATCGTATCTGCACCATCATGGTATCAATAAAAACGTCAGCTTGGCGCGCAAAAAATAAGCCCTCACCCAACCCAAGATCATAAAAATTGGAAACGCTAAGGGTCTAGGAAAATGGCGCCATTGTTTTATTATTTTTTTCTTTTTTCTTTTTTACAAACTTTATATTTTTTTTCACCACTTACCATAAATAAAAAAAGAACCTAGACATGATTGGTGTATGAGAACTCGTAATGAGCTGTAGAGTCATAACGGCAGGTCAGTTTTAGAATTTAGTGAACACGAGTTATTGCGAGCCCTTGGGATTACGAACCTCGCAATGGGGTGTAACCACGCAACAGACTGGCGTATGTGCAGACTAACAGCAAACATAAATACCTGGTGTACCTCTCTTGCCACTCCTACCTTGTGTATGAAAAAGCTCTGTCGTTAATACTGTTCGGGTAGAGCTATCCGATAGCGCTATCCATGAAGAAAGTGCACGGGTAGAGCAGCTATCCCATAGCTCTATTCCTAAAGGAAATGAACGGGTAGAGCTATCCCATAGCGATATCCCTCAATGTTCCTGAGTGTAAGCTATTTCACATGGTTGAGCGCACTTGGGATCTGCCCCCAAGGCCCTGCCCATGCCCAATGTTTGGTCCGTAGACCGCGGCTAGGAGTTAGTCCCGCTTTTGTGTGCAACTTTTTTTGGGCTTTTACAGTTGTTAAAAATCTTAATAAATGACTTCTTTGTACACACAGTGACTGCGTCCTCTTCTGGACCCATGTTGATAACTTCATCACTGGCATCAGGCATAGGGATCATGGTGCTTTTGAGGATATCTCTCTCTTTTCCACCACGGGTGCGTGAGGAGTGACATCAGTCACAGTTTTTGTTTTGTCCTCATGCTTTCCTGTAATGTAGAATATTGAAATTAGGTTAAAATCCCACCAAAGACATTTGCAAGGAGTTTGTGTGGGTTTCCTCCAGATTCCTCCCACATTCCAAAGACATACTGATGGAGAATTATGATTGTAAGCCCCAATGGGGACAGTGATAACAATGTAAGTAAAGTTGTGGAATTAATGGCGCTACATACAGTTGAGAAAATAAGCATTTGACACACTGCCAATTTTGCAAGTTTTCCCACCTACAAAGAATGGAGAGGTCTGTAATTTTTTATTGTAGGTACACTTCAACTGTGAGAGACAGAATGTTTAAAAAAATCCAGAAAATCCCATTGTATGATTTTTACATAATCAATTTGCATTTTGTTGCATGAAATAAGTATTTGACACCATAGAAAAACAGAACTTAATATTTGGTACAGAAACCTTTGTTTGCAATTACAGAGGTCATATGTGGTAGTTTTTTCCCAAGTTTGCACACACCGCAGCAAGGATTTTGTCCCCCCCCCCTTCCATACGGATCTGTCAGGTTTCGGTGCTGTCGCTGTGTAACATTGAGTTTCAGCTCCCTCCAAACGTTTCCTTTTAGGTTTAGGTCTGCAGACTGGCTAGGTTCCTCCAGGACATTAAAATGCATCTTATGGAGCCTCTCCTCAGCTGCCCTGGCTGTGTGTTTTGGGTCATTGTCATGATGGAAGAATCAGCTATGACCCATCTTTAACGTTCTTACTGAAGGAAGGATGTTGTTGGCTAAAATCTCACGACACATGACCCCATCTATCCTCCCTTCAATATGGTGCCGTCGTCTTGTCCCCTTTGCAGAAAATGGAATGAATGAACCGTTGTCATATGCCGGTTTTCGGTGAATGACAACTTACTGTAGGGACTGGTACATAGAGATGAATCTCCGCCATTGCTACTTTATCACCCTGAAGAATGTTGAGCTCATAGTTTCTAAGAGTATCATGGCACTTATAGTTTAATGCATTTGCAATTAAGGACATACCTGGTTGGTTTACAAGTTATCATGTATTGGTGCTGCACACATTGTATATTTCTATATTAAGGGCAGCGCAGAGTGTCGCAGGGTCAGCCGTCATGGAGTGGCAGCGTCTTTCTCGCCAACATAGGATGATGTTTGGTTGCTTATGTGGTGGAGCATTTCTCTGCTCATAAATCTATTTGTTTCTCGCCCCCTTTTGCTCCTATTTGTCTATATATGTCTCTGTATTCAGTGGAGCACACTAAAATCTATTCAGTATAATTGGTGTGGCACTATATATTGATGATTAAACTAGCACTGAATAGCGCATACTAGGGAACTGGGGAGAGCCGCCGAGGAGCAAGGGCACCATTGTCGTATCACAAGGGTGCCAACCTCTACTGTTAGGCAGGTGGACAGGAAAGGGGATTACACAGGGGCTCTCCAGGATCATCTACTTATCTATTCAATTTGTCGCCTTTCAGCATTTTAAGTGTGTGTCTTGTATGTTGTTAGTCCTTTTATAAATGGTTAATAAAGGTTTATATTTTAATTAATGGGGTCTTCATATGTGAGCTGATTCCTGAACTTTCTCAGAATCATCCTTACTAGAAGAGGCAAGATCACGTACAGAGCCCCAGACCGAGGAAGATTGACAGTCATCTTGTGTTTCCTCCATTTTCTAATAATTGTGCCAACAGCTGTTGCCTTCTCACCAATTGCCTATTGTGCTGTAGCCCATCCGAGCCTTGAACAGGTCTACAATTTTGTCCCTGATGTCCTTAGACTTCATTTTGGTCTTGGCCATGGTAGAGAGGTTGGAGTGTGATTGATTGTGTGGACAGGTGTCTTTTATACTGGTAACGAGTTCAAACAGGAGCAGTTAGCACAAGTAATGAGCGTAGAGTAGGAGGGCTTCTTAAAGAAAAACTAACAGGTCTGCGAGAGCCAGAATTCTTTCTGGTTAGAAGGTGATCAAACACTTATTTCATGCAATAAAATGCAAATCAATTATGTAAAAATCATAAAATAAATCTAAAAGACCACATTGTAAGATTCCGTCTCTCACAGGTGAAGTGTACCTACAATAAAAACTACAGACCTCTCCACTCTTTGTAGGTGGGAAAACTTGCAAAATTGGCATTGCGTCAAATACCGTATATACTTGCGTATAAGCCGAGATTTTCAGCCCATTTTTTTGGGCTGAAAGTCCCCCTCTCGGCTTATACGCAAGTCATATACGCCAGTGAGTCGGAGGGGAGGGGTAGTGGGGGTGTCAGATCATACTGACCCCCTGGCGCGTCTCTTCAGCCCCCCTGCCTGTCCCACAGTCTCAGGCGCCTGCCTTCAGCAGTCACGTGGTACCGCTCATTAAAAACATGAATATGCACATATTCATGTCTTTAATGAGTGTTATCACATGACCGATGAAGGCTGGCGCCGAAGACCATGGGAGAACAGGGCTGCAGAGACCGCACCAGGAGGGGGTAAGTATATGTGATATTCACCTGTCCCCGTTCCCACGCTGCTCGCCGCTGCCTGCCACATCCTCTGTCAGTGTCGTTCAGGCAGCAGAGAACGCGCCCCCCATCATATTTATATATTCACTATATTGAGGGTATTATGGAAAGTCTATGGTTACTTACTGGTGCAGACTGGTCTGTGACCCCGGATCGTGTTCAGTTGAAGGTCAATGTGATCTCTTCGTCATATACTCTACATGCCGTTTAAAGACATGGAGTCACTTCCTGACCTAAAACAAAAAGTAAAAACAATGAAAATCAGATGCACCCAATAATGGCAGCACGCCCCTTATCATATTTACACATTCACTATATTGAGGGTATTATGGAAAGTCCATGGTTACTTACTGGTGCAGACTGGTCTGTGGTCCTGGGTCGTGTCCGGTTGTAGGTCGGAGCGATCTCTTGGACCGTCATAGACTCTACATGCCTCTTGGAAAGTGCTAGAATCTCCTACGCGAAAATCGCGGAAAAAACGCGGAATAAACCTCTGCACAAATTGTGCAAATATCGCGCCAAACCGCAGAAACAGTCTCAAAACAAACCCGCAAGTTCCTGATATTGGGCATCTCCACTTGTAGGGTCGTTATCTCCGGGGTTACTTCTCTAGGTAGATCAGTAACGTTTTCTGTAGCCGCTCTCTTGGCTGGTGGCAGCATCTCAGGCTTACTGTTAGAGGAGATGGCCACATCCGTATCTGTTTCAATATCGATGACGACATAATCTGGACCAGGAGAAGAAATGTTGGTGTTCTCAAGGTCATCTGTCTTTTTGACCATTGGTCCATCCTCATTTTTTCCTGTTAAAGAGATCAAAGAAATCATAATTTTTTAAAATAAAATATTCTCCATATTTCTTATGGATTATTGCGTCTACTGCTCCTTTACTTCGCAGCCGCCCACTGTAGATAAATGTTAGCGCTTGCTGGGCTCTATGCAGCGCCGACGTTTGTCATGACATGGTCGGTGGTCTTGCAGCGCTCACGACCCCCAGGGCTCTGCGATTCCAGTGCAGTGCGATAGCTCTGACAGGTGTTATCATTCGTGAAGCACCTGAAGGGTTGATAAACTTTTTGAATTTGGTTTTGAGCACTTTGAGGGGTGCAGTTTTTAGAATGGTGTCACTTTTGGGTATTTTCTGTATTAAATGCTCCTGAAAGTAACTTCAAATGTGATGTGGTCCCTAAAAAAATTGTTTTTGCAAATTTAGTTGGAAAAACAAAAAATCGCTGATCAACTTTTAACCCTTTTAACGTCTTAAGAAAAAAACAATTGTGTTTCAAAAATTGTATTGATGATAGATAAACATGTGGGAAATATTATTTATTAACTATTTTGTGTGACAGCACACTGGTTTAAAGACTAAAAAATTTAAAAACTGCAAAATTTTCAGATTTTTCGTCACATTTCCGATATTTTCATACAAAAACACAAATTATATTGAACAAATTTTACCACTATAATGAAGTACAATATGTTATGAAAAAACTATCTCAGAATCAATGTGATCTGTTATAGTGTTCGAGAGCTATAACCACATAAAGGGACACTGGTCAGAATTGGCCTGGTCATGAGGGTGAAAAAAGGCTCCAGCACGAAAGGTTTAAGAGACCATTTTTAAAAGGATGTCCTTCTATTACCGTATATACTCCTGTATAAGCCGAGTTTTTCTGCACACTTGTCCCAGAAAGCCGGCGGGAAAGCGGCGGGACAGCTGGTCACTGGGGCACGAGCCGGCGGCTGTGGCTAAAGCCAGTGCAACTGCTAAGGAGAAATGAATATTTATTTCTCTTATAGCGCGCACAGTGACAGCTGCAGCCGCGAGGGCACGCTGGAGGAGGGTGAGTAGAATGGTTTGTTTTGTTTTTGTAATAGGAAGCATGCATACAAGGATGGGAGAGGGGTAGCAACGCTTACCAGGGCAGGACGGGGGAGCAATGCATACCGGGACAGGGATGCGGGAACAATGCATACCCGGCTTATACTCGAGTCAATGAGCTTACCCAGTTTTCCGTGGCAAACTTAGGTGTCTATACTCGGGTCGGCTTGTACTCAAGTATGTACGGTAATTACATACCAAATGTCCCCAGAGTAAGTCTATTACCAAGTTATAAAAAAGCCAAAAAAATAACTACCGTATTTTACGTATTATAAGACCCACTTTTTCCCCCAAAATTGTGGGGGAAAATGGGGGTGCGTCTTATAATGCGTATTTACCTTACCGGTACCGTTGCTGGCCACAGGCTGAGATAAGCAGGTTCCCAGCGGTGCTGTGAGTGCCCGACGATGCTGCGCAGGGGTTTCCCGTTCCGCTGTAGGGATCTTCATTGCTACGGGGAGCTTTGCCGAAATTTTGTGAAAGGCAAGATTGATCTCAGCGCTGAAATCTCATCTTCTGAGATCTTGGTGCCGAGATCTCCATCTGCACATGTGCCTCCCCCATCGTCAGCCATCTTCCCGGAGTCCACCGCACAGGAAACCATGTAACTGCCAGGGGCTCTGGCCTTTCACAAAATGTCAGCAGAGGCCCTCGCAGCACGGAGCACCCCGCAGCTCGAAGCACCCCGCATCACGGAGTCCCCCGCAGCACGAGCACCCCACAGGACCTGAAGCATGGAGCCCCCCCATAGCACACAGCCCCCCGCAGCACAGAGCACCGTGCAGCACAAAATCTCCGCCTCATCCCAGCCTGCAGCATCACCCCACTCCTGTTTCCTCCAGCAGCGACCCTGGGACCCCGCTTCACCGCAGCCACCACCCCCCAGTAAGCAATAAGACGCATGGATTATAAGAAGCACCACCATTTTATTACAAAAAAAGTTTTTTTCTTATTTTTCTCCTCAAAATTTGGGGTGCGTCTTATAATCCGGAGCGTCTTATCATCCGAAAAATACGGTATTTGCACATAGATTTTATAGGCTTGTCCAGGGTTTGAAAAATGTAATTGGTTTGTTTGAAACACAAGACCACCCCTGTCTACAGGTTGTGCCTGTTATTGCAGATTAGCTCCGGTGAAGAGAATGGTATAGAGCTGCAATACCATGAGCAAGCTGAAGATTTTGACGACACAGATTTTTTTTTTTTTTTTTAAGAAAATGGCAGCCCTGTTTTTCTTATCCTGGAGAACTGCTTTAGTGTTAGATTGGTTAGGCTGTACTTACCACCAATAGGTTTAGCAGGAGTCTCTCTGTCTCCATCAGTAGAACGTTGAGATTCATCATTTCTCCTGGATTTATCCTTTTTCAGATGTCTTTAAAATAGTAAAATAGAAGGTATTTTATGTATTACAAAGTAACAGATCTTTATTCTGCAGAATGAAATATAGACTCATATGTTTCTTCATTCATTTTGTCTTTTACATTCTGTAGAAACATTGGCAATAAGGAAAATTTTGGTAATTATCAACAATTTTTCATGTACATGAAAGTTCAATATGTGTGGATCGTACTGGGTTGTAAGGTAATATGAAGATTAGACAGGAGTGGATTTATTTGAGTGGAATTGAATTCTGCTCATACAAAACTCAGAATGTTGGAGAACACAGATTTTTTGTAATTCACTCCACGCGACTAAAGCAAAGTGGAAGCTAGCGGCAGTTGCCAGCTTGCAGAAGAGTAGAGGGCTGGCAGAAAGATGAGCTCACTTCTCTGACCGACTTCCGCTGCTTTATGCCCAATGGCCAGTTTTCCTCACTACCATCATGCCGCACCTCTGGCCAAGTGGGCCAGAAACTTTGGGCTGAAACTTTGGCTACAAGTGGCCCCGAAAGGTCTCTGCCCATGCATGTCCCAACCAAGAGTCAACACTGGGCTGGAGTTGCGGGCAGAGAGCAGTGGGGGCTTCCGGAGAGGGGCTTGGTTGTATATAAACTTTATTTTCTTCTTACATCTTCCATTTATTACCATCTGGGACTGGGGAGACCCCAGAGCATAATAGGGAACAATCAATATGTGAAGAATAATTTTGCTGTGAATTGAACCTCTAAATAAAATCTGCTGATTTGGCAGAATTTTGTCAGAGCCTCTCATCAGTAATAAAGATGGAATTTTTTGCAGACTCCCATGTACAATATAAATCATCCTTTACAATTCTTACCTACATATGGCGTTACAGATGACACCAAGGAATGTTCCAAGGAAGAATATGATAACTACAAAATAAATGACTTTATTCCAAGGGATCTTTGGAGGAACGATACCATCCACTGAAAAAGAAGAGAAAATACAAATATTATCTATATATCCAGGAAATTGTCTGTAATCCACTGCCATTATTATCGAAGCAGTCCTATAAAGGGAATCTGTCACCAGGCTTTTGCCATCTTATCAGAGAGAACCATAATGTAGAAGCATAGACCTTTACTATAGCGATGTGTCAACTACTGGACTGTTTCAATAGAATCACTGTTTTACCAGCAATCGATTATCACTACAGGATAACTGGTCTTGTGCCTGCCTCCTAGTCCAGCCAGACCCCCAGCAATACACAATTTAAGCACAAGCTGTGGCGGGGTTATAAACAGCTGAAAAACTGAGCTCTGCTCAGTCTGCAGCAGAGAAAACTGTGACTCTATTATATAGTCTACTAGCTGAAGAGCCCGGCGCTGCCCGGGCATAGTAACTAACTGTGGCTAGTTACAACAAATTATAATTATCCTCCATCCCATAGTCCCGTGCCCATATACCCAATATACATATCCACCATCATACATATTCTCCATCCCATAGTCCCATGCCCATATACCCATCATACATCCTCCATCCCATAGTCCCGTGCCCATATACTCATCATACATATTCTCCATCCCATAGTCCCATGCCGATATACCCATCATACATCCTCCATCCCATAGTCCCGTGCCCATACACCCATCATACATATTCGCCATCCCATAGCCGAGTGCCCATATACCCATCACACATCCTTCATCTCATAGTCCCATGCCCATATACCCATCACACATGCTCCATCCCATAGTCCCGTGCCCATATACCCATCATACATATCCTCCATCCCATAGTCCCGTGCCCATATGCCCATCACACATCCTCCATCCCATAGTCCTGTGCCCATATACCCGTCATACATATCCACCATCCCATAGTCCAGTGCCCATATACGCATCACACATCCTCCATCCCATAGTCCCGTGCCCATATACCCGTCATACATATCCACCATCCCATAGGCCGTGCCCATATACCCGTCATACATATCCTCCATCCCATAGTCCAGTGCCCATATACCCATCACACATCCTCCATTCCATAGTCCCATGTCCATATTCCCATCATACATATTCTCCATCCCATAGTCCCATGCCCATATACCCATCATACATATCCTACATCCCATAGTCGAGTGCCCATGTACCCATCACACATATCCTCCATCCCATAGTTCCATGCCCATATACCCATCATACATATCCTCCATCCCATAGTCCAGTAACCATATACCCATCACACATCCTCCATTCCATAGTCCCATGCCCATATACCCATCATACATATTCTCCATCCCATAGTTCCATGCCCATAAACCCATCATACATATTCGCCAACCCATAGTCAAGTGCCCATATACCCGTCATCCACCATCCCATAGGCCCGTGCCCATGTCCCCGTCATGCATATCCTCCATCCCATAGTCCAGTGCCCATATACCCATCACACATCCTCCATTCCATAGTCCCATGCCCATATACCCATCATACATATTCTCCATCCCATAGTCCCATGCCCATATACCCATCATACATATTCGCCATCCCATTGTCCCGTGCCCATATACCCGTCAAACATATCCTCCATCCCACAGTCAAGTGCCCATTTACCATCACACATCATCCATCCCATAGTCCCATGCCCATATATCCATCACACATCCTCCATCCCATAAACCGTGCCCATATACCCATCATACATATCCTCCATCCCATAGTCCCGTGCCCATATACCCATCATACATATCCTCCATCCCATAGTCCAGTGACCATATACCCATCACACATCCTCCATCCCATAGTCCCGTGCCCATATACCGGTCATACATATCCTCCATCCCATAGTCCCATGCCCATATACCCATCATACATATCCACCATCCCATAGTCCCGTGCCCATATACCCGTCAAACAAATCCTCCATCCCATAGTCAAATGCCCATATACCCATCACACATCCTCCATCCCATAGTCCCGTGCCCATATATCCATCACGCACCCTCCATCCCATAAGCCCGTGCCCATATACCCATCATACATATCCTCCATCCCATAGTCGAGTGCCCGTATATCCATCACACATCCTTCATCTCATAGTCCCATGCCCATATACCCATCATACATATCTGCCATTCCATAGTCCCGTGCCAATATACCCGTCATATATATCCTCCATCCCATAGTCGAGTGCCCATATACCCATCACACATCCTCCATCCCATAGTCCCATGCCCATATACCCATCACACATCCTCCATCCCATAGTCCCATGTTCATATACCATCATACATATTCGCCATCCCATAGTCGAGTGCCCATATACCCATCATACATATCCTCCATCCCATAGTCCAGCATAGGTCCGTGCCCATATACCCATCATACATATCCTCCATCCCATAGTCCAGTGCCCATATACCCATCACACATCCTCCATCCCTTAGTCCCGTGCCCATAACCGGTCATACATATCGTCCATCCCATAGTCCCGTGCCCATATACCCGTCATACATATCCTCCATCCCATAGTCCAGTGCCCATATACTCATCACACATCCTCCATCGCATAGTCCCGTGCCCATATACCCATCACACATCCTCCATCCCATAGTCCCATGCCCATATACCCATCATACATATTCTCCATCCCATAGTCCCATGCCCATATACCCATCATACATATCCTCAATCCCATAGTCCAGTGCCCATATGCCCATCACACATCCTCCATCCCATAGTCCCGTGACCATATACCCGTCATACATATCCTCCATCGCATAGTCCAGTGCCCATATACCCATCACACATCCTCCATTCCATAGTCAACCATTATGACATCATAATGAGCGGCGGCAGGGCTTGCAACCTATGATGACATCAGCATCGCCATGGCAACCATTGTGACATCATGAGGGGCGGGGCTTGATACACACACACTGTTTCCCCAGTATGCAAATAGGGGCATTGTGACATCATAATGAGGGGCGGGGCTTGACGCGCACACACTTTTTCCCCAGTATATAGACAGGGGCAGAATTGCTTGGTGAATTGGAATGCGCGGGGTTAAAATTTCGCCTCACAACATAGCTTAGGACGCTCCCGGGGTCCAGACGTGCGACTGTGCCAAATTTTTCGGCTGTAGCTGCGACGGTGCGGATGCCTATCCCGGACATACACACACCTACATACACACTTTGAGCTTTATATATTAGTTTGGACGGTAGGACCCAGCATGACGATTAAAAATATGGGACCGTAGTTTTGCTAAATTATGTCTCAGGGATTATGAAAAAAAATAATTCAAAATACCCATTTGTTATCGCTGCATTTGTAAAAGTTCGATCTATCAAAATCTAAACTAAATTTATCTGGCCAGTATACAGCATAATGAGAAAAAAAAATCGAAATTGCCAGAATGAAATTCTTTGGCAGCCGCAAGATTGCAATAAAAAGCGATAAAAAACCATAGTATCTACCCCAAAATGGTATCAGTAAAAAGATCAACTCAGGGCGCAAAAAATAAGCCTTCACCCAGCCTAATGAGGTTTACCCCATAATATGTGAATATTTGGAAAAGTACTTACCTGCTGGGGTCGTATGCGTGGGCAAGGAATCATGGCTCTGGGTGATGAGAGGCGCGCCTTCCACAGATGCTAATAGCAAACTCACGATTAGAAGAAATCGAAAGAGCATTTTAGCTTGGAGAAATATCGCTGAATGTGTAACACACAGGGAGTTATCGCTGAATGTGTAACACACAGGGAGTTATCGCTGAATGTGTAACACACAGGGAGTTATCGCTGAATGTGTAACACACAGGGAGTTATCGCTGAATGTGTAACACACAGGGAGTTATCGCTGAATGTGTAACACACAGGGAGTTATCGCTGAATGTGTAACACACAGGGAGTCTTGTCAGACAAAGCCTCTTCCTGCAGCGTCACTCCTTATAACCACACATTCCGTGATGTCACAATGGAGATCTCAGTGTGACATCACGAGGAGCGGAACACCAGTGATGTCACAATGGGCCAGATAGCTGCAACTACTCAACATGGAGCAGCTCCATCCATCTATGTATGATTAATATAATATTAATGTATAAGGACCAATCCATGTTGGGGCAATTCTACTGTATTTTGGCAAACAAGGGACATCAGGGGTGGATTAAGGGTAGCCAGGGCCCCGGGCTCTTCAGACTCTGTGGGCCCCCCGGTCATGTGACGGGATCATGCGACGGGGTCATCCTATACCATACCTGAAACAGATTATTCCAGAAAAATAGTTGCTGAGTGAAACTATAACCTGTCAAACATCCATTGATCTTGTCAATTTACCCTTCAGTTAGGAAGAAAAAAATAAAAACCACTTTAAGCCATACTATTGAACTGTCCAATTTTAATCTGTAAACAAGACTGTCGCCAATTTTCGCAAGTTTCTCATCAAAAGTGCAACGCAAAACAGTTGAAAAAACATTTAAAGTATCACATTTCCAAAAAAAGACACAAAGAAAACCATGTGTATAAAGGGCTCGTGCATACCAGTGCTCAAGTTAAAAAATGGTTTGGTCTCACCATTGTAGTAGACGTATTTTCATAGAGGGTCCATTTTTCATGAGAAGGAAAAGGACAGAAATAATTTTCTCTGACTCTCTGTCGTGCCCCTGTATAGCTCCTGTTCTTAGAAGGACAGGCCTCAAGTGTGCCCACTATGGATAACCCACCATCCACAGATAGTTTGCAACTTCCCTACACGTTTCCTCCCCATTTCTGGGGATTCATCAGGGGAACTACCCAAATTAATTCTGTGGTAGAATTATCATTGTATATCCGTCTTCATTATAGGGCCCTGCAGTGGCAGAAGGTCCCTAGAGCCAATGTGGCTGTCTGTGCCTCCGCCTATGTGTGGGCCATTGGTGTGCCCAGGAGCTATACAGGGGCACAATTGGGAGTCAAAGAAAATTATTCCTGTCCTATCCCCTCCCCTTCTCATGAAAAAGTGGACCCTCTATTAAAATACATTGTATTAAAAGTTATGTTTTAATAATAGCGGAGACTCCCCTAGCTCTACTCAGTCTGTGACCCCGGGAGTACTGTCATAGTGATAACACCTAGGCACTATAGCTGAGTGTGTGAATCTGTATGGCAGAAACCTTCATGATGAACCCATCTGTGCTGTGTATTAGCCACAAATCTCTTCACGGTACAATGATCACGCTTACGTTTTTCACAAAAATGTGATTTTTTTGCAAATCCCATCTTTGCAGTCACACGCCCGACTCTGGCTCAGGAGAATCCTCACAGAGAGATTTTAGTGTATGTGCACACGTTGCGGATTTTTCCGCACAGAATCCGTAGATAAAATGACCTGCGTTCTCCCTGCGGATTTCGTGTGGATTTCACCTGCGTTTTTACACCTGCTGATTCCTATAATGGAATGGGTGTAAAAACGCTGCAGAATCCGCACACAGAATTGACATGCTGCGGGAAATAAACTGCTGCGTTTCCACATGGAATTTTCCGCAGCATGTGCTCAGCGGTTTTTCATTTCCATAGGAGAACCTGGTACTGTACACCGCATGGAAAACTGCTGCGGATCCACAGGGCCAAATCCGCTGCGGATCGGCAGACTAATCCGCAACGTGTGCCCACACCCTGAGGATTCACAAGTCTGCAGTCACAGACTTACATGGAAAGACTGCAGACTTTTAGCTTAAGGCCGGAGTCACACTGGCGAGGAATACGGGTGAGTGAGAGGCGCAAAAAGCACGCATTAGACACGGACAAATGATTTTCTATGGGTCACTCGCACCAGGCGTATATTTCTCATCTGTATCCTACGCTCCGTGCCAATCGCAGCATGCTGCGATTGTCAGCGTACTACGCACGTAGTACACCAATGAAAGTCAATGTGTGCTCAAATAATACAGATTACACACGGAACACACGTGTGACCTGCGAGCAATACGCAGGTCTTTTGGCTGGTGACAGGAAATGGGCCAATCCATCATCAGGAAGCCTAGACATGCAAATGAGCTCAAAAAGCACTCCAGACATCCAGGAAGTACGCCTCCACGGAGTACAGCAGCAGCATGGTGTCCACATACATTAATGTTGAGATGCTAATTGTGCTGGTGCAGGAGCGTCCCGAAATGTGGGACCCACGCGATGCAAATTATGCGAACCGGACAAGAAAGGAGGCGTCATGGAGGCGCATCTGTCGCCAGATGTACCATGACTTTGGTGACAGACCACGTGATGAGCAGCATAAAATTTGTATGTGCAATCATAAAAACATCATTAACCTTAGCGCGCGCTAAAAAATGATTCTACAATCAGCACCCCCCTTCCCGTGCATCTAATTTTATTAGCCTCATGAGGCCGTTACATTTGGATGTGAAACGTGGCTTCACACAGCCATAATTAGGGGTTAGGCCACAAGCTCCTCATCCTCCTAGCCAATAAAATTAGTTTAAGTGTAGCTAATGAGACCCTGGGTATCGGCCCAATTACATATGCCACCATGGGTAGAAAGCACACCCCAGAAGGCCCCATGCCTAGACTACTGTTAGAAAATGTGACCTCTCAAATATGTGATTTTGACAATCTTTCCTGTCACATTGCAGTGGAAGATGTAATGAAACGCTGGCGAAGCATCCGAGACCAGTTCCGCTGGGAACGCCAGCAGCGGTCCAGGAGTGGGGATGCTGGACATGTGAAAAGAAAATATATATACTATGTCCGGCTGAACTTCCTCACCCCAATTCTGGATCTGAGACCGTAAGTACATACCTCACACCACATTACACAAATACATTACACAAATACTTTACAGGGACAAAAATATTGATGTATTTTTGCCTCTGTTCTATTTCATAACAGAACTCAATCCAACCTTACGGATCGAGGAACGGCCTCAGAGGCAGAGCCCATTATAGATCCTGTAGGGGATGAGGTGGCTGGCCCATCTTCTCCCCCTACAAGAAGGATGGCTGAAGATGAGGCATCACAAGACCACACAATGGCTGGCCTACACACCACACCACCAGGACGGTCTGCTGCTGCCACCTCACCCATCCTGGAAGAGCCGGGCAACTTGAGCAGCAGCCCAACTGCCCAGATCAGGTCCTCCCCACAGGCTGCTCTAGCATCACGGCGAACAAGAAGAAGGCGCCAGGTCACTATTCAAGAGAGCAGGACCAATGTGGACACAGGGGTGCTCAATTATTTGTCAAGAGTAACTACAGATGATGGGGAGGAGGCCTATGCACGTAGCCTCACCCTTTATCTCCGTGCCCTTACCCGTGAGGTCAGGCTCCGTATTAGGGGATGTATTCAGATCCTGCTTGATGCAAGCACCCCCCCAATACCCCATATGAGGTTTTTGAATTTCTGGAGAGGTGGCAGCTCTCACCACGAAATTTAATGCGCATGAGACCATCCACACAGATGCTTGCTCAAGCAGGGTCTGAACAGCCCCTAATACGTGGGCCAACACCTCAACCCCTTCCTCCCCCTACCCAACCGTCTATTCCGCAGCCCCAAATGTCTTCCTCAAGCCAACCACACCAATATGGCCACTTGTACCCACCCAGTGTTGGAGGCTGGTCCCAACCTGGTTGGGGACGATCTGGCTATCTTGGTGGGTATGAGCCACGGGCCTACCAGAGCTAACAAGAAGCCCCTCACCATCATCATTACTCTGGCCAGTATCCCCAACAGTCCCAGGAGACTGGACAATATGAGGATTTATGATTCTGATGGTTGAGATGTCCAGTGAGATGTAACTGGTGCTCCTAATATAAATTAAAAAACAGGTGTTCTCCTTCACCAACATTTAGAACATAATTTAACATTCACATTTTTAAACTATGTTTTCCAAACATATGAAACAATCCATCATGACAGGCAACGCTACCTCACGCCTTTCAGACAGATATTACATGTGTGTAGAAAAGAGAATATTTAAATGCGCTATGCTGTAAAATGAAAGGATGAAAATACACTACTCACTTGCTAATGCCTAGGAAAGGCGTGCTCGCCTTAGTTACGTAGTCACCTTTTTTGTTAGCAATCTCTAGTAAAAAATTTCTAGGCGACCAACATTCAGAATATCACGCTCTCTCTATGTCTTAACAAGTGAATTTTGTATTTTCATCCTGTTCTACAGACAGGTAATATCTGTGTGAAAGCTGTGAGGTAGCCTTGCCTATCATGGTGGAATCTTTCTATGATTGGATAACATTATGAGGAAATGTGAGTGTTATCTTGTTGCCTTTATTTTGGTGATGGAGCTCACCTTTTGTTGGCAAATCTAGGTTAATCTAGTCATGCAGCAATGTTGTTTTTGCCTAGTGTTTGTTGCTGTTTTGTTATGTAATGTTCATTTTACAAGTTAAAGAAGGCACAAAGGGTCATTTTGGCCATTGCCAAATTTGTCTTATGGCAAAATTATGTTTGCCTTTAAGCGGAAAAAAAAAAAAGGCAAAACTAAAAATTTGTCTACTCTAGTTAACGTCTCTGTGTGATTTTTCACAATTCCTAACAACATACTAACAGACACCAACCAATGTAATGAAACACTCATAGAATCATAAAGGCTTGAGTAATATATATTTAGACACACTTAAAGCAACAAATTATAACATAGACACAGCATGCTCTTGCCAAGAAGTTGCCCCCTCAGGTGAGATAAAGTAATTAGTGAAAATATCACGCACTTTTAGGCCAGAGAGTGGTCTACGTTGAGGGTTCATAGGTGGTCTCACCCTGCGCACATTGCCCGGCCTACGCACAACACCATCAGAGGAGGAGCAATCATGTATCCTGGTGAAGTTATGCAGAACAACACAGGCTTTCACAACTTCATTCACATTTTGCTCACTCAACTGAATGGCAGACTGGAGTACCCGCCATTTGGCACAAAGAATCCCAAAGGAACACTCCACCAGTCGCCTAGCACGTGATAGGCGCAAGTTAAAAATTCTGCGCCTGTGGTCAAGGTTGCGCCGGGGATATGGCCTCATGACATTGCGCGATAACTGAAAGGCCTCATCTGCCACAAGGACATAAGGGACTGATTGTTCGGGGGAGCCTGGTAGCTGGCGTGGTGGTGGTAGATCCAACTGGTTGGTGCGTAGCCGCCGAGCCATTATGGAAGTATTGAAGACTCTAGAGTCTCCCGTCCTTCCATATGCCCCAATGTCAACAATTATAAACTTGTATTGAGGGTCTACCAGAGCCAACAATACAACAGAAAAGTATTGTTTATAATTGAAGAATTGGGAGCCTGAGTTCGGTGGCTTACGCACCCTGATATGTTTGCCATCCAGGGCCCCAATACAATTTGGAAACTGGCAGTCCTCCTCAAAGTCCCTTGATATCCTTAACCAGTCTTCCATCCTGGGCTCGGGCATGACCACTTGATGGAGTCTTGTCCAGATTTGTGCGCATGTAGACCTCACTATGCCTGAAATGGTTGACTTTCCAATGGGAAACTCATGGTGGAGGGCGGCATAAGACAGGCCAGTGGACAGGAAGCTGTAGAACAACAGAAATAGTAAAGTTTAGAATGTCTAAAGTAAAAAAAATCAGTTACATGCCGACCAAACTTGTTAGGAAATGATAGAGAAAAACACACATATTTGGTGGCACAATGACTAAGTGATATGCAGGACATATTAGATCTAACATTCTGCTGTGTCCGGTGAAACATATTTGGAGTAAGATGAGGGCATTAAACTTTGTCCAAGAAGGCCAAAAAACATAAATTAGCACACACATTATGAACATAGAGAATGTGGTTGTGTAGTACATACCGTATTGTGAGTAGAAGTCGTTCCTCTGCAGATATGGCTTTGCGCATCCTTGTGTCCTGAAAGGTTATCCCAGG
Source organism: Dendrobates tinctorius (assembly GCF_039654945.1). Taxonomy (NCBI): domain Eukaryota; kingdom Metazoa; phylum Chordata; class Amphibia; order Anura; family Dendrobatidae; genus Dendrobates; species Dendrobates tinctorius. Next base: position 11,442,573 of record NW_027361872.1, read on the forward strand.
GCGCACTGTCTCCAAGAGTCGATCAAATGTGGCAATGCTCATGCGACAGTACTGGTAAAATTTCTCCGGATGCTCCTGCAGAGAAGAATAGAGGATGTGAAAATGACCTCTTGTGAGTCGTTGCCTCAAAAGTGGATGGACCCAGATGCGTCTCCTCCTCCGCGGATCCACTATCACAGGATATGGTTGCCCAAAGCGCCGTGACAAAAGCCAGGTAAAGAGAACCTGCTCAGTTGTATTGAATCGCAGACCCTCTGCCATGCTGCACAAAGAACACCAACACACCTCGTGAAAGCAAGGTGACAAATGTACAGAATGTAGGCATCCACCTGTTTCTGAGTGTCTAAATAGGGTGCAGGCTAATGATTTAAATTGTTTGCAGGCCTCAAAACAGTTAAATGTCCATTTTGCAAGGCTGCGAGAAAATCTCGCCATACGGATTGCATACGGATGCCACACGGATTACATACGGATGCACACATGCGCAAAATACGCGACCTCACCTTGCTTACGGATGACCTACGGAGCACTATTTAGTGGTCATTCATCCGTATTACGCAAGTAAACTACGGACCGTATTTTGCGCAGGTTAGTGTGACTCCGGCCTAAGACAGGACAACACCTTTAACCCTTAAAAGAAATAACCAACTTATTCAGATCAATACAAAGTTGCAACTTAACAACTTAGATCCAGCTTTTTTGATCAGCAGCCACTACAGCCAGCCTGGAAAAAAACGGCTTATGTGCATCTTCCCATTTTGTGCTTGTGTTATAAGACCAGTGGCCCAAAGTCACTTAACCCGTGAAAAACATCAGTTACTTATTCAAATCTGTGAAAAATGGCTATTTGCCCGTTGGTCTGATGCCCAGAGCCCATTTGGGCCAGTCTAGAGACCTGAATGTGATGCAGGCCATCACTATGTATGTAATACTACTGTGAGATCAGCGGCTCAAAGTCATTTAACCCCTGAAAAATAACACTTATCCAAATCAAAATCGCCCATCTGCCCACTTTGATGCCAGTTCTGATACCCAGAACACATAGGACAGACTAAAGGGACCTGAATTTGATGTCGGGCATCATGATCTATGTGTATGCAGTGTGATATCAGTGGCCCAAAGTTATTTAACCCTTTCATTGATGCTCAACCTCATTGGCAACATTACCAGGACAAGATTACTCAGGGGATGACTGACTGAAGAAGGACAATATTACTAGTAGTACAAAACATTACTAATAAGGCTGTGTTCACACATTGCATTTTTGCAGGGTTTTTTTGCTGCTTTTTTTATGCAAGTTTAAAGCTGCGTTTTACAGTATCAGGAAAGTCTATTGGATTTCAGAAATCTCATGCACACATATTGGTTTTATTTCCCTGACTGATATGGAAAATTGCAGAATTGGCCGGAGCTGAGCCCCCCTGCCCCCCCCCAAGGAGGCATAGGCGGAGGCCAGCATGACGGGGGGGTGGTCGGCTACCAGGGGGAGTACCCTGGAGTTGGGGGGTATATAGAGGAGGGGTGTGGGTGTCCCCTTCCTCTTTGGATCTGGCCCCCCACAAGGAGAAGTCACCTTAACATGTCGGACGTGGAGCGGGTTTTGGAGCAGCTGCGAGCGGCGGTGCGGTCACAGCCCCCAGGCTGGCTGGCGTCTCAGGTGGCCAGCATTGTTCCTGGGACGTCCGGAGAGTCTGCAGCAGCAGCGGGGCGGGAGCGGCACTACAGACGGGTGAGGCCTCCCGAGCGGCTCTCACCCGATGCACCCCCCAGGGCCTTGCGACACTGCCGGAGCCCCTCCGGGGACCCTCCAGGCCGGTCGCAGCGTTCTGTGCCGGTCTCCGCTACCCGGCCCTGGAGGAATCCGCAGGCCAGGCGAGGGCCCGCGGTGATGGCTTGGCCGCGGCCTACTTCCAGGCGGGGGGCGGGCCTGTCAGGCGCCGGGCGGCGGCAAGCTCCGGCATCAGCGGGAGGCCGCGGCGGTAACCTCCTCGCCGCGCGGCCTGCCTCCCCCTCCAGCAGAGGGGTGGACATCGGGGGAGCTTCGGCCTGCAGCCTGGCAGGGCTGCCAGCATCACCCCCAGGCAGTGGGGGAACACCGAGTGCGGCAGGGGGCCGCGGCGAAGGGGCCCAGCATCGGCGGTCCGCTTCGGGGGCCGCTACAAGAGGAGGGGGATGACTCCACACCAGGACCGCGGCCTGCTCCCCTGTGGGGCCGCCAACAGCGATGCCCATGTACAGTGGCTCTTTTCCGGGGGCCTGGAGGCGCAGCGGGGGGCCCTCAGTGCTTCGCTGCAGGAGCCAGCCGTGGCAGCGGGAGCAGACCTCACGGTGTCCCGGTCAGCGTCCATTGTCGGGGTCCCGTCATCGGGGTCCCTCGGGGGGCCCAGTCATCATCATTTGGCTCCTCCTGCGGGGAGTCCCAGAGGTCGACAGCAAGCTGGCAAAGGTACATCCGAGGACCCAGGTTTTCCGGCTGGAGGGCACACAGCCCCCTCGCAGCCCGGTGAGTATGGCTCTGTGTCCCCTGTTTGTCATCCAATTGCAACATCATCCTGGTTGGGTGGGGGGGCCGTTGACGGAATCCCTCGGGTTCAGCGGGGGGTTGGGAATTGGTGGCGTAGCCGCGGCCGGGGGGGTTAGCGACGTGCTTGCGGATATGCGTAATTTAGTGTCACGTCTGGAGCGGGGTCTCGCTTCACCGTCACCAGTGGCAGCTTGGGCACAAGCTGGGAGTCCAGCGGGGCGGAGTGGGTCGGATTTGGCCGGGCGCGCAAGTGAACCGGTGTCGGTGTCGGTGCAGACTGAGAAAGAGAAAGAATGTCGCGTGCACTTGGACGATAGAGCGCATGGGGAGGTGTATGTTTGTTTTGAGGGTCAGTTGGGGGCTCATTTAAAGAAAGAAGTAAAGGAGCGCATTTGGAAGGACGAGTATGTGGAAATATTTTCCCTATTGCCATTAGAGAAATTTAATTTGGATAAGGGAAAGAAGGAGGATAGCAAAAAGGAGGATGAAGAGAAGCGTAGATGGCGTCTGATCCCGCAAACGTTCGTTAATTGGCAACAGGCGTTCGCTATTTTGGCGAGTGTCATTGGCGAAAAGTCCCCTGATAATTGCTCGGCGTTATTTTGTTCTTTTGACGCCATCGGGGAGGCCTATAGGGTGTATGGGGGTCAGGCTTGGTTGCGCTATGATGAGCAATTTCGGCAGAGGAAGGCCGTCCGTCCGGCTATCCGTTGGGACCAGAAGGACATTGGGCTGTGGATGCGGGTCATAGCTCAAAATAAATTTGGTAGCTCCTTTCATGGGGGGGCTGGGAGTACCAGCCAGAGTAGCGGCAGTTCCGGCGTCTCAGGAGGGGGCGGGCAGGTTCAAACCGGAAATCATAAGTTGGGGGTGTGCTGGCAGTTCAACGACGGCCCGTATAAATTCGGGGCGAACTGCAAATTTAAACATCTTTGCTCCAACTGCAATAGCGCGTCCCATGGAGCCGCCAAGTGTTTTAAGAAAGGGAAGCCCCGAACCGGCGGTGGTAATTCCCAAGGGGGAGACCCCAGTGAGGCTGGAAAGGATGGTCCCTTATCTAAATAGATATGGGGATAGGGAGAAGTCGGCTTTGCTGTACGCGTGTTTCAAGGACGGTTTGGAGATCCCTCACCCCCCTTTTGCTATTCCTCTGGTTTTAAAAAATTTGCGTTCGGCCTTGTTACATGGTTCAGTGGTTTCAGAAAAGCTGCAAAAGGAGGTTTCGTTGGGATGAATGGCTGGCCCCTTTGTTTCCCCACCTTTTTCGGATTTGGTTGTTTCTCCTCTAGGAGTGGTTCCGAAGAAAGAACCGAATAAGTTTCGGCTTATCCAACATTTGTCGTACCCTCGCGGGGGTTCTGTGAACGATGGTATTGATCCGGAAATCTGTTCGGTGGTTTACTCCTCCTTTGATGAAGCAGCGCGGTGGGTGCGGAAATGTGGTCGGGGCGCCCTTATGGCTAAAACGGATGTGAAATCCGCTTTTCGTTTGCTCCCGGTTCATCCGGATAGCATGAAGTTGTTAGGTTGCTATTGGGAAGGCATGTTTTTTGTGGACAGGTGTCTAACCATGGGATGTTCGTTATCTTGTGCGTATTTTGAAGCCTTCAGTTCCTTTTTGGAGTGGGTCGTGCGCGATGTTTCCGGTTTTGATTCGGTTATTCATTACTTGGATGATTTTTTGTGCGTGGGCTCCGCGGATTCCGATTGTTGCAAGAGACTGTTACAGGCCATCGAGTGGGTGGCGGAGCGTTTTGGTGTTCCTCTCGCGCCTGAAAAAAACGAAGGCCCCTGTACGTGTTTGCGTTTTTTGGGAATTGTCATTGATACGGTGAATTGGGAGTTCAGGCTGCCCGAGGATAAGTTGGCTGATTTGCGGGCGGAGGTGGTCCGAGCGCGCAGGGTCAAGAAGTTGTCGCTGCGTGATCTACAGTCGTTGCTGGGAAAGCTTAATTTTGCCTGTTGAGTCATGCCAATGGGGTGTGTTTTTTCACGTCGTCTGGCCAGTGCGACTGCGGGTGTTCGGGCCCCTCATCATTTCATCAGGTTGTCAGCGGAACTCAGGGCCGATTTGGCGATTTGGGAGTCATTCTTGGAGGGGTACAACGGTCGTTCGTTGTTGATGGCAGAGGTGGTCAGCAGTGACGTGTTGGAGTTGTTCACAGATGCGGCTGGCGGTGTTGGTTTTGGGGCTTACTTTCGGGGGCAGTGGTGCGCGTCCCGGTGGCCCAAGGAATGGGTTGCGGATGGCTTGGTATGCAATATCACTCTGCTGGAGATCTTTCCGATTCTGGTAGCCGTCCATTTGTGGGGACGTGCGTTAATTGCGATAACATGGGCATTCTGTGCGCGATCAATTGTCTTACTGCATCATCTCCCCCAGTCGTTCGGGTGTTACAGCGGTTGGTTCTCCTCTGTTTGGACCAGAATGCACAAGTGACCGCGACACATGTTCCAGGTGTCAAGAATGATATCACTGACTCTCTCTCTCGTTTACAGTGGGATTGGTTTCGCTCTTTGGCGCCAGAGGTGGAGGTCATGGGTTTAGCTTGTCCGGAGGAGCTATGGAGAGTGGCCTACGGGCCGCGGCATCGCTGATTGATTCGTCTTTGGCTCCAAAGACCTGGGAGGCTTACCGGGCTGTATGGTGCAAGTGGGAGGAACAGTTAGCGGCCGGCGTAGCAGTCGGCTTGGATCAGGAGGGAGTTTTGTTGTCTTGGTTGGGGCGGAGGGCCTCCGAGGGTTGGTCGGGTGCAAAAGCCATGCGCGTTTTAGTGGGTTTGTCCTTTGGATTTCGCTTGCGCCACTGGGGGACATAATTACTACTGAATGTGGCCACAGAGGAGCATCATTACTGTAATGTATTTTATTTTGGGGGATACTGTTACCATATAATAAAAGGGAGGTACTATTTTTGTAGAATTGGAGGAAAAGTGGCAATGGTGACCAGGAAGCAATAATCCATAGATGTCTGTGTGTTACACTCTGAAGAGACGAGTCCTGACAGGGAGAAGTCAGAGCAGTCTGTGCTGGATGAAGAAAAGAGAACATTATTTACTTCAATTGGAGACATCACTGGGGAGTATCTTGAGCTACCTGTACTATATGTACTGATACCTTCCACTATTCGGTCATTATATGGGGGTACCAGCAGTGTTAGTACAGTGATTCCTATTAATAATCACTATAAAGATATGATTTGGTCACTATTTGCTGGTCATACGGTCATGGTGTAGCGGCATAATTTGTTTCTTGTATGTAGTAGTATTGGTACACTGTGTGCAAAACTATTAACCAGTTTACCCCCAAGGGTGGTTTGCACGTTAATGACGGGGCCAATTTTTACAATTCTGACCACTGTCACTTTATGAGGTAATATCTCTGGAACGCTTTTATGGATCCCAGTGATTCTGATATTGTTTTTCTCGTGACATATTGTACTTCATGTTAGTGGTAAAATTTCATTCATATAATGTTAGGCATCTAGTTTCTCCCATTGCACAGGAACAGTCTCGAACCATGTCCTCTGCGGTCTCCCATTCTTCTGCAGCTGCAGAGGTTCCTGCTCAGCAGAGACGTCGGTCCCAGCGTCTTGCAGCGTCTGCTCCAATTGGACCACCAGGAAGGTCCCGGAAGGCTGCAACTATAAAAGCTTAGCATGGCCGCCCGGCCATGCGCTAATATAAACCATGTGGAGTGGGTGTTGTATGCATGTATGAATGTCTCTGGTGAATGACTCATTATGGAACCCCTACCCTTGGTACGCATGTGTTGTGTAGCCTAGCCTGCTAGCGCCCAGGCTGAGGTCCAGGTAGAGGCAGCGTCAAACACTGGCATCAGCATCCACCGGTGGCTTTGTCTATACACCACGGTGCACTTAGTCTGCTTTCCTCCGTGGTCAGCATTCATTGGAGGCTTCCGCAGGTGCGACACCGCACTCTCAGTAGGTCTAGAGAGACTAAGACCTTGTGTCCTTGGGGCTGAGTTCTGTGACCATATACTGCGCGCCCTCTTGCCGAGTGCTGTGAGTTTGAACAGGCTCCGGCATTCATGTTTTGCGGTACTGCGGGTCTGTGACGTAACAAAGTTCGCTCCTGTTCACACCGGGTGGCGTTAACCCGCGTGTGACCTTTTGTATACTGCTATACACGTCCGCCATTTACTAAGCAGCCGTTTATGACCTCTGCACGGTGGACCCCGGGCTGCGAACGCACCTTATTATCATTTTATTATTTGGTGCATTCCGCCAGCCCTAACATATAACACGTTTATTTGTGCAAAAAACGGAAATTTGGCAAAAATTTTGCAATTTTCCAACTTTGAATTTTTATGCCCTTATATCACAGAGTTATGGCACAGAAAAAACTTAATAAGCATTTATCATAATCATCTTAGAAACGCGTCACTAATCCCACCCATCAGCACGCCCATTACATGAATTCAAGGTGCCAATGGGTTAGCATGACAACGCGGGGTCTGCAAGAGACCCCTGTGGTTGTCATTGCTGATCTGCTAGGTGCGCTGCCCTAAGGCTGGCGCTCGTAGCAGATGATCAGTTCTGCTGCAGATAGCAGGGCTGAAGCGAACAGATGTTTGCAGCTTCAAGTCTCCTAAATAGACTATTGAAGCAAGTAAAATGTAGAAAAAAGTTTTTAAAAATATTAAAAGAATTAAAATAATATAAGTTCAAATCACGCCCCATTCAAAATAAAAGAAAAACAAAACAATTCAAATACACACTTATTTGGCATTGCTGCATTCAGAAACACCTGATCTATCAAAATATAAAAATAATTAATCCAATCTTTAAAAGGTGTAATGAGAGAAAAAATTCAAAACTCTAGAATTACCGTATATACTCGAATATAAGCCGAGATTATCAGCCCATTTTTTTGGGCCGAAAGTCCCCCTATCGGCTTATATTCGAGTCATATACACCAGGGGGTCGGAGGGGGAGCGGGGGTGTCAGGTCATACTTATATTCTGGTGCGGTCTCTGCAGCCCCCAGCTTCTCCACGATCTCCCTTCCTGCCTTCAGCGGTCACGTGGTACCGCTCATTACACTCATGAATATGTGCATATTCATGAGGTGTAATGAGCGGTACCACGTGACCGCTGAAGGCAGAAAGGGAGATCGCGGGGAAGCTGGGGGCGGCAGAGACTGTGCCAGGACCGATAAGTAAAGCGATACTCACCTGTCCGGGTCCATCGCTGCTTGCTGCTGTCTGGCATGTCATCTGTAAGTGACGTTCAGACAGCAGAGGGCGTGGTGACGTGGTTATTGCTCGCCGCGCCACCTGCAGTTTGAACGTCACTGACAGATGACGTGCCAGACAGCAGCAAGCAGCGGCACCTGGCCCCAGCGACGGAGAGGTGAGTATGTCATATTTTTTATTTTTAAATGCGGCAGCGGCAGCACATGGGGGCATAATGTATGGAGCATCTTATGGGGGCAGCACATGGGGGCATAATCTATGGAGCATCTTATGGGGCAGCATATTGGGGCATAATGTATGGAGCATCTGGGTATAATCTATGGAGCATCTTATAGGGGCAGCATATGGGGGATTAATCTAAGGAGCATCTTATGGGGCAGCATATGGGGGAATAATCTATGGAGCATGTTATGGGGGTAGCATATGGGGGCATAATCTTTGGAGCATCTTATGGGGGCAGCATATGGTGCCTATTCTATGGAGCATCTTATGGGGCCATAAGATTTATGGAGCAGCATATGAGGCATATTATTCTAGGGAGCATCTTATGGGGCCATTATTAACCTTTTTGCAGCATTATATGGGGTGTATTTTGTATGGAGCATCTTATGGGGCCATTATGAACTGTATGGAGCATTATATGGGGCTCCTGATTCAATATGGATATTCAAAAACATTTAACCTACCGATGTCTCAATTAAGTTTACTTTTATTGGTATCTATTTTTATTTGTGAAATTTACTAGTAGCTGCTGCATTTTCCACCCCAGGCTTATACTCAAGTCAATATCACCTCTATGCAGTATCACCTCTATGCCGATGACACGCAGATCTACCTATCTGGACCCAACCTCGCCTCCTTACTAACTGAAATCCCACAATGTCTGTCTGCTATCTCAGCCTTCTTCTCTGCTTGTTTTCTCAAACTGAACATGGACAAAACAGAATTCATCATCTTTCCCCATCTCACTCTACCCCTCCACCAGACCTATCCATCAATGTTAATGGCTGCTTTCTTTCCCCAGTCCCACACGCTCGGTGTCTAGGGTGATCCTCGACTCTGCGCTCTCTTTCAAACCACATACCCAAGCCCTCGCCTCCTCCTGCCACCTCAAACTCAAAAATATTTCCCAGATCCACTCATTCCTCAACCACAAAACCACTAGTGCACGCTCTTATCATCTCCCACCTCGACTACTGCAACCTCCTACTCTCTGGCCTCCCCTCTAGCACTTTGGCTCCGCTCCAGTCCATCCTACACTCTGCTGCCCGACTAATCCACCTATCTCCCCGCTACTCCCCAGCCTCCCCCATAAGCCAGGCCCTTCACTGGCTTCCTATTGCCCAGAGGCTCCAATTCAAAACCCTAACCATGACATACAAAGCCATCCACAACCTGTCTCCTCCATACATCTGTGACATGGTCTCTAGCTACCCACCCACACTCAACCTTCGATCATCTCAAGATCAAGATCTCCTCCACTCCCCCCTTATCTCTACTTCCCACAACCGCATACAAGACTTCTCCCGTGCTTCCCCCATACTCTGGAACTCTCTGCCGCAACACATCAGACTCTCACCATCAACGGAAACCTTCAAGAAGAACCTGAAGACCCACCTGTTCTGACAAGCCTACAGCCTGCAATGATCCTTGGTCTACTGAACCACCGCACGACCTGCTCTACCCTCTCCTACTGTATCCTCACCCATCCCTGTAGACTGTGAGCCTCGTGGGCAGGGTCCCCTCTTCTTATGTACTTGTGTGTCCCTTGTCTTACACATGTTTATTATACTTGTCTATATTTCCCCTTTTCACATGTAAAGCGCCATGGAATAAATGGCACTATATAAATGCATAATAATAGTACGTTTTCCCAGTTTTTTTGTGGCAAAATTAGGGGGGTCGGCTTATACTCGGGTCGACTTATACTCGGGTATATACAGTAAGTTTCTTTGGTTGCCACAACATTACAATAACAGGCGATCAAAAGATCGTACAGTGGGGCAAAAAAGTATTTAGTCAGTCAGCAATAGTGCAAGTTCCACCACTTAAAAAGATGAGAGGCGTCTGTAATTTACATCATAGGTAGACCTCAACTACGGGAGACAAACTGAGAAAAAAAAATCCAGAAAATCACATTGTCTGTTTTTTTTTCATTTTATTTGCATATTATGGTGGAAAATAAGTATTTGGTCAGAAACAAAATTTCATCTCAATACTTTGTGATATATCCTTTGTTGGCAATGACAGAGGTCAAACGTTTTCTGTAAGTCTTCACAAGGTTGCCACACACTGTTGTTGGTATGTTGGCCCATTCCTCCATGCAGATCTCCTCTAGAGCAGTGATGTTTTTGGCTTTTCGCTTGGCAACACGGACTTTCAACTCCCTCCAAAGGTTTTCTATAGGGTTGAGATCTGGAGACTGGCTAGGCCACTCCAGGACCTTGAAATGCTTCTTACGAAGCCACTCCTTCGTTGCCCTGGCGGTGTGCTTTGGATCATTGTCATGTTGAAAGACCCAGCCACGTTTCATATTCAATGCCCTTGCTGATGGAAGGAGGTTTGCACTCAAAATCTCACGATACATGGCCCCATTCATTCTTTCATGTACCCGGATCAGTCGTCCTGGCCCCTTTGCAGAGAAACAGCCCCAAAGCATGATGTTTCCACCACCATGCTTTACAGTAGGTATGGTGTTTGATGGATGCAACTCAGTATTCTTTTTCCTCCAAACACGACAAGTTGTATTTCTACCAAACAGTTCCAGTTTGGTTTCATCAGACCACAGGACATTCTCCCAAAACTCCTCTGGATCATCCAAATGCTCTCTAGCAAACTTCAGACGGGCCCGGACATGTACAGGCTTAAGCAGTGGGACACGTCTGGCACTGCAGGATCTGAGTCCATGGTGGCGTAGTGTGTTACTTATGGTAGGCCTTGTTACATTGGTCCCAGCTCTCTGCAGTTCATTTACTAGGTCCCCCCGCGTGGTTCTGGGATTTTTGCTCATCGTTCTTGTGATCATTCTGACCCCACGGGGTGGGATTTTGCGTGGAGCACAAGATCGAGGGAGATTATCAGTGGTCTTGTATGTCTTCCATTTTCTAATTATTGCTCCCACAGTTGATTTCTTCACTCCAAGCTGGTTGGCTATTGCAGATTCAGTCTTCCCAGCCTGGTGCAGGGCTACAATTTTGTTTCTGGTGTCCTTTGACAGCTCTTTGGTCTTCACCATAGTGGAGTTTGGAGTCAGACTGTTTGAGGGTGTGCACAGGTGTCTTTTTATACTGATAACAAGTTTAAACAGGTGCCATTACTACAGGTAATGAGTGGAGGAAAGAGGAGACTCTTAAAGAAGAAGTTACAGGTCTGTGAGAGCCAGAAATCTTGATTGCTTGTTTCTGACCAAATACTTATTTTCCACCATAATATGCAAATAAAATGAAAAAACAGACAATGTGATTTTCTGGATTTTTTTTTCTCAGTTTGTCTCCCATAGTTGAGGTCTAACTATGATGTAAATTACAGACGCCTCTCATCTTTTTAAGTGGTGGAACTTGCACTATTGCTGACTGACTAAATACTTTTTTGCCCCACTGTATCTGCACCAACATGGTATCAATAAAAACGTCAGATCGGAAAATGGCGCCATTGTTTTGTTCTTTTTTCTTATTTTTTAAAAACTTTAGATTTTTTTTCACCACTTACCATAAAAAAAAGAACCTAGACATGTTTGGTGTATGAGAACTCGTAATGAGCTGTAGAGTCATAGCGACAAGTCAGTTTTAGCATGTAGTGAACACAAGTGATTGTGAGCCCTTGGGATTGCGAACCTCGCAATGGGGTGTAACCATGCACCAGACTGGTGTATGTGCAGACTAACAACAAACATAAATACCTGGTGTACCTCTCCTGCCACGTGTATGAAAAAGCTCTGTCATTAATATTGTTTGAGTAGAGCTATGCGATAGCGCTATGATAGGCGTCAGGTTCCTGTCGTTGCATAGTGGGAATCCTGAGTCTTACCTCCGGCGGTCTCTCATTCTTCTCCAGCCGCAGAGGAGGTTGCTCAGCAAACTCGTTGGTCCCAGTGCTTTGCCAGACCAGCTCCATGGGTTTGCTTACTGCTGCCACCTCTGGCTCAGCTATGGCAATACATGCTGCTCAGCAGCGAGATTCTCCAGGGACTAAGTCCTCATGTCGGGCCACTGAGCATGCCCATGGAGTGCTCTCCCATTGGAGATCGAAGGTCACGTGTTCAGGTCCTGCTCCTGTACGGATTGGCCCAGCCGAGAAGCCAGGAAGGTCCCGGACGCTCGCAGCTATGAAAGGGTCACATGGCCGCTCGGCCATGCGCTAGGATAAACTGTATTAAGGAGTGAGTGATGAATGCACGTATAAATGTCTCTGGTGACTGTCTCATTATGAAACCCCTACCCTTGGCACGCATGTGTTGTGCAGCCTAGCCTGCTAGCGCCCATGCTTAGGCGTAGGTAGGTCAGAGTCTGAGTCAGGCAATAGTCTTCATCAGTGACTCGGCACACCTCAGTGCAAGTGCTCCACACTCCATAGCCAGCGTCCATAGCGGCGTTCGTGGCAGCGATGCCGCGCGCTCAGTGGGCCTAGAGGGACTCTAACCCCGTGTCCTTGGGGTAGAGTTCTGTGGCCGTTTGCTGTGCGCTCTTTGGCCAGGCTCTGTGAGCTAAACAGGCTCCGGCATCCACGTTCAGCGGTTGTGCGGCTCTGTGAATTAACAGAGTCCGCTCCTGTTCACACTGTGTGACGTAAACCATGTGTGACTGTTTTCACGCTGCCCTATTCTTCCGCCATTGTCTAGCAGCAGTATAACACCTCTGCACAGTGGACCACTGGCTGTGAACGCACCTATTACTACTTTATAATTTGGTGAATTCCGCCAGCCCTAACACGCTATCCATAAAGAAAGTGCACGGGTAGAGCTATCCCATAGCTCTATTCCCAAAGGAAATGAACAAGTAGAGCTATCCGATAGCACTATCCCTCAATGTTCCTGAGTGTGAGCTATTTCACATGGTTGAGCGCACTTGGGATCTGCCCCCAAGGCCCTGCCCATGCCCAATGTTTGGTCCGTAGACCGCGGCTAGGAGTTAGTCCCGCTTATAGACATGGAGTCACTTCCTGATCTTTTTGGGAAATCCGCTGATTCTGTTGTTCTGCAGGCAGGATATTAGATGAGTCCTCATCTTCTCATGCTGGAACTTAGCTGTGGGTTCACCGTCATCTGCCATAAGCTCGTAGGCAAACGCTATAGCATATAAGCCACAGTCGTACCCTTTCTTGTGCTGATCCACATTGATAAACCTCAAATGTTTCAGGGGCTTGTCGACCACTTCACTGTACATATTGATGATCTGCTGACGGATGGATGGACTCAGATTCCTAGTCCTGATGCTGTCGGCCACAAAGATTTGGCCATTTTTATAGCAGGTTGTCAGCCAGTGCACCCTGTCCTCATCGTAGTGGATTTGTACAGCATTCTTCAGTATGCTGTGCCCTGGTACCATAAGAGCGGAGGGGGGCTGCAAGCCAGCAAAACCCTTAAACTGTCTGTGCAGCAGGTCCTGGGCCATGATGATGATCTCGTGATCCAGGAAGCCTTCCTTTCCTTTGCTCAGCAGGTTGGTTAAGATTTCTGGAGGCAGGTTCCCAATATCGGGCATCTCCACTTGTGGGGTCACTATCTCCGGGGTTACTTCTCTAAGTAGATCAGTAACATTTTCTGTAGCCGCTCTCTTGGCTGGTGGCAGCATCTCAGGCTTACTGTTAGAGGAGATGGCCACATCCGTATCTGTTTCAATATCGATGACAACATAATCTGGACCGGGAGAAGAAATGTTGGTGTTCTCAAGGTCATCTGTCTTTTTGACCATTGGTTCATCCTCATTTTTTCCTGTTAAAGAGATCAAAGAAATCATAATTTTTTAAAATAAAATATTCTCCATATTTGTTATGGATTATTACGTCTACTGCTCCTTTACTTCGCAACCGCCCACTGTAGATAAACGTTGACGCTTGCTGAGCTCTATGCAGCGCCGACGTTTGTCATGACATGGTCGGTGGTCTTGCAGCGCTCACGACCCCCAGGGTCCTGCAAGCACTGCGATTCCAGTGCAGAGCGATAGCTCTGACAGGTGTTATCATTGCCGTGAAGCACCTGAAGGGTTGATAAACTTTTTGAAATTGGTTTTGAGCACTTTGAGGGGTGCAGTTTTTAGAATGGTGCCACTTTTGGGTATTTTCTGTATTGAATGATCCTCAAAGTAACTTCAAATGTGATGTGGTCCCTAAAAAAGTTGTTTCTGCAAATAATAGGAAGCATGCTGACAAGGATGGGAGGGGGGTAGCCCCGCATACCAGGACGTGCAGCACGAAATCTCCGCCTCATCCCAGCCTGCAGCATCACCCCACTCCTGTATCCTCCAGCAGTGACCTTGGGACCCCGCTTCACAGCAGCCACCACCCGCAGTAAGCAATAAGACGCATGGATTATAAGAAGCACCACCATTTTAGTAAAGATAAGTTTTTTCCTATTTTTCTCCTCAATATTTGGGGTGCGTCGTATAATCCGTAGTATCGCATAATCCAAAAAATACAGTATTTGCACATAGATTTTATAGGCTTGTCCAGGGTTATAAAAATGTAATTGGTTTGTTTGAAACACAAGAACACCCCTGTCTACAGGTTGTGCCTGTTATTGCAGATCAGCTCCAGTGAAGGGAATGGTATAGAGCTGCAATACCATGAATAAGCTGAAGATTTTGATTGCAAAGATTTTTTTTTTTTTAAGAAAATGGCAGCCCTGTTTTTCTTATCTTGGAGAACTGCTTTAGTGTCAGATTAGTTAGGCTGTACTTACCACCAATAGGTTTAGCAGGAGTCTCTCTGTCTCCATCAGTAGAACGTTGAGATTCATCATTTCTCCTGGATTTATCCTTTTTCAGATGTCTTTAAAATAGTAAAATGGAAGGTATTTTATAAGTTACAAAGTAACAGATCTTTATTCTGTGGAATGAAATATAGACTCATATGTTTCTTCATTCATTTTGTCTTTTACATTCTGTAGAAACATTGGCAATCAGTAAAATTTTGGTAATTATCAACAATTTTTCATGTACATGAAAGTTCAATATGTGTGGATCGTACTGGGTTGCAAGGTAATATGAAGATTAGACAGGAGTGGATTTATTTGAGTGGAATTGAATTCTGCTCATACAAAACTCAGAATGTTGGAGAACAAAGATTTTTTGTAATTCACTCCACGCAAATAAAGCAAAGTGGAAGCTAGCGGCAGCCGCCAGATTGCAGAAGAGTAGAGGGCTGGCAGAAAGATGAGCTCACTTCTCTGACCGACTTCCGCTGCTTTATGCCCGATGGCCAGTTTTCCACACTACCATCATGCCGCACCTTTGGCCAAGTGTTCCCTTTGGGCTGAAACTTTGGCTACAAGCGGCCCCGAAAGGTCTCTGCCCATGCATGTCCCAACCAAGAGTCAGCACTGGGCCGGAGTTTCGGGCAGAGAGCAGCGGGGGCTTCCGGAGAGGGGCTTGGTTGTATATATACCTAATTTTCTTCTTACATCTTCCATTTATTACCATCTGGGACTGGGGAGACCCCAGAGCATAATAGGGAACAATCAATATGTGAAGAATAATTTTGCTGTGAACTGAATCTCTAAATAAAATCTGCTGATTTGGCAGAATTTTGTCACAGCCTCTCATCTGTAATAAAGATGGAATTTTTTGCAGACTCCCATGTACAATATAAATCATCCTTTACAATACTTACCTACATATGGCGTTACAGATGACACCAAGGAATGTTCCAAGGAGGAATATGATAACTACAAAATAAATGACTTTATTCCAAGGGATCTTTGGAGGAACAATACCATCCACTGAAAAAGAAGAGAAAATACATATATTATCTATATATCCAGTAACTTGTCTGTAATCCACTGCCATTATTATCGAAGCAGTCCTATAAAGGGAATCTGTCACCAGGCTTTTGCCATCTTATCGGAGAGAACCATAATGTAGAAGCATAGACCTTTACTATAGCGATGTGTCAATTACTGGACTGTTTCAATAGAATCACTGTTTTACCAGCAATCGATTATCACTACAGGACAACTGGTCTTGTGCCTCCTAGTCCAGCCAGACCCCCAGCAATATACAATGTAAGCACAAGCTGTGGCGGGGTTATACACAGCTGAAAACCTGAGCTCTGCTCAATCTGCAGCAGAGAAAACTGTGACTCTATTATATAGTCTATTCGACGGTAGGACCCAGCAAGACGATTAAAAATATGGGACCGTAGTTTTGCTAAATTATGTCTCAGGGATGATGTCATATTAATATATAATAGATGTAATGGACAATATAGAGATCTATCCAGTGGCTTAGGTAGAGGCTGATGTGTCCTGGTGAAAATAAGTAATCTGGGCCCCCACCTGCATATTTGTCAGATGTATGGTCCTTTGTGGCATTCCAGATCCTATGAATCTCTGACAGTGGCATATAACACGTGCCAGTAGGGGGGTGTCATATCACAAGCTGAACGGCGTGTCCATGACATGATTGTGGGGTAACTATGGGTCGCCATGACAGCCGAGGGTCTGCCGAAGACCCCATGCTTGTTGTGAGGATCCTCTTGTGAAAGTCAGCCTGTAGCTGGCGTTCATAGGAGAACATTGGTTTAGCTACAGATAGCAGTGTTTATCCACTGCTATGTATAGCACATTCAACCGGACAGTGGCAGCGTCAAGTCCCTAAAGAGGACTATTGAGTACAGTAAAAATTCAGTAAGATCTATCAAAATGTAAACTAAATTTATCTGATCAGTAAACAGCATAAGGAGAAAAAAATATCGAAATCGCCAGAATTACATTTTTTGGCAGCTGCAACATTGCAATAAAAGGCGATAAAAAAACCCATAGTATCTACCCCAAAAAGGTATCAGTAAAAATATCAACTCAGGGCGCAAAAAGTAAGCCTTTACCCAGCCTAATGAGGTTTACCCCATAATATGTGAATATTTGGAAAAGTACTTACCTGCTGGGGTCGTATGCGTGGGCAAGGAATCATGGCGCTGGGTGATGAGAGGCGCGCCTTCCACAGATGCTAATAGCAAACTCACGATTAGAAGAAATCGAAAGAGCATTTTAGCTTGGAGAAATATCGCTGAATGTGTAACACACAGGGAGTTATCGCTGAATGTGTAACACACAGGGAGTTATCGCTGAATGTGTAACACACAGGGAGTTATCGCTGAATGTGTAACACACAGGGAGTTATCGCTGAATGTGTAACACACATGGAGTTATCGCTGAATGTGTAACACACAGGGAATTATCGCTGAATGTGTAACACACAGGGAGTTATCGCTGAATGTGTAACACACAGGGAGTCTTGTCAGACAAAGCCTCTTCCTGCAGCGTCACTCCTTATAACCACACATTCCGTGATGTCACAATGGAGATCTCAGTGTGACATCACGAGGAGCGGAACACCAGTGATGTCACAATGGGTCAGATAAAGGATAAACAGCGTATGCACAACTTCAGAAGGTGCTCAAGTAGGGCCCCACACCATACATGAATAATAAAGAAAACTTGGCACTCAGCTTCTAGTATAATTTTTTGGATTTTTTAATGCAGCCAGAAAATAATAGACATTTCGGCCTCACTGGCCTTCATCAGTAACAGACTGCAGTATAGTAGTTAATTGCATTCAGTGCAAAAATAGAAGTGACACCATAGTCACTTTAAATGTGCCTGGTCATGCACTAGGCGCTGGGCATGGAGCCTGAATCATATAGTACCTGGGTGGGTAGGGGTGCCATGCAGACATCAGCGACCCAGAATCCACTGTGACACAGCTGACCAACAGTGGATTCTGGGTCACTGATGTCTGCATCGCACTGAATGCGATTAACTACTATCCTGCAGTCTGTTACTGATGAAGGCCAGTGAGGCCGAAACCTCTATTACAATGGGTCAGATAACTGCAACTACTCAACATGGAGCAGCTCCATCCATCTATATATGATTAATATAATATTAATGTCTAAGGACCAAGCCGCATTAGAGGATATTATGAATGTATGGGGGCCACACAGGGAGACATTATTCATGTGTTGGCCACAGGGAGACGTTACTATTACTGGGCCACATAGGGTGGCAATATTAACTCATGATGAACACATAGGTGGACAGTTTTACCAGATGAGTGCCACATAAGGGACAATATTAATGTATGGGGGCCACATGGGAGGACATTGTTATTAAGTGGGGTCCAAATATGATGATATTTTTAATGTATGAGGGCGACAATTTGGAATGTTACTACTACATTGGGGGTCATAAAAAGGAATTCCACATCTGTATGAAGGCATAATAGTTGGACATTACTACTGTATGGGTGCCGTGTTGGGGCAATTCTACTGCATTTGGGCAAACAGGGGACATAATTACTACTGAATGGGGACACAGAGGAGCATCATTGCTGTACTGTATTTTATTTTGGGGGATACTATTACCATATAATAAAAGGGAGGTACTATTATTGTAGAATTGGAGGAAAAATGGCAATGGTGACCAGGAAGCAATAATCCATAGATGTCTGTGTGTTACATTCTGAAGAGACGAGTCCTGACAGGGAGAAGTCAGAGGAGTCTGCACTGGATGAAGAAAAGAGAACATTAATTACTTCAATTGGAGACATCACTGGGGAGTATCTTCAACTACCTATACTATATATACTGATAGCTTCCACTATTCGGTCATTATATGGGGGTACCAGCAGTGATAGTACAGTGATTCCTATTAATAATCACTATAATGATATAATTTGGTCACTATTTGCTGGTCATACGGTCATGGTGTAGCAGCATAATTTGTTTCTTGTATGTAGTAGTATTGGTACACTTTGTGCAAAACTATTAACCCGTTTACCCCCAAGGGTGGTTTGCACGTTAATGACCGGGCCAATTTTTACAATTCTGACCACTGTCCCTTTATGAGGTAATAACTCTGGAACGCTTTTATGGATCCCAGTGATTCTGACATTGTTTTTCTCGTGACATATTGTACTTCATGTTAGCCATAAAATTTCATTCATATAACTTGCGTTTATTTGTGCAAAAAGCAGAAATTTGGGGAAAATCTTGAAAATTTTGCAATGTTCCAACTTTGAAATTTTTATGCCCTTAAATCACAGAGATATGGCACAGAAAAAACATAATAATTAACATTTCCCACATATGTTTACTTTACATCAGCACAATTTTGTAACCAAAATTTTTTTTGTTAGGAATTTATAAAGGTTAAAACTTGACCAGCGATTTCTCATTTTTACGACACCGGTTTTTTTAGGGAACAAATCACATTTGAAGTCACTTTGAGGGGTCTATATGATAGAAAATACTCAAAAGTGACACCATTCTAAAAACTACATCCTTCAAGGTGCTCAAAACTACATTCAAGAAGTTTATTAACCCTTCAGGTGCTTGACAGGAATTTTTTGAATGTTTAAACAAAATGAACATTTAATTTTTTTCACAAAAAAATTACTTCAGGTCCAATTTTTTTTATTTTAGCAAAGGGTAACAGGAGAAATTGAACTGCAAAAGTCATTGTACAATTTGTCCTGAGTATGCTGATACCTGATATGTGGGGGGGAATCACTGTTTCGGCACATGGCAGAGCTCGAAAGGGAAGGAGCTCCGTTTGACTTTTTCAACGCAAAATTGGCTGGAATTGAGATTGGACGCCATGTCACGTTTGGAGAGCCCCTGATGTGCCTAAACAGTGGAAACCCCCATAAATGACACCATTTTGGAAACTAGACCCCCCCAAGGAACTTATATAGATGTGTGGTGAGAACTTTGAACCCCCATGGGCTTTACATAAGTTTATCCGCAAAAAATTAAAAAATCATATTTTTGCCACAAAAATGATCTTTTCAGCCCCAATTGTTATCTTCCCAAGGGAAGCATGACCCCAAAAGTTGTGCAATTTGTCCTGAGTATGCTGATACCCCATTTGTGGGGGTAAACCACTGTTTGGGCGCATGGCAGAGCTCGGAAGGGAAGGAGCACCATTTGACATAAAATTGGCTGGAATTGAGATCGGGCGCCATGTCGCGTTTGGACAGCCCCTGATGTGCCTGAACAGTGGAACCCCCCCACAAGTGGCCCCATTTTGGAAACAAGACCCCCCAAGGAACTTATCTATATGTGTTGAGCACTTTGAACCCCCAAGTGCTTCACAGAAGTTAATAACGCCCATGAAAATAAAAAAATCATATTTTTTCCACAAACATGATCTTTTAGTCCCCAATTTTTTTATTTTCCCAAGGGTAACAGGAGAAATTGGACCCCAACAGTTGTTGTCCAATTTGTCCTGAGTATGTTGATACCCCATATGTGGGAGAAAACTACTGTATGGGCACACATCGGGACTCGAAATTGAAATAGTGATGTTTTGGAATGCAGACTTTGATGGAATGGTCTGTGGGTGTCATGTCATGTTTGGAGAGCCCCTGATGTGCGTAAACTGTGGAAACCCCCCACAAGTGACCCCATTTTGGAAACTAGACCCCTCAAGGAACTTATCTAGATGTGTGTTGAGCACTTTGAACCCCCAAGTGCTTCATAGAAGTTTATGACGCCGGAAGTGAAAAAAAAAATCATATTTTTTCCACAAACATGATCATTGCAACCAGGGGCGGACACTGACAGCTTGGGGCCACTGTGCAAGAAATGTGTCTGGGCCCCCCTTCCTTTTGTGGCGTCAATGTTACATATACACATATATGTATATGTATATATATATATATATATAGCCACACACACATACATGTATATATTACATAGTCTCCTTTATTATGTATATTGCTGTCCCTTACACAGTGCCCTCTCTTGTTATGTACAGCACCGTCCCTACATATTAGATTATACAGAGCCCTGTTCTCTGTTTTTTATTACATACTGTCCTGTCTTGTTTGCTGTATAATGCAGTGATGGCTGATGGAGCATGGGAAAGCGTCCTTTCTAATGAAGGAGCCGATGGACTGGTAGTCTGGTCACCGGCTCCTTGATCAGCAGTCATTTTATATCTAAAAAGAGAGGGGACTATGTAGTAAAAGAAGGTGCTGTTAATAACAAAATGAACAAGAATACACTATGTAAGAGAGAGCACTATACATAACAGCAGAGGAAGCTATACAATAAGGGACGGCACCATATATAACTAGAGAGGATGGTACGTAATAAGGGACGGTGTTAAACATAATAAAAGAGAAAACTATGTAACTAAGGATGGTGTTACACAGAATTAGTGAGTACACTATATGCTAAGGGACTGTTATACATAATAAGTACGTGCACTATATGCTAAGGGACTGTGTTATACATAATAAGCGATAATGTCTTCCTCCACCTCCCCCTGTTCCTAAGGCCATTATAAGTCCCCCCTTCCTCCCATCCCAATCCCCCACACCCCTCATTGTCCTCCTCCCCCAGATCCCATTATTGTCCTCCCCCCCATCATTACCCTCTTCACCACCTCCATCATTTTCTTCTCTCCCACCACTATCTTTGCTTTCTCCCCTACCACTTCCATCATTGCCCATTTCCCCACCTCCATTATTTCCTCCTCCACCACCCCCATTATTGCCCTTTCCACCACCACCATCATTGCATTCTCCCCCCACCCCATCATCATTTCTTTTTCCCTCACCACCATTGACCTTTCCACCACCTTCATCTTTGCCTTCTCCCCACCACCCCATCATTGCCCTCTCCATCACCCCATCATTGCCTTCTTCCCATCACCCCATCATTGCCTTCTCCATCACCCCCATCATTGCCTTCTCCCCATCACTGCCATCTGTCCATCACTCCCATCATTGCCTTCTCCCCATCACTCCCATCATTGTCTTCTCATCATCACTCCCATCATTGCCTTCTCCATCACCCCATCATTGCCTTCTCATCATCACTCCCAACACTGCCTTCTCCCCATCACCCCATCATGGCCTTCTCCCCATCACGGCCTTCTCCCAATCACCCCATCATGGCCTTCTTTTCATCACCCCATCATGGCCTTCTCCTCCACCTACACACACACATACATACATACATGCACACACATACTACATATACACATACATACATACATACATACACACACACACACAGCAGTGACAGCACCTCACCTGTCCGAGTCTGCAGAATCTCCGCCTCCGCCCTCCGCCTGCTTCCTCGCTCTGGCACACCGGCAGCGTCGCTGAATGATGACGTCATTCAGCGGCGCTGCTCTCTGTGTCAGAGACAGGAAGTGCTGGCTCCGGGCAGGAAGGATCTTTACAGATCCGCTGCTATTTTCTCTTGCAGGCAGCGGAGCTGCTGGGATCGCTCTCTGCCCGCCGCACATGAGGGCAATCTGGCCAAGGGCCCCCTGGAGCCTCTGGCCTGGAGAAACTGGGCAGATTGCCCTCATCATTAGCCACCCTGCAGAGGCCCCCTGGAGCCTCTGGGCCCTGGTGCAGTCGCACCAGTTGAACCGGCGGTATGTCCGCCCATGGTTTGGAATTTTTAGCCATTATTAGTGTAAGTTATTGCTCTGGCAGCAGTAATTGTCCTGTAACAGACTCTGTGTGAGCGGTGACACTGGCAGGAGTGTGAACAGGGCTCTGTAATACTGTGACCTGCCCTCCTTGGTGGAAAACACCTTCATCGGACTACAACTCCCTGCATTCTATCAAGCAAACAAGATCATATAGATATTTTTAAGTTTTGGAAGGCATCGTGTCAGCAAAGTTATAACCAAACTTTATTCAAAACACGTACATGTCAGTATGACAGTTTGAAAAAAAAAATCCGCTTTGTTTTTATTTGTTTTTATTTATTTTTTTATTTATTTTTTTTCCAGCATCAGTACAATTACGGCGAGGCCGAGTTTGTGTAGTTTTTTTTTTTTTTAAACATTTTAGTGGCTATTGGATTTTTTTATTTGGGGGCGTTTAAACTATGAGTTAAATAATTTTAGATTTTGATTGATCGCTCCAAAATGCATCATATGAGTTTATTTTTAAAATGTTAATTACTTTTTAACATTCTATTATTTTATTTTTTTTTTATTCCCTCGGGGGACTTGAACCTTTGACAGTTCAGCAAAACATAAGAAAACTTCTGATCTCCTGTGGAGCCCAGCCGGTGGCTTCATGGGAGCACCAAGATGGCGGCACTAGGGGACCTCTGTCAGTGACTTTTCAGCTCCCCACCATCTTGTCAGGGAGGGGGTGGATTGGGTAGTATAAATAAAAACATAAGATAAAGCCGCAAAACATAAGCCCTCGCCCAGCTCCAGATCCCGAAAAACGGAAACGCTGAGGGTCTCGGAAAATGGCGACAAACGCAAAAACTTTTCGGAAAAATTTTGGGAATTTTTTTTCACCACTGAAATAATAAAGAACCTATCCATGTTTGGTATCTGCGTACTTGTACTGACCGGCGGAATCATATTCTTCGGTTAGTTTTATCATATAGTGAACATGGCAAATAAAGATTAAAAAAAAAAAACAATTGAGTAATTGCACTTTTTTTTGCAATTTCTTGGTTTTTCTTCCCCCCTGCTTTCCAGTACACCATCATGGTCTTCTCCCCATCACCCCATCATGGCCTTCTCTCCCCATTACTCCCATTATGGCCTTCTCTCCCCATCACCCCCATCATGGCCTTCTCTCCCCATCACGGCCTTCTCCCCATGTCCCCATCATATCATTGCCTTTTCCAGGGCCAGGCTCCACCTACACACACAGACATACACACATACATATACACACACACAGCACACAAACACACACAGCAGCACCTCTCACCTGTCTCACACACAAACCAGCACCTCTCATCTGTCCGCAGCATAGCCCGTGCTTCCTCGCTCTGGCACAGCATCGGCCACTGGATGATGAGGTCATTCAGCAGCGCTCCTCTCTGTGTCAGAGACAGGAAGCGCGAGCGGCGGGCAGCAGAGATCCTTTCAGCTCCGCTGCTATTTTCTCTTGCAGGCAGCGGAGCTGCTTGGATCGCTCCCTGCCCGCCGCACATGAGAGCAATCTGGCCAGGGGCCCCCGGAGCCTCGAGTCCGGAGAAACCGGCCATATTGCCCTCATCATTAGCTGCACTGCAGGGCCCCCCATGGCAGAACCGGATCACAGCTCTGAATCTCCCCGGTTAGGGGTACCGGCTGCTTTTTTAACAAGCGGTTCCATCGAACCGGGGAGAACCGGCCGAATCCCACTCCTGCATTTAGGTTTTGAGTGATCAATTTCGAATTAGTTATCCCACTGCCTGTTAATGCCAGAACATAACATACTGTATATCATTAAACATATATTTAAGTCTTAAGAACTTACTTTCGGATGTGGCTGAGACGGGTTATAAGTTCCGTCATGAAAACAAACTTGAGGTATAATTCCTGAAACAGGCGGAGGAGGTGGAATATGTTCTTCGTCCTTTTGTTGTTCTGTAAAATACACTGTTAGTGAGACTAGTTGATCATGAAAAGGACATTGATTCTACTCTACAGTCAGCCTGGGATTGGAGACCCCTAGCTTACTAGGAAATTACTTAAAGGGAAACTGTCACCATGAAAACACAGTCCAATCTGCAGACCTCATCTATAATATAACGCTGTAAGCATCACTCTGTCCGAAGCCTTTATAGACTGCGCAAGTGCGACGCGACTGCGCAGTCTGGCTCCAGACAGAATGAGGCAGCCAGTGGTGAGGAGTGTGTATGGTGCCGGAGATGGCGGTACCGTACACACGGCATACCGCCATCTCCGACGCCATACTTACATGACCGGGAGGAGCGTTGCCGCGGTGCTTCTCTTCGGCCGGAGACCGGGGCGGGAGTGCGGCCGGAATCGCGCATGCGCATAGCGCGTTCCGGCGCCATTTTACTTTACTTTAGCAATATGATGCCGGACAGCGCTATGGGCATGCACATACTCCGGCGCCAGACTCCTCCCCCGGCCTCCAGCAGAATGTGGTGACAGCGCTGGAGCACAGGAAAGAAGGGTGAATATAAATGCTTTTTTTTTTGCATGTGTGTAGTTTTAGTAGGAGTGAGGGGACCATGCATACCAGGATAGGAGAGGTGAGAGGACCATGCATACCAGGATTGGGGGGTGAGGGGGCCATGCATACCAGGATTGGGGGATGAGAGAGACCATGCATACGAGGATAGGGGGTGAGAGGACCATGCTTACCAGGATTGGGGGATGAGGGGTACCATGCATACCAGGATAGGGGGGTGAGAGGAACATGCATACCAGGATTGGGGGATGAGGGTTACCATGCCTAACAGGAATGGGACATGAAGGGAACCATGCATACCAGGATAGGGGGGGTGAGGGGTACCATGCATACCAGGATTGGGGGATGAGGGGTACCATGCATACCAGGATTGGGGGATGAGGGTTACCATGCATAACAGAATAGGGGGTGAGGTGACCATACATACCAGGATTGGGGGATGTGGGATACCATGCATACCAGGATTGGGGGATGAGGGGTACCATGCATACCAGGATTGGGGGATGAGGGGTACCATGCATACCAGGATTAGGGGATGAGGAGTACCATGCATACCAGGATTGGGGGATGAGGGGTACCATGCATACCAGGATTGGGGGATGAAGGGTACCATGCATACTAGGATAGGGGTTGAGGGGACCATGCATACCAGGATAGGGGGGTGAGAGGACCATGCATACCAGGATAGGGGGATGAGGGGTACCATGCATACCAGGATTGGGGGATGAGGGGTACCATGCATACCAGGATAGGGGGTGAGGGGACCATGCATACCAGGATAGGGATGAGGGAGTACCATGCATACCAGGATTGGGGGATGAGAGGACCATATATACCCAGATAGGAGGTGAGGGGACCATGCATACCAAGATAGGGGGATGAGAGGACCATGCATAGCAGGATGGGGGGGTGGGAGGACAGATGACCATGCATACCAGGATAGGGGGGTGAGAGGAATATGTGCATACCAGGATAGGGGGGTGAGAGAACCATGTGCATACCAGGATTGGGGGTTGAGGGGGCCATGCATACAAGGATGAAGAATGGCGTGCCATGCATAACAGGATTGGGGGGTGAGAGAACCATGCATACCAGGATTGGGGGATGAGGGGTACCATGCATACCAGGATTGGGGGATGAGGGGGACCATGCATACAAGGAAAGGGGGTGAAGGGACCATACATACCAGGATAGGGATGAGGGAGTACCATGCATACCAGGATTGAGGGATGAGGGGTACCATGCATACCAGGATAGGGGGTGAGGGGACCATGCATACCAGGATTGGTGGATGAGGGGTACCATGCATACTAGGATAGGGGGTGAGGGGACCATGCATACCAGGATAGGGGGGTGAGAGGACCATGCATACCACGAAAAGGGGGGTGAGGGGACCATGCATACCAGGATGAAGAATGGGGTGCCATGCATACCAGGATTGGGGGGTGAGGGGACCATGCATACCAGGATGAAGAATAGGGTGCCATGCATACCAGGATTGGGGGGTGAGGGGACCATGCATACTAGGATGAAGAATGGCGTTCCATGCATACCAGGATTGGGGGGGTGAGAGGACCATGCATACCAGGATTGGGGGATAAGGGGTACCATGCATACCAGGATTGGGGGATGAGGGGGACCATGCATACAAGGAAAGGGGGTGAGGGGACCATACATACCAGGATAGGGATGAGGGAGTACCATGCATACCAGGATTGAGGGATGAGGGGTACCATGCATACCAGGATAGGGGGTGAGGGGACCATGCATACCAGGATTGGTGGATGAGGGGCACCATGCATACTAGGATAGGGGGTTGAGAGGACCATGCATACCTGGATTGAGGGATGAGGGGTACCATGCATACCAGGATTGGGGGATGAGGGGTACCATGCATACTAGGATAGGGCGTGAGGGGACCATGCATACCAGGATAGGGGGGTGAGAGGACCATGCATACCTGGATTGGGAGATGAGGGTTACCATGCATACCAGGATTGGGGGATGAGGGGTACCATGAATTACAGGATAGGGGGTGAGAGGACCATGCATACCAGGATGGGGGGGTGGGAGGACAGAGGACCATGCATACCAGGATAGGGGGGTGAGAGGACTATGTGCATACCAGGATAGGGGGGTGAGAGGACCATGTGTATACCAGGATTGGGGGTTGAGGGGGGCCATGCATACCAGGATAGCTGGGGTGAGTGGATTATGCATACCACGAAAGGGGGGTGAGGGGACCATGCATACCAGGATGAAGAATGGGGTGCCATGCATACCAGGATTGGGAGGTGAGGGGACCATGCATACCAGGATGAAGAATGGCGTGCCATGCATAGCAGGATTGGGGGGGTGAGAGGACCATGCATACCAGGATTGGGGGATGAGGGGTACCATGCATACCAGGATTGGGGGATGAGGGGGACCATGCATACAAGGAAAGGGGGTGAGGGGACCATACATACCAGGATAGCGATGAGGGAGTACCATGCATACCAGGATTGAGGGATGAGGGGTACCATGCTTACCAGGATAGGGGGTGAGGGGACCATGCATACCAGGATAGGGATGAGGGAGTACCATGCATACCAGGATTGGGGGGTGAGAGGACCATGCATACCAGGATTTGGGGATGAGGGGTACCATTCTTACCAGGATTGGGAGATGAGAGGACTATGCACACCAGGTT
Source organism: Dendrobates tinctorius (assembly GCF_039654945.1). NCBI lineage: Eukaryota > Metazoa > Chordata > Amphibia > Anura > Dendrobatidae > Dendrobates > Dendrobates tinctorius. The sequence continues at coordinate 11,470,143 of NW_027361872.1, forward strand.
AGGGGATGAGGGGACCATACAAACCATGATAGGGGTGAGGGGGCCATGCATACCAGGATTGGGGGTGAGGGGACCATGCATACCAGGATAGGGATGAGGGAGTACCATGCATACCAGGATTGAGGGGTGAGGGGACCATGCATACCAGGATGAAGGCTGGGGTGCCATGCATACCAGGATTGGGGGGTGAGGGTACCATGCATACCAGGATAGGAATGAGGGATGCCATGCATACCAGGATAGGAGGGTGGCTGCACATTTTCTTGGATTTTCGGGCCAGATGATGGTACTATCCCTAACTGACATATTTCTTTGTACAAGAGTATACAGAGGTAGCTGTCAACCACGGATATTGCTGCCCACTGGACCACAAATCCCAGAAAGAGCAGAAGTTTAAATGATTAACCCCTTCATGACCTCTGACACATATATACATCATAGGTTGTGTCCCTGCATTTGACCTGCAGGTTACTATTGTGAGCCCTCATGTTTTCAGGCACCAGAGAGCTGATCTGATCTGATCAGCTGTCATGTGCCCCTAAGAGCCATGGGTGTAATCACGATCCACCCATGGCTGTTAACCTCTTAAATTCTGCTGTCAATTTCCAACGGCAGCATTTATCATGGTCATGTCGGAAACGCGTCACTATTCCCGCCCATCAGCGCGCCCGTAACATGAATTCAAGGTGCCAATGGGTTAACATAACAACCCGGGGTCTGCAAGAGACCCCTGTGGTTGTCATTGCTGATCTGATAGGTGCGCAGCCCTAAGGCCGGCGCTCGTAGCAGATAGCAGGGCTGAAGCAAACAGATGATTGCAGCTTCAAGTCTCCTAAATAGACTATTGAAGCAAGTAAAAAGTAGAAAAAAGTTTTTAAAAATATTAAAAGAATTAAAATAATAAAAGTTCAAATCACCCCCCTTTTATCCCATTCAAAATAAAAGAATAAACAAAAAAATTCAAATACACATTTATTTGGCATTGCTGCATTCAGAAACACCTGATCTATCACAATATAAAAATGATTAATCCGATCGATAAACGGTGTAATTAGAGAAAAAAATAAAAACTCTAGAATTAAGTTTCTTTGGTCGCCGCAACATTGCAATAACGGGCGATCAAAAGATCGTATCTGCACCAACATGGTATCAATAAAAACGTCAGCTTGGCGCCCAAAAAATAAGCCCTCACCCAACCCAAGATCATAAAAATTGGAAACGCTAAGGGTCTAGGAAAATGGCGCCATTGTTTTATTATTTTTTTCTTTTTTCTTTTTTACAAACTTTATTTTTTTTTTCACCACTTACCATAAATAAAAAAAGAACCTAGACATGATTGATGTGCGAGAACTCGTAATGAGCTGTAGAGTCATAACGGCAGGTCAGTTTTAGCATTTAGTGAACACGAGTTATTGCGAGCCCTTGGGATTACGAACCTCGCAATGGGGTGTAACCACGCAACAGACTGGCGTATGTGCAGACTAACAGCAAACATAAATACCTGGTGTACCTCTCTTGCCACTCCTACCTTGTGTATGAAAAAGCTCTGTCGTTAATACTGTTTGGGTAGAGCTATCCGATAGCGCTATCCATGAAGAAAGTGCACGGGTAGAGCAGCTATCCCATAGCTCTATTCCTAAAGGAAATGAACGGGTAGAGCTATCCCATAGTGATATCCCTCAATGTTCCTGAGTGTAAGCTATTTCACATGGTTGAGCGCACTTGGGATCTGCCCCCAAGGCCCTGCCCATGCCCAATGTTTGGTCCGTAGACCGCGGCTAGGAGTTAGTCCCGCTTTTGTGTGCAACTTTTTTTGGGCTTTTACAGTTGTTAAAAATCTTAATAAATGACTTCTTTGTACACACAGTGACTGCGTCCTCTTCTGGACCCATGTTGATAACTTCATCACTGGCATCAGGCATAGGGATCATGGTGCTTTTGAGGATATCTCTCTCTTTTCCACCACGGGTGCGTGAGGAGTGACATCAGTCACAGTTTTTGTTTTGTCCTCATGCTTTCCTGTAATGTAGAATATTGAAATTAGGTTAAAATCCCACCATAGACATTTGCAAGGAGTTTGTGTGGGTTTCCTCCAGATTCCTCCCACATTCCAAAGACATACTGATGGAGAATTATGATTGTAAGCCCCAATGGGGACAGTGATAACAATGTAAGTAAAGTTGTGGAATTAATGGCGCTACATACAGTTGAGAAATATTTTTATTTATATACCATAATAACATAAAACCAAGGTTTATTATAAAAGACAAAGCATCAAGTATATATGATAATATATATAGAAATTGACATAAAAATTGAAGGGTCAGCTAACCACAATCATAAGAGAAGGTTACATATATGTGTAGGGTCCCATGCCACAGAAAAATGTACAGATGATACAATAGTGTTAAATAAAAAATAAAAATATATATAATGGTGCCGTAAAGATATGTGATAAAAAACATATGTTAACAAAACAACATACAATGAATTTAAAGTGCAAAAATATGTGCTAGCAAAAAACACAATTAGTGTAATTAATGAACAATAAAGTGCAAAGTGCAGTAGTGTCCGCAGGTGTTGCTACACATAAATAAAGTTGTAATTGTGTGACCATAAACGTATATCTCTTAACAAATGAGAGCATATAAAGGCGCAGTTAGGAGATAAACAATCACCACAGGTAGTAGTAAAACAGTCAGAAAAACGAAATGGTTGCTGCCAACAACCAGACTATAGTGTTAAATAGTTATACCTGTGGATATATAACTGCTCCTGCCCGCCAGAGGTAGCTGCCCTTCCCCAACGCGCGTTTCGGCCAATTGCCTTCGTCAGGGGGTGGATACTAACAGAAGCCAATAGGTATTTATGTACCAAACAACCAATCAAGACTCATTAAACAAAATTTGGACCAATCACGGTCAAAAAAAGGCGTGGTGTTTCAATTATTATTAAAACATATGCATATAATGCACATGACCTAAATTAAATGAAACTACCACATCTAGCATTAAAACATTAAGTACTAGTATACTGCAAAACCGTCAAGTCATAAGACACTGCACAGATCGCAGTTTATGTGGTAACTGACATTGTGTATCAAACAGCCAATCTTTGCCCGTAAAACAAAAATTGGGCCAATCAGCAACCAGGAGGTGTGGCGCTTCAAATAGTCACTCAGTCTGTACAAAATTGCACCAATAACTGGTAGCGTATCAGACAGCCAATCATAGACCTTATAACAAAAAATGGACCAATCGTAGTCTAGAGGGCGTGACGCTATGAACGATGTCTCCATTAAAACAAAAATGCGAATGCATACATAAATACTTGATAATCACAGCAGCCAGCAGATGAATGTCACAATGACACCACATAACACAAGGCTTTACAGAAACCGCCATCTAGCTGGTAATTAACCCCGATAGTTGTAATGTGCAAGTGTATAGGATTAGATAGACTTAATAACCAGCGGTTATTGCATATTTTTACAAAGCCGCTGTGTCTAAATAACATATCCCAAACTATATTGATACTTATTGCTTAAATAATACCACAACTGCCACATGTATATATTTAATAGTCACTACAGCCAGCAGATGAAAGTCACAAATGACGCAACATAGCACATAGCTACGCAGTTTATAAAAGCCGCCATTATATGATAACTTAAATCATGCAGAGCTAAAACAAAAGGCCACAATTAAGTCATACTACAGGATGTCTACTTCTCTACCCTAGAAAGAACCTAGCATCAATATAGTTTGGGATATGTTATTTAGACACAGCGGCTTTGTAAAAATATGCAATAACCGCTGGTTTAATTTTTGTTTTAATGGAGACATCGTTCGTAGCGTCACGCCCTCTAGACTACGATTGGTCCATTTTTTGTTATAAGGTCTATGATTGGCTGTCTGATACGCTACCAGTTATTGGTGCAATTTTGTACAGACTGAGTGACTATTTGAAGCGCCACACCTCCTGGTTGCTGATTGGCCCAATTTTTGTTTTACGGGCTATGATTGGCTGTTTGATACACAATGTCAGTTACCACATAAACTGCGATCTGTGCAGTGTCTTATGACTTGACAGTTTTGCAGTATACTAGTACTTAATGTTTTAATGCTAGATGTGGTAGTTTCATTTAATTTAGGTCATGTGCATTATATGCATATGTTTTAATAATAATTGAAACACCACGCCTTTTTTTGACCGTGATTGGTCCAAATTTTGTTTAATGAGTCTTGATTGGTTGTTTGGTACATAAATACCTATTGGCTTCTGTTAGTATCCACCCCCTGACGAAGGCAATTGGCCGAAACGCGCGTTGGGGAAGGGCAGCTACCTCTGGCGGGCAGGAGCAGTTATATATCCACAGGTATAACTATTTAACACTATAGTCTGGTTGTTGGCAGCAACCATTTCGTTTTTCTGACTGTTTTACTACTACCTGTGGTGATTGTTTATCTCCTAACTGCGCCTTTATATGCTCTCATTTGTTAAGAGATATACGTTTATGGTCACACAATTACAACTTTATTTATGTGTAGCAACACCTGCGGACACTACTGCACTTTGCACTTTATTGTTCATTAATTACACTAATTGTGTTTTTTGCTAGCACATATTTTTGCACTTTAAATTCATTGTATGTTGTTTTGTTAACATATGTTTTTTATCACATATCTTTACGGCACCATTATATATATTTTTATTTTTTATTTAACACTATTGTATCATCTGTACATTTTTCTGTGGCATGGGACCCTACACATATATGTAACCTTCTCTTATGATTGTGGTTAGCTGACCCTTCAATTTTTATGTCAATTTCTATATATATTATCATATATACTTGATGCTTTGTCTTTTATAATAAACCTTGGTTTTATGTTATTATGGTATATAAATAAAAATATTTTTAATGATAGGACTATGGTCATGTGTTTTTGTTTCATTCCAGTTTAGGTTTATGACTGTCCTTTAGTTGCTCTAATATAGTCTTGGGTGGTGTATGCACCATACTATACCAAAATTTATTGATTTCCCACTATATCCCCTTTATTTGCTATACAGTTGCGAAAATAAGCATTTGACACACTGCCAATTTTGCAAGTTTTCCCGCCTACAAAGAATGGAGAGGTCTGTAATTTTTTATTGTAGGTACACTTCAACTGTGAGAGACAGAATGTTTAAAAAAATCCAGAAAATCCCATTGTATGATTTTTACATAATCAATTTGCATTTTGTTGCATGAAATAAGTATTTGACACCATAGAAAAACAGAACTTAATATTTGGTACAGAAACCTTTGTTTGCAATTACAGAGGTCATATGTGGTAGTTTTTTCCCAAGTTTGCACACACCGCAGCAAGGATTTTGTCCCCCCCCCTTCCATACGGATCTGTCAGGTTTCGGTGCTGTCGCTGTGTAACATTGAGTTTCAGCTCCCTCCAAACGTTTCCTTTTAGGTTTAGGTCTGCAGACTGGCTAGGTTCCTCCAGGACATTAAAATGCATCTTATGGAGCCTCTCTTCAGCTGCCCTGGCTGTGTGTTTTGGGTCATTGTCATGATGGAAGAATCAGCTATGACCCATCTTTAACGTTCTTACTGAAGGAAGGATGTTGTTGGCTAAAATCTCACGACACATGACCTCATCTATCCTCCCTTCAATATGGTGCCGTCGTCTTGTCCCCTTTGCAGAAAATGGAATGAATGAACCGTTGTCATATGCCGGTTTTCGGTGAATGACAACTTACTGTAGGGACTGGTACATAGAGATGAATCTCCGCCATTGCTACTTTATCACCCTGAAGAATGTTGAGCTCATAGTTTCTAAGAGTATCATGGCACTTATAGTTTAATGCATTTGCAATTAAGGACATACCTGGTTGGTTTACAAGTTATGATGTATTGGTGCTGCACACATTGTATATTTCTATATTAAGGGCAGCGCAGAGTGTCGCAGGGTCAGCCGTCATGGAGTGGCAGCGTCTTCCTCGCCAACATAGGATGATGTTTGGTTGCTTATGTGGTGGAGCATTTCTCTGCTCATAAATCTATTTGTTTCTCGCCCCCTTTTGCTCCTATTTGTCTATATATGTCTCTGTATTCAGTGGAGCACACTAAAATCTATTCAGTATAATTGGTGTGGCACTATATATTGATGATTAAACTAGCACTGAATAGCGCATACTAGGGAACTGGGGAGAGCCGCCGAGGAGCAAGGGCACCATTGTCGTATCACAAGGGTGCCAACCTCTACTGTTAGGCAGGTGGACAGGAAAGGGGATTACACAGGGGCTCTCCAGGATCATTTATTTATCTCTTCAATTTGTCGCCTTTCAGCATTTTGTGTGTGTCTTGTATGTTGTTAGTCCTTTTATAAATGGTTAATAAAGGTTTATATTTTAATTAATGGGGTCTTCATATGTGAGCTGATTCCTGAACTTTCTCAGAATCATCCTTACTACAAGAGGCAAGATCACGTACAGAGCCCCAGACCGAGGAAGATTGACAGTCATCTTGTGTTTCTTCCATTTTCTAATAATTGTGCCAACAGCTGTTGCCTTCTCACCAATTGCCTATTGTGCTGTAGCCCATCCGAGCCTTGAACAGGTCTACAATTTTGTCCCTGATGTCCTTAGACTTCATTTTGGTCTTGGCCATGGTAGAGAGGTTGGAGTGTGATTGATTGTGTGGACAGGTGTCTTTTATACTGGTAACGAGTTCAAACAGGAGCAGTTAGCACAAGTAATGAGCGTAGAGTAGGAGGGCTTCTTAAAGAAAAACTAACAGGTCTGCGAGAGCCAGAATTCTTTCTGGTTAGAAGGTGATCAAACACTTATTTCATGCAATAAAATGCAAATCAATTATGTAAAAATCATAAAATAAATCTAAAAGACCACATTGTAAGATTCGGTCTCTCACAGGTGAAGTGTACCTACAATAAAAACTACAGACCTCTCCATTCTTTGTAGGTGGGAAAACTTGCAAAATTGGCATTGCGTCAAATACCGTATATACTTGCGTATAAGCCGAGATTTTCAGCCCATTTTTTTGGGCTGAAAGTCCCCCTCTCGGCTTATACGCAAGTCATATACGCCAGGGAGTCGGCGGGGGAGGGGTAGTGGGGGTGTCAGATCATACTGACCCCCTGGCGCGTCTCTGCAGCGCCCCTGCCTGTCCCACAGTCTCAGGCGCCTGCCTTCAGCAGTCACGTGGTACTGCTCATTAAAAACATGAATATGCACATATTCATGTCTTTAATGAGTGTTATCACATGACCGATGAAGGCTGGCGCCGAAGACCATGGGAGAACAGGGCTGCAGAGACCGCACCAGGAGGGGGTAAGTATATGTGATATTCACCTGTCCCCGTTCCCACGCTGCTTGCCGCTGCCTGCCACATCCTCTGTCAGTGTCGTTCAGGCAGCAGAGAACGCGCCCCCCATCATATTTATATATTCACTATATTGAGGGTATTATGGAAAGTCTATGGTTACTTACTGGTGCAGACTGGTCTGTGACCCCGGATCGTGTTCAGTTGAAGGTCAATGTGATCTCTTCGTCATATACTCTACATGCCGTTTAAAGACATGGAGTCACTTCCTGACCTAAAACAAAAAGTAAAAACAATGAAAATCAGATGCCCCCAATAATGGCAGCACGCCCCTTATCATATTTACACATTCACTATATTGAGGGTATTATGGAAAGTCCATGGTTACTTACTGGTGCAGACTGGTCTGTGGTCCCGGGTCGTGTCCGGTTGTAGGTCGGAGCGATCTCTTGGACCGTCATAGACTCTACATGCCTCTTGGAAAGTGCTAGAAACTCCTACGCGAAAATCGCGGAAAAAACGCGGAATAAACCTCTGCACAAATTGTGCGAATATCGCGCCAAACCGCAGAAACAGTCTCAAAACAAACCCGCAAGTTCCTGATATTGGGCATCTCCACTTGTAGGGTCGTTATCTCCGGGGTTACTTCTCTAGGTAGATCAGTAACGTTTTCTGTAGCCGCTCTCTTGGCTGGTGGCAGCATCTCAGGCTTACTGTTAGAGGAGATGGCCACATCCGTATCTGTTTCAATATCGATGACGACATAATCTGGACCAGGAGAAGAAATGTTGGTGTTCTCAAGGTCATCTGTCTTTTTGACCATTGGTCCATCCTCATTTTTTCCTGTTAAAGAGATCAAAGAAATCATAATTTTTTAAAATAAAATATTCTCCATATTTCTTATGGATTATTGCGTCTACTGCTCCTTTACTTCGCAGCCGCCCACTGTAGATAAATGTTAGCGCTTGCTGGGCTCTATGCAGCGCCGACGTTTGTCATGACATGGTCGGTGGTCTTGCAGCGCTCACGACCCCCAGGGTTCTGCAAGCTCTGCGATTCCAGTGCAGAGCGATAGCTCTGACAGGTGTTATCATTCGTGAAGCACCTGAAGGGTTGATAAACTTTTTGAATTTGGTTTTGATCACTTTGAGGGGTGCAGTTTTTAGAATGGTGTCACTTTTGGGTATTTCTGTATTAAATGCTCCTGAAAGTAACTTCAAATGTGATGTGGTCCCTAAAAAAATTGTTTTTGCAAATTTAGTTGGAAAAACGAAAAATCGCTGATCAACTTTTAACCCTTTTAACGTCTTAAGAAAAAAACAATTGTGTTTCAAAAATTGTATTGATGATAGATAAACATGTGGGAAATAGTATTTATTAACTATTTTGTGTGACAGCACACTGGTTTAAAGACTAAAAAATTTAAAAACTGCAAAATTTTCAGATTTTTCGTCACATTTCCGATATTTTCAGACAAAAACACAAATTATATTGGACAAATTTTACCACTATAATGAAGTACAATATGTTATGAAAAAACTATCTCAGAATCAATGTGATCTGTTATAGTGTTCGAGAGCTATAACCACATAAAGGGACACTGCTCAGAATTGGCCTGGTCATGAGGGCGAAAAAAGGCTCCGGCACGAAAGGTTTAAGAGACCATTTTTAAAAGGATGTCCTTCTATTACCGTATATACGCCTGTATATGCCGAGTTTATCAGCACACTTGTCCCAGAAAGCCGGCGGGGGAGCGGCGGGACAGCTGGTCACAGGGGCACGAGCCGGCGGCTGTGGCTAAAGCCAGTGCAACTGCTAAAGAGAAATGAATATTTATTTCTCTTATAGTGCGCAAAGTGACAGCTGCAGCCGCGAGGGCACGCTGGAGGAGGGTGAGTAGGATGGTTTGTTTTGTTTTCGTAATAGGAAGCATGCATACAAGGATGGGAGAGGGGAAGCCATGCTTACCAGGGCAGGACGGGGGAGCAATGCATACCGGGACAGGGATGCGGGAACAATGCATACCCGGCTTATACTCGAGTCAATAAGCTTACCCAGTTTTCCGTGGCAAACTTAGGTGCCTATACTCGGGTCGGCTTGTACTCAAGTATGTACGGTAATTACATACCAAATGTCCCCAGAGTAAGTCTATTACCAAGTTATAAAAAAGCAAAAAAAATAACTACCGTATTTTACGTATTATAAGACCCACTTTTTTCCCCAAAATTGTGGGGGAAAATGGGGGTGCGTCTTATAATGCGTATTTACCTTACCGGTACTGTTGCTGGCCACAGGCTGAGATAAGCAGGTTCCCAGCGGTGCTGTGAGTGCCCGACGATGCTGCGCAGGGGTTTCCCGTTCCGCTGCAGGGATCTCCATTGCTACGGGGGGCTTTGCTGAAATTTTGTGAAAGGCCAGATTGATCTCAGCGCTGAAATCTCATCTTCTGAGATCTTGGTGCCGAGATCTCCATCTGCGCATGTGCCTCCCCTATCGTCGGCCATCTTCCCGGAGTCCACCGCACAGGAAACCATGCAACTGCCAGGGGCTCTGGCCTTTCACAAAATGTCAGCAGAGGCCCCCGCAGCACGGAGCAGCATGCAGCACGGAGAACCCCGCAGCACGGAGTCCCCCGCAGCACGAGCACCCCACAGGACCTGCAGCATGGAGCCCCCCATAGCACACAGCCCCCCACAGAGCACCGTGCAGCACAAAATCTCCGCCTCATCCCAGCCTGCAGCATCACCCCACTCCTGTTTCCTCCAGCAGCGACCCTGGGACCCCGCTTCACCGCAGCCACCACCCCCAGTAAGCAATAAGACGCATGGATTATAAGAAGCACCACCATTTTATTACAAAAAAAGTTTTTTTCCTATTTTTCTCCTCAAAATTTGGGGTGCGTCTTATAATCCGAAAAATACGGTATTTGCACATAGATTTTATAGGCTTGTCCAGGGTTCGAAAAATGTAATTGGTTAGTTTGAAACACAAGACCACCCCTGTCTGCAGGTTGTGCCTGCTATTGCAGATCAGCTCCAGTGAAGAGAATGGTATAGAGCTGCAATACCATGAACAAGCTGAAGATTTTGACGACAGATTTTTTTTTTTTTTTTTTAAGAAAATGGCAGCCCTGTTTTTCTTATCCTGGAGAACTGCTTTAGTGTTAGATTGGTTAGGCTGTACTTACCACCAATAGGTTTAGCAGGAGTCTCTCTGTCTCCATCAGTAGAACGTTGAGATTCATCATTTCTCCTGGATTTATCCTTTTTCAGATGTCTTTAAAATAGTAAAATAGAAGGTATTTTATGAATTACAAAGTGCTGTAACAGATCTTTATTCTGCAGAATGAAATATAGACTCATATGTTTCTTCATTCATTTTGTCCTTTACATGCTGTAGAAACATTGGCAATAAGGAAAATTTTGGTAATTATCAACAATTTTTCATGTACATGAAAGTTCAATATGTGTGGATCGTACTGGGTTGTAAGGTAATATGAAGATTAGACAGGAGTGGATTTATTTGAGTGGAATTGAATTCTCCTCACACAAAACTCAGAATGTTGGAGAACACAGATTTTTTGTAATTCACTCCACGCGAATAAAGCAAAGTGGAAGCTAGGGGCAGCCGCCAGCTTGCAGAAGAGTAGAGGGCTAGCAGAAAGATGAGCTCACTTCTCTGACCGACTTCCGCTGCTTTATGCCCAATGGCCAGTTTTCCACACTACCATCATGCCGCACCTCAGGCCAAGTGTTCCCTTTGGACTGAAACTTTGGCTACAAGTGGCCCCGAAAGGTCTCTGCCCATGCAAGTCCCAACCAAGAGTCAACACTGGGCTGGAGTTGCGGGCATAGAGCAGTGGGGGCTTCCGGAGAGGGGCTTGGTTGTATATAAACTTTATTTTCTTCTTATATCTTCCATTTATTACCATCTGGGACTGGGGAGACCCCAGAGTATAACAGGGAACAATCAATATGTGAAGAATAATTTTGCTGTGAATTGAATCTCTAAATAAAATCTGCTGATTTGGCAGAATTTTGTCTGAGCCTCTCATCTGTAATAAAGATGGAAATTTTTGCAGACTCCCATGTACAATATAAATCATCCTTTACAATACTTACCTACATATGGTGTTACAGATGACACCAAGGAATGTTCCAAGGAAGAATATGATAACTACAAAATAAATGACCTTATTCCAAGGGATCTTTGGAGGAACGATAACATCCACTGAAAAAGAAGAGAAAATACATATATTATCTATATATCCAGTAACCCTTCTGTAATCCACTGCCATTATTATCGAAGCAGTCCTATAAAGGGAATCTGTCACCAGGCTTTTGCCATCTTATCGAGAGAACCATAATGTAGAAGCATAGACCTTTACTATAGCGATGTGTCAATTACTGGACTGTTTCAATAGAATCACTGTTTTACCAGCAATCGATTATCACTACAGGACAACTGGTCTTGTGCCTCCTAGTCCAGCCAGACCCCCAGCAATATACAATGTAAGCACAAGCTGTGGCGGGGTTATACACAGCTGAAAAACTGAGCTCTGCTCAATCTGCAGCAGAGAAAACTGTGACTCTATTATATAGTCTACTAGCTGAAGAGCCCGGCGCTGTCCGGGCATAGTAACTAACTTTGGTTAGTTACAACAAATTATAATTATCCTCCATCCCATAGTCCCGTGCCCATATACCCATAATACATATCCACCATCCCATAGGCCCGTGCCCATATACCCATCATACATATTCTCCATCCCATAGTCCCATGCCCATATACCCATCATACATCCTCCATCCCATAGTCCCGTGCCCATATACTCATCATACATATTCTCCATCCCATAGTCCCATGCCGATATACCCATCATACATCCTCCATCCCATAGTCCCATGCCCATACACCATCATACATATTCGCCATCCCATAGCCGAGTGCCCATATACCCATCACACATTCTTCATCTCATAGTCCCATGCCCATATACCCATCACACATGCTCCATCCCATAGTCCCGTGCCCATATACCCATCATACATATCCTCCATCCCATAGTCCCATGCCCATATGCCCATCACACATCCTCCATTCCATAGTCCCGTGCCCATGTACCCATCACACATGCTCCATCCCATAGTCCCATGCCCATATACCCATCATACATATCCTCCATCCCATAGTCCCGTGCCCATATGCTCATCACACATCCTCCATCCCATAGTCCCGTGCCCATATACCCGTCATACATATCCACCATCCCATAGGCCCGTGCCCATATACCCGTCATACATATCCTCCATCCCATACTCCAGTGCCCATATACCCATCACACATCCTCCATTCCATAGTCCCATGCCCATATTCCCATCATACATATTCTCCATCCCATAGTCCCATGCCCATATTCCCATCATACATATTCTCCATCCCATAGTCCCATGCCCATATACCCATCATACATATCCTCCATCCCATAGTCGAGTGCCCATATACCCATCACACATATCCTCCATCCCATAGTCCCATGCCCATATACCCATCATACATATCCTCCATCCCATAGTCCAGTGCCCATATACCCATCACACATCCTCCATTCCATAGTCCCATGGCCATATACCCATCATACATATTCTCCATCCCATAGTCCCATGCCCATAAACCCATCATACATATCCTCCATCCCATAGTCGAGTGCCCATATACCCATCACACATATCCTCCATCCCATAGTCCCATGCCCATATACCCGTCATACATATCCTCCATCCCATAGTCCAGTGCCCATATACCCATCACACATCCTCCATTCCATAGTCCCATGCCCATATACCCATCATACATATTCTCCATCCCTTAGTCCCATGCCCATATACCTATCATACATATTCTCCATCCCATAGTCCCCTGCCCATATACCCATCAAACATATCCTCCATCCCATAGTCAAGTGCCCATATACCATCACACATCCTCCATCCCATAGTCCCGTGCCCATATATCCATCACACATCCTCCATCCCATAAGCCCGTGCCCATATACCCATCATACATATCCTCCATCCCATAGTCCAGTGACCATATACCCATCACACATCCTCCATTCCATAGTCCCGTGCCCATAAACCGGTCATACATATTCTCCATCTCATAGTCCCATGCCCATATACCCATCATACATATTCGCCATCCCATAGTCGAGTGCCCATATACCCGTCATACATATCCACCATCCCATAGGCCCGTGCCCATGTACCCGTCATACATATCCTCCATCCCATAGTCCAGTGGCCATATACTCATCATACATATTCTCCAACCCATAGTCCCATGCCCATATACCCATCATACATATCCTCCATCCCATACTCCAGTGCCCATATACCCATCACACATCCTCCATTCCATAGTCCCATGCCCATATTCCCATCATACATATTCTCCATCCCATAGTCCCATGCCCATATTCCCATCATACATATTCTCCATCCCATAGTCCCATGACCATATACCCATCATACAAATCCTCCATCCCATAGTCGAGTGCCCATATACCCATCACACATATCCTCCATCCCATAGTCCCATGCCCATATACCCGTCATACATATCCTCCATCCCATAGTACAGTGCCCATATACCCATCACACATCCTCCATTCCATAGTCCCATGGCCATATACCCATCATACATATTCTCCATCCCATAGTCCCATGCCCATAAACCCATCATACATATTCGCCATCCCATAGTCGAGTGCCCATATACCTGTCATACATATCCACCATCCCATAGGCCCGTGCCCATTTCCCCATCATATATATCCTCCATCCCATAGTCCAGTGTCCATATACCCATCACACATCCTCCATTCCATAGTCCCATGCCCATATACCCATCATACATATTCTCCATCCCATAGTCCCATGCCCATATACCCATCTTACATATCCGCCATCCCATAGTCCCGTGCCCATATACCCGTCAAACATATCCTCCATCCCATAGTCAAGTGCCCATATACCATCACACATCCTCCATCCCATAGTCCCGTGCCCATATATCCATCACACATCCTCCATGCCATAAGCCCGTGCCCATATACCCATCATACATATCCTCCATCCCATAGTCCCGTGCCCATATACCCATCATACATATCCTCCATCCCATAGTCCAGTGACCATATACCCATCACACATCCTCCATTCCATAGTCCCGTGCCCATATACCGGTCATACATATTCTCCATCCCATAGTCCCATGCCCATATACCCATCATACATATTCGCCATCCCATAGTCGAGTGCCCATATACCCGTCATACATATCCACCATCCCATAGGCCTGTGCCCATGTACCCGTCATACATATCCTCCATCCCATAGTCCAGTGGCCATATACTCATCATACATATCCTCCAACCCATAGTCCCATGCCCATATACCCATCATACATATCCTCCATCCCATAGTCCCATGCCCATATACCCATCATACATATCCGCCATCCCATAGTCCCATGCCCTTATACCTGTCAAACATATCCTCCATCCTATAGTCAAGTGCCCATATACCCATCACACATCCTCCATCCCATAGTCCCGTGCCCATATATCCATCACACATCCTCCATCCCATAAGCCCGTGCCCATATACCCATCATACATATCCTCCATCCCATAGTCGAGTGCCCGTATATCCATCACACATCCTTCATCTCATAGTCCCATGCCCATATACCCATCATACATATCCTCCATCTCATAGTCCAGTGCCCATATACCCGTCATATATATCCTCCATCCCATAGTCGAGTGCCCATATACCCATCACACATCCTCCATCCAATAGTCCCATGCCCATATACCCATCACACATCCTCCAACCCATAGTCCCATGCCCATATACCATCATACATATTCGCCATCCCATAGTCGAGTGCCCATATACCCATCATACATATCCTCCATCCCATAGTCCAGCATAGGCCCGTGCCCATATACCCGTCATACATATCCTCCATCCCATAGTCCAGTGCCCATATACCCATCACACATCCTCCATCCCTTAGTCCCGTGCCCATATACCGGTCATACATATCGTCCATCCCATAGTCCCGTGCCCATATACCCGTCATACATATCCTCCTTCCCATTGTCCAATGCCCATATACCCATCACACATCCTCCATCCCATAGTCCCATGCACATATACCCATCACACACCCTCCATCCCATTGTCCTGTGCCCATATACCGGTCATACATATCGTCCATCCCATAGTCCCGTGCCCATATACCCGTCATACATATCCTCCATCCCATAGTCCAGTGCCCATATACCCATCACACATCCTCCATCCCATAGTCCCGTGCCCATATACCCGTCATACATATCCACCATCCCATAGGCCCGTGCCCATATATCCATCATGCATATCCTCCATCCCATAGTCAAGTGCCCATATACCCATCACACATCCTCCATCCCATAGTCCCATGCCCATATACCCATCATACATATTCAACATCCCATAGTCCCATGCCCATATACCCATTATACATATTCGTCATCCCATAGTCGAGTGCCCATATACCCATCATACATATCCTTCATCCCATAGTCCAGTGCCCATATACCCATCACACATCCTCCATCCCATAGTCCCGTGCCCATATACCGGTCATACATAGCCACGATCCCATAGTCGAGTGCCCATATACCCATCATACATATCCTTCATCCCATAGGCGAGTGCCCATATACCCATCACACATCTTCCATCCCATAGTCCCGTGCCCATATAACTGTCATACATATCGTCTATCCCATAGTCCCGAGCCCATATACCCGTCATATATATCCTCCATCCCATAGTCCAGTGCCCATATGCCCATCACACATCCTCCATTCCATAGTCAACCATTATGACATCATAATGAGTGGCGGCAGGGCTTGCAACCTATGATGACATCAGCGTCGCCATGGCAACCATTGTGACATCATGAGGGGCGGGGCTTGATACACACACACTGTTTCCCCAGTATGCAAATAGGGGCATTATGACATCATAATGAGGGGCGGGGCTTGACGCGCACACACTTTTTCCCAAGTATGTAGACAGGGGCAAAATTGTTTGGTGAATTGGAACGCGCGGGGTTAAAATTTTGCCTCACAACATAGCTTAGGACGCTCTCAGGGTCCAGACGTGCGACTGTGCCAAATTTTGCGGCTGTAGCTGCGACGGTGCGGATGCCTATCCCGGGCATACACACACACATACATACACACATACATGCACACATACACACACACATACACACACACATACATGCACACATACACACACATACATACACACATACACACACACATACACACACATACATACACACTTTGAGCTTTATATATTAGTTTGGACGGTAGGACCCAGCATGACGATTAAAAATATGGGACCGTAGTTTTGCTAAATTATGTCTCAGGGATTATGAAAAAAAATAATTCAAAATACCCATTTGTTATCGCTGCATTTGTAAAAGTTCGATCTATCAAAATCTAAACTAAATTTATCTGGCCAGTATACAGCATAATGAGAAAAAAAAAATCGAAATTGCCAGAATGAAATTTTTTGGCAGCCGCAAGATTGCAATAAAAGGCGATAAAAAAAACATAGTATCTACCCCAAAATGGTATCAGTAAAAAGATCAACTCAGGGCGCAAAAAGTAAGCCTTCACCCAGCCTAATGAGGTTTACCCCATAATATGTGAATATTTGGAAAAGTACTTACCTGCTGGGGTCGTATGCGTGGGCAAGGAATCATAGCGCTGGGTGATGAGAGGCGCGCCTTCCACCGATGCTAATAGCAAACTCACGATTAGAAGAAATCGAAAGAGCATTTTAGCTTGGAGAAATATCGCTGAATGTGTAACACACAGGGAGTTATCGCTGAATGTGTAACACACAGGGAGTTATCGCTGAATGTGTAACACACAGGGAGTTATCGCTGAATGTGTAACACACAGGGAGTTATCGCTGAATGTGTAACACACAGGGAGTCTTGTCAGACAAAGCCTCTTCCTGCAGCGTCACTCCTTATAACCACACATTCCGTGATGTCACAATGGAGATCTCAGTGTGACATCACGAGGAGCGGAACACCAGTGATGTCACAATGGATGAGATAACTGCAACTACTCAACATGGAGCAGCTCCATCAATCTATATATGATTAATATTATATTAATGTATAAGAACCAATCCGCATTAGAGGATATTATGAATGTATGGGGGCGACACAGAGAGACATTATTCATCTGTTGGCCACAGGGAGACATTACTATTACTGGGCCACATAGGGTGGCAATATTAACTCATGATGAACACAAAGGTGGACAGTTTTACCAGATGAGTGCCACATAAGGGCCAATATTAATGTATTAACAGGGGGACATCATTACTATATGGGGGCCAGGAAAGGGACAATATTACGGTATATGGGTCACATAGGAGGAAATTATTAATATTAGAGGCACATAGAGGGACAATATTAATTTATGGGGGCCACAAGGGAGGACATTGTTATTAAGTGGGGTCCACATATGATAATATTTTTAATGTATGAGGGCCACAATTTGGAATGTTACTGCTATATTGGGGTCATAAAAAGGAATTCCACATCTGGATGAAGGCATAATAGTTGGACATTACTACTGTGTGGGTGCCGTGTTGGGGCAATTCTACTGTATTTTGGCAAACAGGGGACATCAGGGGTGGATTAAGGGTAGCCAGGGCCCCGGGCTCTTCAGACTCTGTGGGCCCCCCGGTCATGTGACGGGATCATGCGACGGGGTCATCATATACCTGAAACAGATTATTCCAGAAAAATAGTTGCTGAGTGAAACTATAACCTGTCAAACATCCATTGATCTTGTCAATTTACCCTTCAGTTAGGAAGAAAAAAAATAAAAAACACTTTAAGCCATACTATTGAACTGTCCAATTTTAATCTGTAAACAAGACTGTCGCCAATTTTCGCAAGTTTCTCATCAAAAGTGCAACGCAAAACAGTTGAAAAAACATTTAAAGTATCACATTTCCAAAAAAGACACAAAGAAAACCATGTGTATAAAGGGCTCGTGCATACCAGTGCTCAAGTTAAAAAATGGTTTGGTCTCACCATTGTAGTAGACGTATTTTCATAGAGGGTCCATTTTTTCATGAGAAGGGAAAGGACAGAAATAATTTTCTCTGACTCTCTGTCGTGCCCCTGTATAGGTCCTGTCCTTAGAAGGACAGGCCTCAAGTGTGCCCACTATGGATAACCCACCATCCACAGATAGTTGGCAACTTCCCTACACGTTTCCTCCCCGTTTCTGGGGATTCATCAGGGGAACTACCCAAATGAATTCTGTGGTAGAATTATTATTGTATATCCGTCTTCATTATAGGGCCCTGCAGTGGCAGAAGGTCCCTAGAGCCAATGTGGCTGTCTGTGCCTCCGCCTATGTGTGGGCCATTGGTGTGCCCAGGAGCTATACAGGGGCACAACGGGGAGTCAGAGAAAATTATTCCTGTCCTATCCCCTCCCCTTCTCATGAAAAAGTGGACCCTCTATTAAAATGCGTTGTATTAAAAGTTATGTTTTACTAATAGCGGAGACTCCCCTAGCTATACTCCGTCTGTGACCCCGGGAGTACTGTCATAGTGATAACACCTAGGCACTATAGCTGAGTGTGTGAATCTGTATGGCAGAAACCTTCATGATGAACCCATCTGTGCTGTGTATTAGCCTCCAATCTCTTCACGGTACAATGATCACGCTTACGTTTTTTACAAAGATGTGATTTTTTTGCAAATCCCATCTTTGCAGTCACACGCCCGACTCTGGCTCAGGAGAATCCTCACAGAGAGATTTTAGTGTATGTGCACACGTTGCGGATTTTTCCGCACAGAATCCGCAGATAAAATGACCTGCGTTTTCCCTGCGGATTTCGTGCGGATTTCACCTGCGTTTTTACACCTGCTGATTCCTATAATAGAATGGGTGTAAAAACGCTGCAGAATCCGCACACAGAATTGACATGCTGCGGGAAATAAACCGCTGCGTTTCCACATGGAATTTTCCGCAGCATGTGCTCAGCGGTTTTTCAGTTCCATAGGAGAACCTGGTACTGTACACCGCATGGAAAACTGCTGCGGATCCACAGGGCCAAATCCGCTGCGGATCGGCAGACTAATCCGCAACGTGTGCCCACACCCTGAGGATTCCCAAGTCTGCAGTCACAGACTTACATGGAAAGACTGCAGACTTTTAGCTTAAGACGGGACAACACCTTTAACCCTTAAAAGAAATAACCAACTAATTCAGATCAATACAAAGTTGCAACTTAACAACTTAGATCCAGCTTTTTTGATCAGCAGCCACTACAGCCAGCCTGGAAAAAAACGGCTTATGTGCATCTTCCCATTTTGTGCTTGTGTTATAAGACCAGTGGCCCAAAGTCACTTAACCCCTGAAAAACATCAGTTACTTATCAAAATCTGTGAAAACTGGCTATTTGCCCGTTGGTCTGATGCCCAGAGCCCATTTGGGCCAGTCTAGTGACCTGAATGTGATGCAGGCAATCACTATGTATGTAATACTAGTGTGAGATCAGCGGCTCAAAGTCATTTAACCCCTGAAAAATAACACTTATCCAAATCAAAATCGCCCATCTGTCCACTTTGATGCCAGTTCTGATACCCAGAACACATAGGACAGACTAAAGGGACCTGAATTTGATGTCGGGCATCATGATCTATGTGTATGCAGTGTGATATCAGTGGCCCAAAGTTATTTAACCCTTTCATTGATGCTCAACCTCATTGGCAACATTACCAGGAACAGATTATTCAGGGGATGACTGACTTAAGAAGGACAATATTACTAGTAGTACAAAACATTACTAATAAGGCTGTGTTCACACATTGCATTTTTGCAGGGTTTTTTTGCTGCTTTTTTTATGCAAGTTTTAAGCTGCGTTTTACTGTATCAGGAAAGTCTATTAGATTTCAGAAATCTCATGCACACATATTGGTTTTATTTCCCTGACTGATTTGGAAAACTGCAGCATTTTTAAAAACGGCAACATATCACTTTCAGCGGTTTGTCTGCCTTTGTTTCCACAAAAAAAAGGCAGAAAAAAAAGCTGAAAGTGACATGTTGCAGTTTTTAAAAATGCAGCAGAAATCGCAGGTAGCAGTTTTTGGTGCAAAAATCTGAGAGTTAAATCAGACTTGTTTTGAGAGGTGGGGGGGCACTAAACTTTAATAACATGCACGAGAGACTACAAAAACACAGCAAAACTTGCTTTTTGCAAGCAGCTTAAATGCAGCTTTAAATTTTCATTAAAAAAAAACAAAACACAACATGTGAACATAGACTACGTACAGCACCACCTAAAAGAAAATGGTGGACAAGCTGCTAGATATCAGAAAAGTCACAATAACAATCAATGTCATAAATTCTGACAACCCCACATGTAGGCGCAGACCGTATGCCAGGGTTGTGTCAGCGCCATTCTGGATGGCAGGGCTCATATTGGACCTGTGTATGACCTTCTAGGGACCACCTAGTATTATACCCCTTAGTGACCCCTACATGACAGGCGGCTGCAGATCGTCTGCTGACAGCACAGTGACATGATGAAGGTGCCAGGACTTGCAGGCATGGCTGGGGCTATGGCATCCCCTGGAGGTGCACAGAGCAGTACCAGCGCTCATTCCTCCCCCAAGATGTTGCACATATGTCATTACCTTTCTCTCCAACACAAAGACTCCTTGGATCAGTGCTCCCCGGCTATACCGCCCCCATCATAAAGCAGCCCCGAGCCCCAGCCGTGCACATATGCTATCCACATCCAGGTAATGGTGAAGGCTGGCAGCATGATGGGCAGGATCACCCAGCCTGGCATCTTGGAGAGAGGTATTCTGGTGGCAAGGCTGCGGTGCCCTGCTGATGGCTGTCCTGGGCTTCGGCACTTCACAGTAAACTGCCCGGATCTAGGTGGAGGCTTCTCCCAAGCCTCTCTTCTCCCATAACCCAGGATGGAGCTCGCCAGTGCCCCCGGCCCTTTGCAGGTCCCGATGGGCAGAAAGCTTCAGCCTTTCTGATCTCTGGGCCAAGGCACAAGCAGCCCGGCGGAGGCACAGCCGAGGGACGTGATCCGGGCTGTGATCCCCAGCAGCCACTGCCAGAACACTGAGGCAGGAACTGAACTTGGCGCCTCAGCGAGGAGGGGGCGGGGCCTGCAGTGTGACGTGTTTCTGCATCCGGCTCCCTGTGCAGTTCACGTGACAGCACTGGATACGAGACCCCCGCAGCAGCCAGAATACTGAGGTCGGTGGGGAGCTGGATGGGCAGGAGGGCAAGCGGGCCCCCGACTATAACTGTTTGTCACACTTTATAATTGGGAAATTTACCCTGTGCTGGTGGCCCCCCCCCCCCACTGGGCCTTGGGCAACCGCCCAGATTGACCTTATTATAATCCGCCACTGGGGGACATAATTACTACTGAATGTGGACACAGAGGAGCATCATTACTGTAATGTATTTTATTTTGGGGGATACTGTTACCATATAATAAAAGGGAGGTACTATTTTTGTAGAATTGGAGGAAAAGTGGCAATGGTGACCAGGAAGCAATAATCCATAGATGTCTCTGTTACACTCTGAAGAGACGAGTACTGACAGTGAGAAGTCAGAGCAGTCTGTGCTGGATGAAGAAAAGAGAACATTATTTACTTCAATTGGAGACATCACTGGGGAGTATCTTGAGCTACCTCTACTATATGTATTGATACCTTCCACTATTCGGTCATTATATGTGGGTACCAGCAGTGTTAGTACAGTGATTCCTATTAATAATCACCATAAAGATATGATTTGATCACTATTTGCTGGTCATACGGTCATGGTGTAGCGGCATAATTTGTTTCTTGTATGTAGTAGTATTGGTACACTGTGTGCAAAACTATTAACCAGTTTACCCCCAGGGTGGTTTGCACGTTAATGACAGGGCCAATTTTTACAATTCTGACCACTGTCCCTTTATGAGGTAATATCTCTGGAACGCTTTTATGGATCCCAGTGATTCTGATATTGTTTTTCTCATGACATATTGTACTTCATGATAGTGGTAAAATTTCATTCATATAATGTTAGGCATCTAGTTTCTCCCACTGCACAGGAGGAGTCTCGAGCCATGTCCTCTGGGGTCTCCCATTTTTCTGCAGAGGTTCCTGCTCAGCAGAGACGTCGGTCCCAGCGTCTTGCAGCGTCTGCTCCGATTGGACCACCAGGAAGTTCCCGGAAGGCTGCAACTATAAAAGCTTAGCATGGCCGCCCGGCCATGCGCTAATATAGACCATGTGGAGTGAGTGTTGTATGCATGTATGAATGTCTCTGGTGAATGACTCATTATGAAACCCCTACCCTTGGTATGCATGCGTTGTGTAGCCTAGCCTGCTAGCGCCCAGGTTGAGGTCCAGGTAGAGGCAGAGTCAGACACTGGCATCAGCATCCACCGGTGGCTTTGTCTATACACCACGGTGCACGTAGACTGCTCTCCTCGGTGGTCAGCATTCAGTGGAGGCTTCCGCAGGTGCGACACCGCACTCTCAGTAGGTCTAGAGAGACTAAGACCTCGTGTCCTTGGGGCTGAGTTCTGTGATCATATACTGCGCGCCCTCTTGCCGAGTGCTGTGAGTTTGAACAGGCTCCGGCATTCATGTTTTGCGGTACTGCGGGTCTGTGACGTAACAAAGTTCGCTCCTGTTCACACCGGATGGCGTTAACCCGCGTGTGACCTTTTGTATACTGCTATACACATCCGCCATTTACTAAGCAGCCGTTTACCACCTCTGCACGGTGGACCCCGGGCTGCGAACGCACCTTATCATTTTATTATTTGGTGCGTTCCGCCAGCCCTAACATATAACACGTTTATTTGTGCAAAAAACGGAAATTTGGCAAAAATTTTGCAATTTTCCAACTTTGAATTTTTATGCCCTTAAATCCCAGAGTTATGGCACAGAAAAAACTTAATAAGCATTTATCATGATCATCTTGGAAACGCGTCACTAATCCCACCCATCAGCACGCCCATCACATGAATTCAAGGTGCCAATGGGTTAGCATGACAACGCGGGGTCTGCAAGAGACCCCTGTGGTTGTCATTGCTGATCTGCTAGGTGCGCTGCCCTAAGGCTGGCGCTCGTAGCAGATGATCAGTTCTGCTGCAGATAGCAGGGCTGAAGCGAACAGATGATTGCAGCTTCAAGTCTCCTAAATAGACTATTGAAGCAAGTAAAATGTAGAAAAAAGTTTTTAAAAATATTAAAAGAATTAAAATAATATAAGTTCAAATCACCCCCCTTTTGCCCCATTCAAAATAAAAGAAAAACAAAAAAATTCAAATACACACTTATTTGGCATTGCTGCATTCAGAAACACCTGATCTATCAAAATATAAAAATAATTAATCCGATCGATAAATGGCGTAATGAGAGAAAAAATTCAAAACTCTAGAATTACCGTATATACTCGAATATAAGCCGAGATTATCAGCCCATTTTTTAGGGCCGAAAGTCCCCCTATCGGCTTATATTCGAGTCATATACACCAAGGGGTCGGAGGGGGTGTCAGGTAATACTTATATTCTGGTGCGGTCTCTGCAGCCCCCAGCTTCTCCGCGATCTCCCTTCCTGCCTTCAGCGGTCACGTGGTACCGCTCATTACACTCATGAATATGTGCATATTCATGAGGTGTAATGAGCGGTACCACGTGACCGCTGAAGGCAGGAAGGGAGATCGCGGGGAAGCTGGGGGCTGCAGAGACTGTGCCAGGTCCGGTAAGTATAGCGATACTCACCTGTCCGGGTCTATCGCTGCTTGCTGCTGTCTGGCATGTCATCTGTAAGTGACGTTCAGACAGCAGAGGGCGTGGTGACGTGGTTATTGCTCGCCACGCCCCCTGCAGTTTGAACGTCACTGACAGATGACATGCCAGACAGCAGCAAGCAGCGGCACCTGGCCCCAGCGACAGAGAGGTGAGTATGTCATATTTTTTATTTTTAAATGCGGCAGCAGCAGCACATGGGGGCATAATGTATGGATCATCTTATGGGGCAGCACATGGGGGCATAATCTATGGAGCATCTTATGGGGGCAGCATATGGGAGCATAATGTATGTAGCATCTTATGGGGGCAGCATATAGGGGTATAATCGATGGAGCATCTTATAGGGTCAGCATATGGGGGATTAATCTAAGGAGCATCTTATGGGGCAGCATATGGGGGAATAATCTATGGAGCATCTTATGGGGGTAGCATATGGGGGCATAATCTTTGGAGCATCTTATGGGGGCAGCATATGGTGCCTATTCTATGGAGCATCTTATGGGGCCATAAGGTTTATGAAGCAGCATATGGGGCATATTATTCTAGGGAGCATCTTATGGGGCCATTATTAACCTTTGTGCAGCATTATATGGGGTGTATTTTGTATGGAGCATCTTATGGGGCCATTATGAACTGTATGGAGCATTATATGGGGCTCCTGATTCAATATGGATATTCAAAAACATTTAACCTACTGATGTCTCAATTAAGTTTACTTTTATTGGTATCTATTTTTATTTGTGAAATTTACTAGTAGCTGCTGCATTTTCCACCCCAGGCTTATACTCAAGTCAATATCACCTCTATGCAGTATCACCTCTATGCTGATGACACGCAGATCTACCTATCTGGACCCAACCTCGCCTCCTTACTGACTGAAATCCCACAATGTCTGTCTGCTATCTCAGCCTTCTTCTCTGCTCGCTTTCTCAAACTGAACATGGACCAAACAGAATTCATCATCTTTCCCCCATCTCACTCTACCCCTCCACCAGACCTATCCATCAATGTTAATGGCTGCTTTCTTTCCCCAGTCCCACACGCTCTGTGTCTAGGGTGATCCTCGACTCTGCGCTCTCTTTCAAACCACATACCCAAGCCCTCACCTCCTCCTGTCACCTCAAACTCAAAAATATTTCCCGGATCCACTCATTCCTCAACCACAAAACCACAAAAACACTAGTGCACGCTCTTATCATCTCCCGCCTCAATTACTGCAACCTCCTACTCTCTGGCCTCCCCTCTAGCACTTTGGCTCCGCTCCAGTCCATCCTACACTCTGCTGCCCGACTAATCCACCTGTCTCCCTGCTACTCCCCAGCCTCCCCCCTATGCCAGGCCCTTCACTGGCTTCCTATTGCCCAGAGGCTCCAATTCAAAACCCTAACCATGACATACAAAGCCATCCACAACCTGTCTCCTCCATACATCTGTGACATGGTCTCTAGGTACCCACCCACACTCAACCTTTGATCATCTCAAGATCAAGATCTCCTCCACTCCCTCTTATCTCTTCTTCCCACAACCGCATACAAGACTTCTCCCGTGCTTCCCCCATACTCTGGAACTCTCTGCCGCAACACATCAGACTCTCACCATCAACGGAAACCTTCAAGAAGAACCTGAAAACCCACCTGTTCTGACAAGCCTACAGCCTGCAATGATCCTCGGTCTACTGAACCACCGCACGACCTGCTCTACCCTCTCCTACTGTATCCTCACCCATCCCTGTAGACAGTGAGCCCTCGCGGGCAGGGTCCCCTCTCCTTATGTACTTGTGTGTCCCTTGTCTTACACATGTTTATTATACTTGTCTATATTTCCCCTTTTCACATGTAAAGCGCCATGGAATAAATGGCACTATATAAATGCATAATAATAATAAGTTTTCCCAGTTTTTTGTGGCAAAATTAGGGGGGGTCGGCTTATACTCGGGTTGGCTTATAATCGGGTATATACGGTAAGTTTCTTTGGTCGTCACAACATTACAATAACAGGCGATCAAAAGATCGTATCTGCACCAACATGGTATCAATAAAAACGTCAGATCGGAAAATGGCGCCATTGTTTTGTTCTTTTTTCTTATTTTTTAAAAACTTTAGATTTTTTTCACCACTTACCATAAAAAAAAAGAACCTAGACATGTTTGGTGTATGAGAATTCGTAATGAGCTGTAGAGTCATAACGGCAAGTCAGTTTTAGCATGTAGTGAACACGAGTGATTGTGAGCCCTTGGGATTACGAACCTCGCAATGGGTTGTAACCACGCAACAGACTCCTCTCGCAATGGGGTGTAACCATGCACCAGACTGGTGTATGTGCAGACTAACAACAAACATAAATACCTGGTGTACCTCTCCTGCCACTCCTACCTTGTGTATGAAAAAGCTCTGTCATTAATATTGTTTGAGTAGAGATATGCGACAGCGCTATGTTAGGCGTCGGGTTCCTGTCGCTGCACAGCAGGAATCCTGAGTCTTACTTCCGGCGGTCTCTCATTCTTCTCCAGCCGCAGAGGAGGTTGCTCAGCAAACTCGTTGGTCCCGGCGCTCTGCCCAGACCAGCTCCATGGGTTTGCTTGCTGCTGCCACCTCTGGCTCAGCTATGGCAATACATGCTGCTCAGCAGCAAGATTCTCCAGGGACTAAGTCCTCATGTCGGGCCACTGAGCATGCCCGTGGAGTGATCTCCCATTGGAGATCGAAGGTCACGTGCTCAGGTCCTGCTCCTGTACGGATTGGCCCAGCCGAGAAGCCAGGAAGGTCCCGGATGCTCGCAGCTATAAAAGGGTCGCATGGCCGCTCGGCCATGCGCTAGGATAGACTGTATTTTCAGACTATAAGTAGTGAGTGATGAATGCATGTATGAATGTCTCTGGTGACTGACTCATTATGAAACCCCTACCCTTGGCACGCATGTGTTGTGCAGCCTAGCCTGCTAGAGCCCAGGCTTAGGCGTAGGTAGGTCAGAGTCTGTGTCAGACATTAGTCTTCATCAGTGACTCGGCACGCCTCAGTGCAAGTGCTCCACACTCCATAGCCAGCGTCTATAGCGGCGTTCATGGCAGCGATGCCGCGCGCTCAGTGGGCCTAGAGGGACTCTAACCCCGTGTCCTTGGGGTAGAGTTCTGTGGCCGTTTGCTGTGCTCTCTTTGGCCGGGCTCTGTGAGCTAAACAGGCTCCGGCATCCACGTTCAGCGGTTGTGCGGCTCTGTGAATTATCAGAGTCCGCTCCTGTTCACACTGTGTGACGTAACCTACGTGTGACTGTTTTCACGCCGCCCTATTCTTCCGCCATTGTCTAGCAGCAGTATACCACCTCTGCACAGTGGACCCCTGGCTGTGAACGCACCTACTACTACTTTACAATTTGGTGAATTCCGCCAGCCCTAACACACTATCCATGAAGAAAGTGCATGGGTAGAGCTATCCCATAGCTCTATTCCCAAAGGAAATGAACAAGTAGAGCTATCCGATAGCGCTATCCCTCAATGTTCCTGAGTGTAAGCTATTTCACATGGTTGAGCGCACTTGGGATCTGCCCCCAAGGCCCTGCCCATGCCCAATGTTTGGTCCGTAGACCGCGGCTAGGAGTTAGTCCCGCTTATAGACATGGAGTCACTTCCTGACCTTTTTGGGAAATCCGCTGATTCTGTTGTTCTGCAGGCAGGATATTAGATGAGTCCTCATCTTCTCATGCTGGAACTTAACTGTGGGTTCACCGTCATCTGCCATAAGCTCGTAGGCAAACGCTATAGCATATAAGCCACAGTCGTACCCTTTCTTCTGCTGATCCACATTGATAAACCTCAAATGTTTCAGGGGCTTGTCGACCACTTCACTGTACATATTGATAATCTTCTGATGGATGGATGGACTCAGATTCCTAGTCCTGATGCTGTCGGCCACAAAGATTTGGCCATTTTTATAGCAGGTTGTCAGCCAGTGCACCCTGTCCTCATCATAGTGGATTTGTACAGCATTCTTCAGTACGCTGTGCCCTGGTACCATAAGAGCGTAGGGGGGCTGCAAGCCAGCAAAACCCTTAAACTGTCTGTGCAGCAGGTCCTGGGCCATGATGATGATCTCGTGATCCAGGAAGCCTTCCTTTCCTTTGCTCAGCAGGTTGGTTAAGATTTCTGGAGGCAGGTTCCCAATATCGGGCATCTCCACTTGTGGGGTCACTATCTCCGGGTTTACTCCTCTAAGTAGATCAGCAACGTTTTCTGTAGCCGCTCTCTTGGCTGGTGGCAGCATCTCAGGCTTACTGTTAGAGGAGATGGCCACATCCTTATCTGTTTCAATATCGATGACAACATAATCTGGACCGGGAGAAGAAATTTTGGTGTTCTCAAGGTCATCTGTCATTTTGACCATTGGTTCATCCTCATTTTTTCCTGTTAAAGAGATCAAAGAAATCATAATTTTTTAAAATAAAATATTCTCCATATTTGTTATGGATTATTACGTCTACTGCTCCTTTACTTCGCAACCGCCCACTGTAGATAAACGTTGGCGCTTGCTGAGCTCTATGCAGCGCCGACGTTTGCCATGACATGGTCGGTGGTCTTGCAGCGCTCACGACCCCCAGGGTCCTGCAAGCACTGCGATTCCAGTGCAGAGCGATAGCTCTGACAGGTGTTATCATTGCGGTGAAGCACCTGAAGGGTTGATAAACTTTTTGAAATTGGTTTTGAGCACTTTGAGGGGTGCAGTTTTTAGAATGGTGCCACTTTTGGGTATTTTCTATATTAAATGCTCCTCAAAGTAACTTCAAATGTGATGTGGTCCCTAAAAAAATTGTTTTTGCAAATAATAGGAAACATGCTGACAAGGATGGGAGGGGGGTAGCCCCGCATACCAGGACGTGCAGCACGAAATCTCCGCCTCATCCCAGCCTGCAGCATCACCCCACTCCTGTATCCTCCAGCAGCGACCTTGGGACCCCGCTTCACAGCAGCCACCACCCCCAGTAAGCAATAAGACGCATTGATTATAAGAAGCACCACCATTTTAGTAAAGAAATTTTTTTTTCCTATTTTTCTCGTCAATATTTGGGGTGCATCGTATAATCCGTAGTATCGCATAATCCAAAAAATACAGTAATTGCACATAGATTTTATAGGCTTGTCTAGGGTTATAAAAATGTAATTGGTTTGTTTGAAACACAAGACCACCCCTGTCTACAGGTTGTGCCTGTTATTGCAGATCAGCTCCAGTGAAGGGAATGGTATAGAGCTGCAATACCATGAACAAGCTGAAGATTTTGATTGCAAAGATTTTTTTTTTTAAGAAGATGGCAGCCCTGTTTTTCTTATCCTGGAGAACTGCTTTAGTGTTAGATTGGTTAGGCTGTACTTACCACCAATAGGTTTAGCAGGAGTCTCTCTGTCTCCATCAGTAGAACGTTGAGATTCATCATTTCTCCTGGATTTATCCTTCTTCAGATGTCTTTAAAATAGTAAAATAGAAGGTATTTTATGAATTACAAAGTAACAAATCTTTATTCTGTGGAATGAAATATAGACTCATATGTTTCTTCATTCATTTTGTCTTTTACATTCTGTAGAAACATTGGCAATCAGTAAAATTTTGGTAATTATCAACAATTTTTCAGGTGCATGAAAGTTCAATATGTGTGGATCGTACTGGGTTGCAAGGTAATATGAAGATTAGACAGGAGTGGATTTATTTGAGTGGAATTGAATTCTGCTCATACAAAACTCAGAATGTTGGAGAACAAAGATTTTTTGTAATTCACTCCACGCAAATAAAGCAAAGTGGAAGCTAGCGGCAGCCGCCAGATTGCGGAAGAGTAGAGGGCTGGCAGAAAGATGAGCTCACTTCTCTGACCGACTTCCGCTGCTTTATGCCCGATGGCCAGTTTTCCACACTACCATCATGCCGCACCTCTGGCCAAGTGTTCCCTTTGGGCTGAAACTTTGGCTACAAGCGGCCCCGAAAGGTCTCTGCCCATGCATGTCCCAACCAAGAGTCAGCACTGGGCCGGAGTTTCAGGCAGAGAGCATTGGGGGCTTCCGGAGAGGGGCTTGGTTGTATATATACTTTATTTTCTTCTTACATCTTCCATTTATTACCATCTGGGACTGGGGAGACCCCAGAGCATAATAGGGAACAATCAATATGTGAAGAATAATTTTGCTGTGAACTGAATCTCTAAATAAAATCTGCTGATTTGGCAGAATTTTGCTGCAAAATTGGCTGGAATTGAGATTGGACGCCATGTCACGTTTGGAGAGCCCCTGATGTGCCTAAACAGTGGAAACCCCCATAAATGACACCATTTTGGAAACTAGACCCCCCCAAGGAACTTATATAGATGTGTGGTGAGAACTTTGAACCCCCATGGGCTTCACATAAGTTTATCAGTAAAATTAAAAAATCATATTTTTGCCACAAAAATGATCTTTTCAGCCCCAATTGTTATCTTCCCAAGGGAAACAGGACCCCAAAAGTTGTGCAATTTGTCCTCAGTATGCTGATACCCCATATGTGGGGGTAAACCACTGTTTGGGCGCATGGCAGAGCTCGGAAGGGAAGGAGCACCATTTGACATAAAATTGGCTGGAATTGAGATCGGGCGCCATGTCGCGTTTGGACAGCCCCTGATGTGCCTGAACAGTGGAACCCCCCCACAAGTTACCCCATTTTGGAAACGAGACCCCCCCAAGGAACTTATCTATATGTGTTGAGCACTTTGAACCCCTAAGTGCTTCACAGAAGTTTATAACGCCCGTGAAAATAAAAAATCATATTTTTTCCACAAACATGATCTTTTAGTCCCCAATTTTTTTTATTTTCCCAAGGGTAACAGGAGAAATTGGACCCCAAAGGTTGTTGTCCAATTTGTCCTGAGTACGTTGATACCCCATATGTGGGAGAATACTACTTTATGGGCACACACCGGGGCTCGGAAGGGAAGTAGTGATGTTTTGGAATGCAGACTGATGGTATGGTCTGCGGGTGTCATGTCACGTTTGGAGAGCCCCTGATGTGCCTAAACTGTGGAAACCCCCCACAAGTGACCCCATTTTTGAAAGTAGACCCCCCAAGATACTTATCTAGATGTGTTGAGCACTTTGAACCCCCAAGTGCTTCACAGAAGTTAATAACGCCCGGGCGTGAAAATAAAAAAATCATATTTTTTCCACAAACATGATCTTTTAGTCCCCAATTTTTTTATTTTCCCAAGGGTAACAGGAGAAATTGGACCCCAACAGTTGTTGTCCAATTTGTCCTGAGTATGTTGAAATACCCATATGTGGGACAAAAATAAACTGTATGGGCACACATCGGGGATCGGAATTGAAATAGTGATGTTTTGGAATGCAGACTTTGCTGGAATGGTCTGTGGGTGTCATGTCATGTTTGGAGCGCCCCTGATGTGCCTAAACTGTGGAAACCCCCCACAAGTGACCCCATTTTGGAAACTAGACCCCTCAAGGAACTTATCTAGATGTGTGTTGAGCACTTTGAACCCCCAAGTGCTTCATAGAAGTTTATGACTCCGGACGTGAAAAAAAAGTCATATTTTTTCCACAAACATGATCATTGCAACCAGGGGCAGACACTGGCAGCTTGGGGCCACTGTGCAAGAAATGTGTCTGGGCCCCCCTTCCTTTTGTGGCGTCAATGTTACATATACACATATATATATATGTATATATATATAGCCACACACACATACATGTATATATTACATAGTCTCCTTTATTATGTATATTGCTGTCCCTTACACAGTGCCCTCTCTTGTTATGTACAGCACCGTCCCTACATATTAGATTATACAGAGCCCTGTTCTCTGTTTTTTATTACATACTGTCCTGTCTTGTTAGCTGTATAATGCAGTGATGGCTGATGGAGCATGGGAAAGCGTCCTTTCTAATGAAGGAGCCGATGGACTGGTAGTCTGGTCACCAGCTCCTTGATCAGCAGTCATTTTATATCTAAAAAGAGAGGGAACTATGTAGTAAAAGAAGGTGCTATTAATAACAAAATTAACAAGAATACACTATGTAAGAGACAGCACTATACATAATAGCAGAGGACGCTATATAATAAGGGACGGCACCATATATAACTAGAGAGGATGGTATGTAATAAGGGACGGTGTTAAACATAATAAAAGAGAAAACTATGTAACTAAGGATGGTGTTACACAGAATTAGTGAGTACTAGAGTTGAGCGAAACGGGTCGAAAAAATTCAAAAGTCGCCGACTTTTGGCAAAGTCGGGTTTCATGAAACGAAACTATATGACTATATGCTAAGGGACTGTGTTATACATAATAAGTACGTGCACTATATGCTAAGGGACTGTGTTATACATAATAAGCCATAATGTCTTCCTCCAGCTCCCCCTGTTCCTAAGGCCATTATAAGTCCCCCCTTCCACCCATCCCAATCCCCCACACCCCTCATTGTCCTCCTCCCCCAGATGCCATTATTGTCCTCTCCCCCACCCCATCATTACCCTCTTCACCACCTCCATTCCATCATTTTCTTCTCTCCCACCACTATCTTTGCTTTCTCCCACCACTTCCATCATTGCCCATTTCCCCACCTCCATTATTTCCTCCTCCACGACCCCCATTATTGCCCTTTCCACCACCACCATCATTGCATTCTCCCCCCACCCGTCATCATTTCTTTTTCCCTCACCACCATTGACCTTTCCACCACCTCCATCTTTGCCTTCTCCCCACCACCCCATCATTGCCCTCTCCATCACCCCATCATTGCCTTCTTCCCATCACCCCATCATTGCCTTCTCCATCACCCCCATCATTGCCTTCTCCCCATCACTGCCATCTGCCCATCACTCCCATCA
The DNA here is from genome assembly GCF_039654945.1 of Dendrobates tinctorius. NCBI lineage: Eukaryota > Metazoa > Chordata > Amphibia > Anura > Dendrobatidae > Dendrobates > Dendrobates tinctorius. The sequence goes on from NW_027361872.1 coordinate 11,503,288, forward strand.
TTGCCCTCTCCCCATCACTCCCATCAATGCCTTCTCATCATCACTCCCATCATTGCCTTCTCCATCACCCCATCATTGCCTTCTCATCAACACTCCCATCATTGCCTTCTCCATCACCCCATCACTGCCTTCTCCATCACCCCCATCATTGCCTTCTCCCCATCACTGTCATCTGTCCATCACTCCCATCATTGCCTTCTCTCCATCACTCCCATCATTGCCCATTTCCCCGCCTCCATTATTTCCTCCTCCACGACCCCCATTATTGCCCTTTCCACCACCACCATCATTGCATTCTCCCCCCACCCCATCATCATTTCTTTTTCCCTCACCACCATTGACCTTTCCACCACCTCCATCTTTGCCTTCTCCCCACCACCCCATCATTGCCCTCTCCATCACCCCATCATTGCCTTCTTCCCATCACCCCATCATTGCCTTCTCCATCACCCCCATCATTGCCTTCTCCCCATCACTGCCATCTGCCCATCACTCCCATCATTGCCCTCTCCCCATCACTCCCATCAATGCCTTCTCATCATCACTCCCATCATTGCCTTCTCCATCACCCCATCATTGCCTTCTCATCAACACTCCCATCATTGCCTTCTCCATCACCCCATCACTGCCTTCTCCATCACCCCCATCATTGCCTTCTCCCCATCACTGTCATCTGTCCATCACTCCCATCATTGCCTTCTCTCCATCACTCCCATCATTGCTTTCTCATCATCACTCCCATCATTGCCTTCTCCATCACCCCATCATTGCCTTCTCATCATCACTCCCATCATTGCCTTCTCCATCACCCCATCACTGCCTTCTCCCCATCACCCCATCATGGCCTTCTCCCAATCACCCCATCATGGCCTTCTCTTCATCACCCCATCATGGCCTTCTCCTCCACCTACACACACACATACATACATACATGCACACACATACTACATATACACATACATACATACATACACACACATACATACATACACACACACACACACACAGCAGTGACAGCACCTCATCTGTCCGAGTCTGCAGAATCTCCGCCTCCGCCCTCCGCCTGCTTCCTCGCTCTGGCACACCGGCAGCGTCGCTGAATGATGACGTGATTCAGCAGCGCTGCTCTCTGTGTCAGAGACAGGAAGTGCTGGCTCCGGGCAAGAAGGATCTTTACTGATCCGCTGCTATTTTCTCTTGCAGGCAGCGGAGCTGCTGGCATCGCTTCCTGCCCGCCGCACATGAGGGCAATCTGGCCAAGGGCCCCCTGGAGCCTCTGGCCTGGAGAAACTGGGCAGATTGCCCTCATCATTAGCCACCCTGCAGAGGCCCCCTGGAGCCTCTGGGCCCTGGTGCAGTCGCACCGGTTGAACCGGCGGTATGTCCGCCCATGGTTTGGAATTTTTAGCCATTATTAGTGTAAGTTATTGCTCTGGCAGCAGTAATTGTCCTGTAACAGACGCTGTGTGAGCGGTGACACTGGCAGGAGTGTGAACAGGGCTCTGCAATACTGTGACCAGCCCTCCTTGGTGGAAAACACCTTTATCGGACTTCTTCTCCCTGCATTCTATCAAACAAACAAGATCATATAGATATTTTTAAGTTTTGGAAGGCATCGTGTCAGCAAAGTTATAACCAAACTTTATTCAAAACACGTACATGTCAGTATGACAGTTTGAAAAAAAAAATCCGCTTTGTTATTTGTTTTTATTTATTTTTTTATTTATTTTTTTTACAGCATCAGTACAATTACGGCGAGGCCAAGTTTGTGTAGTTTTTTTTTTTTTTAAAACATTTTAGTGGCTATTGGATTTTTTTATTAGGGGGCGTTTAAACTATGGGTTAAATAATTTTAGATTTTGATTGATCGCTCCAAAAGGCATCATATGAGTTTATTTTTAAAATGTTAATTACTTTTTAACATTCTATTATTATTATTTTTTTTTTTATTCCCTTGGGGGACTTGAACCTTTGACAGTTCAGCAAAACATAAGAAAACTTCTGATCTCCTGTGGAGCCCAGCCGGTGGCTTCATGGGAGCATCAAGATGGCGGCACTAGGGGACCTCTGTCAGCGACTTTTCAGCTCCCCACCATCTTGTCAGGGAGGGGGTGGATTGGGTAGTATAAATAAAAACGTCAGATAAAGCCGCAAAACATAAGCCCTCGCCCAGCTCCAGATCCCGAAAAACGGAAACGCTGACGGTCTCGGAAAATGACGACAAACACAAAAACTTTTCGGAAAAATTTTGGGAATTTTTTTCACCACTGAAATAATAAAGAACCTATCCATGTTTGGTATCTGCGTACTTGTACTTACCGGCGGAATCATATTCTTCAGTTAGTTTTATCACATAGTGAAAATGGCAAATAAAGATTAAAAAAAAAAACAATTGAGTAATTGCACTTTTTTTGCAATTTCTTGTTTTTTTTTTTCCCCCTGTTTTCCAGTACACCATCATGGTCTTCTCCCCATCACCCCATCATGGCCTTCTCTCCCCATTACTCCCATCATGGCCTTCTCTCTCCATTACCCCCATCATGGCCTTCTCTCCCCATCACCCCCATCATGGCCTTCTCTCCCCATCACGGCCTTCTCCCCATGTCCCCATCATATCATTGCCTTCTCCAGGGCCAGGCTCCACCTACACACACACAGACATACACACATACATATACACACACAGCACACAAACACACACAGCAGCACCTCTCACCTGTCACACACACACCCAGCAGCACCTCTCTCCTGTCTCACACACAAACCAGCACCTCTCATCTGTCCGCAGCATCGCCCGTGCTTCCTCGCTCTGGCACAGCATCGGCCACTGAATGATGAGGTCATTCAGCAGCGCTCCTCTCTGTGTCAGAGACAGGAAGCGCGGGCGGCGGGCAAAAGAGATCCTTTCAGCTCCGCTGCTATTTTCTCTTGCAGGCAGCGGAGCTGCTTGGATCGCTCCCTGCCCGCCGCACATGAGGGCAATCTGGCCAGGGGCCCCCAGAGCCTCGAGTCCGGAGAAACCGACCATATTGCCCTCATCATTAGCTGCACTGCAGGGCCCCCCATGGCAGAACTGGATCACGGCTCTGAATCTCCCCGGTTAGGGGTACCGGCTGCTTTTTTAACAAGCGGTTCCATCGAAGCGGGGAGAACCAGCCGAATCCCACCCCTGCATTTAGGTCTTGAGTGATCAATTTCGAATTAGTTATCCCACTGCCTGTTAATGCCAGAACATAACATACTGTATATCATTAAACATATATTTAAGTCTTAAGAACTTACTTTCGGATGTGGCTGAGACGGGTTATAAGTTCCGTCATGAAAACAAACTTGAGGTGTAATTCCTGAAACAGGCGGAGGAGGTGGAATATGTTCTTTGTCCTCTTGTTGTTCTGTAAAATACACTGTTAGTGAGACTAGTTGATCATCAAAAGGACATTGATTCTATTCTACAGTCAGCCTGGGATTGGAGACCCCTAGCATACTAGGAAATTACTTAAAGGGAAACTGTCACCATGAAAACACAGTCCAATCTGCAGACATCATCTATAATATAACGCTGTAAGCATCACTCTGTCCGAAGCCTTTATAGACTGCGCAAGCGTGACGCGACTGCGCAGTCTGGCTCCAGACAGAATGAGGCAGCCAGTGGTGAGGAGTGTGTATGGTGCCGGAGATGACGGTACCGTACACACGGCATACCGCCATCTCTGACGCCATACTTACATACTTACATGACCGGGAGGAGCGTTGCCGTGGCGCTTCTCTTCGGCCGGAGACCGGGGCGGGAGTGCGGCCGGAATCGCGCATGCGCATAGCGCGTTCCGGCGCCATTTTACTTTACTTTAGCAATATGACGCCGGACAGCACTATGGTCATGCTCAAACTCCTGGGCCCAAGCTCCTCCCCTGGCCTCCAGCAGAACGTGGTGACAGCGCTGGAGCACAGGAAAGAAGGGTGAGTATAAATGCTTTTTTTTTTTGCATGTGTGTAGTTTTAGTAGGAGTGAGGGGACCATGCATACCAGGATAGGAGAGGTGAGAGGACTATGCATACCAGGATTGGAGGGTGAGGGGGCCATGCATACCAGGATTGGGGGATGAGAGGGATCATGCATACCAGGATAGGGGGGTGAGAGGACCATGCTTACCAGGATTGGGGGATGAGGGGTACCATGCATACCAGGATTGGGGGATGACAGGACCATGCATACCAGGATTGGGGGATGAGGGGTACCATGCATACCAGGATAGGGGGGGTGAGAGGACCATCCATACCAGGATTGGGGGATCAGGGAGTACCATGCATACCAGGATTGGGACATGAAGGGTACCATGCATACCAGGATAGGGGGGTGAGGGGTACCATGCATACCAGGATTGGGGGATGAGGGTTACCATGCATAACAGGATAGGGGGTGAGGTGACCATACATAACAGGATTGGGGGATGAGGGATACCATGCATACCAGGATTGGGGGATGAGGGGTACCATGCATACCAGGATTGGGGGATGAGGGGTACCATGCATACCAGGATTGGGGGATGAGGCTTACCATGCATAACAGGATAGGGGGTGAAGTGACCATACATACCAGGATGGGGGGATGAGGGATACCATGCATACCAGGATTGGGGGATGGGGGGTACCATGCATACTAGGATAGGGGGTGAGGGGACCATGCATACCAGGATAGGGGGGTGAGAGGACCGTGCATACCAGGATAGGGGGATGAGGGGTACCATGCATACCAGGATTGGGGATGAGGGGACCATGCATACCAGGATAGGGATGAGGGAGTACCATGCATACCAGGATAGGGGGGTGAGAGGACTATGTGCATACCAGGATAGGGGGGTGAGAGAACCATGTGTATACCAGGATTGGGGGTTGAGGGGGCCATGCATACCAGGATAGCGGTGGTGAGTGGACTATGCATACCACAAAAGGGGGGTGAGGGGACCATGCATACCAGGATGAAGAATGGGGTGCCATGCATACCAGGATTGGGGGGTGAGGTGACCATGCATACCAGGATGAAGAATGGCGTGCAATGCATAGCAGGATTGGGGGGGTGAGAGGACCATGCATACCAGGATTGGGGGATGAGGGGTACCATGCATACTAGGATTGGGGGATGAGGGGGACCATGCATACAAGGAAAGGGGGTGAGGGGACCATACATACCAGGATAGGGATGAGGGAGTACCATGCATACCAGGATTGAGGGATGAGGGGTACCATGCATACCAGGATAGGGGGTGAGGGGACCATGCATACCAGGATAGGGATGAGGGAGTACCATGTATACCAGGATTGGGGGGTGAGAGGACCATGCATACCAGGACTGGGGGATGAGGGGTACCATGCATATCAGGATTGGGGGATGAGAGGACTATGCACACCAGGATAGGGGGTGAGGGGACCATACATACCAGGATAGGGGGTGAGGGGGCCATGCATACCAGGATTGGGGGTGAGGGGACCATGCATACCAGGATAGGGATGAGGGAGTACCATGCATACCAGGATTGAGGGGTGAGGGGACCATGCATACCAGGATGAAGACTGGGGTGCCATGCATACCAGGATTGGGGGGTCAGGGTACCATGCATTCCAGGATAGGAATGAGGGGTGCCATGCATACCAGGATAGGAGGGTGGCTGCACATACCAGGATGGGAGACCATATACCAATTAAAATGCTCGCCTCCCGGGCGTAGAATGGGTTCATAGCTAGTATTATAGATCAGGGGGATGAGTAGATTGATATATAATGTAGTTGTGTGAGAAAGCATTTAGTATTACCTGGGTTTTAATCATTGATTCCTTTGCTTTTTCTTGGATTTTCGGGCCAGATGATGGTACTATCCCTAACTGACATATTTCTTTGTACAAGAGTATACAGAGGTAGCTGTCAACCACGGATATTGCTGCCCACTGAACCACAAATCCCAGAAAGAGCAGAAGTTTAAATGATTAACCCCTTCATGACCTCTGACACATATATACATCATAGGTTGTGTCCCTGCATTTGACCTGCAGGTTACTATTGTGAGCCCTCATGCTTTCAGGTACATGAGAGCTGATCTGATCTGATCAGCTGTCATGTGCCCCTAACAGCCGTGGGTGTAATCACAATCCACCCGTGGCTGTAAACCTCTTAAATGCTGCTGTCAATTTCCAACGGCAGCATTTATCATGGTCATGTCGGAAACGCATCACTATTCCCGCCCATCAGCGCGCCCGTAACATGAATTCAAGGTGCCAATGGGTTAACATAACAACCCGGGGTCTGCAAGATACCCCTGTGGTTGTCATTGCTGATCTGCTAGGTGCGCAGCCCTAAGGCCGGCGCTCGTAGCAGATAGCAGGGCTGAAGCGAACAGATGATTGCAGCTTCAAGTCTCCTAAATAGACTATTGAAGCAAGTAAAAAGTAGAAAAAAGTTTTTAAAAATATTAAAAGAATTAAAATAATAAAAGTTCAAATCACCCCCCTTTTGTCCCATTCAAAATAAAAGAATAAACAAAAAAATTCAAATACACATTTATTTGGCATTGCTGCATTCAGAAACACCTGATCTATCAAAATATAAAAATGATTAATCCGATCGATAAATGGTGTAATTAGAGAAAAAAATAAAAACTCTAGAATTAAGTTTCTTTGGTCGCCGCAACATTGCAATAACGGGCGATCAAAAGATCGTATCTGCACCAACATGGTATCAATAAAAACGTCAGCTTGGCGCCCAAAAAATAAGCCCTCACCCAACCCAAGATCATAAAAATTGGAAACGCTAAGGGTCTAGGAAAATGGCGCCATTGTTTTAGTATTTTTTTCTTTTTTCTTTTTTCCAAACTTTATATTTTTTTTCACCACTTATCATAAATAAAAAAAGAACCTAGACATGATTGGTGTATGAGAACTCGTAATGAGCTGTAGAGTCATAACGGCAGGTCAGTTTTAGCATTTAGTGAACACGAGTTATTGCGAGCCCTTGGGATTACGAACCTCGCAATGGGGTGTAACCACGCAACAGACTGGCGTATGTGCAGACTAACAGCAAACATAAATACCTGGTGTACCTCTCTTGCCACTCCTACCTTGTGTATGAAAAAGCTCTGTCGTTAATACTGTTCGGGTAGAGCTATCCGATAGCGCTATCCATGAAGAAAGTGCACGGGTAGAGCAGCTATCCCATAGCTCTATTCCTAAAGGAAATGAACGGGTAGAGCTATCCCATAGCGATATCCCTCAATGTTCCTGAGTGTAAGCTATTTCACATGGTTGAGCGCACTTGGGATCTGCCCCCAAGGCCCTGCCCATGCCCAATGTTTGGTCCGTAGACCGCGGCTAGGAGTTAGTCCCGCTTTTGTGTGCAACTTTTTTTGGGCTTTTACAGTTGTTAAAAATCTTAATAAATGACTTCTTTGTACACACAGTGACTGCGTCCTCTTCTGGACCCATGTTGATAACTTCATCACTGGCATCAGGCATAGGGATCATGGTGCTTTTGAGGATATCTCTCTCTTTTCCACCACGGGTGCGTGAGGAGTGACATCAGTCACAGTTTTTGTTTTGTCCTCATGCTTTCCTGTAATGTAGAATATTGAAATTAGGTTAAAATCCCACCAAAGACATTTGCAAGGAGTTTGTGTGGGTTTCCTCCAGATTCCTCCCACATTCCAAAGACATACTGATGGAGAATTATGATTGTAAGCCCCAATGGGGACAGTGATAACAATGTAAGTAAAGTTGTGGAATTAATGGCGCTACATACAGTTGAGAAAATAAGCATTTGACACACTGCCAATTTTGCAAGTTTTCCCACCTACAAAGAATGGAGAGGTCTGTAATTTTTTATTGTAGGTACACTTCAACTGTGAGAGACAGAATGTTTAAAAAAATCCAGAAAATCCCATTGTATGATTTTTACATAATCAATTTGCATTTTGTTGCATGAAATAAGTATTTGACACCATAGAAAAACAGAACTTAATATTTGGTACAGAAACCTTTGTTTGCAATTACAGAGGTCATATGTGGTAGTTTTTTCCCAAGTTTGCACACACCGCAGCAAGGATTTTGTCCCCCCCCCTTCCATACGGATCTGTCAGGTTTCGGTGCTGTCGCTGTGTAACATTGAGTTTCAGCTCCCTCCAAACGTTTCCTTTTAGGTTTAGGTCTGCAGACTGGCTAGGTTCCTCCAGGACATTAAAATGCATCTTATGGAGCCTCTCCTCAGCTGCCCTGGCTGTGTGTTTTGGGTCATTGTCATGATGGAAGAATCAGCTATGACCCATCTTTAACGTTCTTACTGAAGGAAGGATGTTGTTGGCTAAAATCTCACGACACATGACCCCATCTATCCTCCCTTCAATATGGTGCCGTCGTCTTGTCCCCTTTGCAGAAAATGGAATGAATGAACCGTTGTCATATGCCGGTTTTCGGTGAATGACAACTTACTGTAGGGACTGGTACATAGAGATGAATCTCCGCCATTGCTACTTTATCACCCTGAAGAATGTTGAGCTCATAGTTTCTAAGAGTATCATGGCACTTATAGTTTAATGCATTTGCAATTAAGGACATACCTGGTTGGTTTACAAGTTATCATGTATTGGTGCTGCACACATTGTATATTTCTATATTAAGGGCAGCGCAGAGTGTCGCAGGGTCAGCCGTCATGGAGTGGCAGCGTCTTTCTCGCCAACATAGGATGATGTTTGGTTGCTTATGTGGTGGAGCATTTCTCTGCTCATAAATCTATTTGTTTCTCGCCCCCTTTTGCTCCTATTTGTCTATATATGTCTCTGTATTCAGTGGAGCACACTAAAATCTATTCAGTATAATTGGTGTGGCACTATATATTGATGATTAAACTAGCACTGAATAGCGCATACTAGGGAACTGGGGAGAGCCGCCGAGGAGCAAGGGCACCATTGTCGTATCACAAGGGTGCCAACCTCTACTGTTAGGCAGGTGGACAGGAAAGGGGATTACACAGGGGCTCTCCAGGATCATCTACTTATCTATTCAATTTGTCGCCTTTCAGCATTTTAAGTGTGTGTCTTGTATGTTGTTAGTCCTTTTATAAATGGTTAATAAAGGTTTATATTTTAATTAATGGGGTCTTCATATGTGAGCTGATTCCTGAACTTTCTCAGAATCATCCTTACTAGAAGAGGCAAGATCACGTACAGAGCCCCAGACCGAGGAAGATTGACAGTCATCTTGTGTTTCCTCCATTTTCTAATAATTGTGCCAACAGCTGTTGCCTTCTCACCAATTGCCTATTGTGCTGTAGCCCATCCGAGCCTTGAACAGGTCTACAATTTTGTCCCTGATGTCCTTAGACTTCATTTTGGTCTTGGCCATGGTAGAGAGGTTGGAGTGTGATTGATTGTGTGGACAGGTGTCTTTTATACTGGTAACGAGTTCAAACAGGAGCAGTTAGCACAAGTAATGAGCGTAGAGTAGGAGGGCTTCTTAAAGAAAAACTAACAGGTCTGCGAGAGCCAGAATTCTTTCTGGTTAGAAGGTGATCAAACACTTATTTCATGCAATAAAATGCAAATCAATTATGTAACAATCATAAAATAAATCTAAAAGACCACATTGTAAGATTCCGTCTCTCACAGGTGAAGTGTACCTACAATAAAAACTACAGACCTCTCCATTCTTTGTAGGTGGGAAAACTTGCAAAATTGGCATTGCGTCAAATACCGTATATACTTGCGTATAAGCCGAGATTTTCAGCCCATTTTTTTGGGCTGAAAGTCCCCCTCTCGGCTTATACGCAAGTCATATACGCCAGTGAGTCGGAGGGGGAGGGGTAGTGGGGGTGTCAGATCATACTGACCCCCTGGCGCGTCTCTTCAGCCCCCCTGCCTGTCCCACAGTCTCAGGCGCCTGCCTTCAGCAGTCACGTGGTACCGCTCATTAAAAACATGAATATGCACATATTCATGTCTTTAATGTGTGTTATCACATGACCGATGAAGGCTGGCGCCGAAGACCATGGGAGAACAGGGCTGCAGAGACCGCACCAGGAGGGGGTAAGTATATGTGATATTCACCTGTCCCCGTTCCCACGCTGCTCGCCGCTGCCTGCCACATCCTCTGTCAGTGTCGTTCAGGCAGCAGAGAATGCGCCCCCCCATCATATTTATATATTCACTATATTGAGGGTATTATGGAAAGTCTATGGTTACTAACTGGTGCAGACTGGTCTGTGACCCCGGATCGTGTTCAGTTGAAGGTCAATGTGATCTCTTCGTCATATACTCTACATGCCGTTTAAAGACATGGAGTCACTTCCTGACCTAAAGCAAAAAGTAAAAACAATGAAAATCAGATGCCCCCAATAATGGCAGCACACCCCTTATCATATTTACACATTCACTATATTGAGGGTATTATGGAAAGTCCATGGTTACTTACTGGTGCAGACTGGTCTGTGGTCCTGGGTCGTGTCCGGTTGTAGGTCGGAGCGATCTCTTGGACCGTCATAGACTCTACATGCCTCTTGGAAAGTGCTAGAATCTCCTACGCGAAAATCGCGGAAAAAACGCGGAATAAACCTCTGCACAAATTGTGCGAATATCGCGCCAAACCGCAGAAACAGTCTCAAAACAAACCCGCAAGTTCCTGATATTGGGCATCTCCACTTGTAGGGTCGTTATCTCCGGGGTTACTTCTCTAGGTAGATCAGTAACGTTTTCTGTAGCCGCTCTCTTGGCTGGTGGCAGCATCTCAGGCTTACTGTTAGAGGAGATGGCCACATCCGTATCTGTTTCAATATCGATGACGACATAATCTGGACCAGGAGAAGAAATGTTGGTGTTCTCAAGGTCATCTGTCTTTTTGACCATTGGTCCATCCTCATTTTTTCCTGTTAAAGAGATCAAAGAAATCATAATTTTTTAAAATAAAATATTCTCCATATTTCTTATGGATTATTGCGTCTACTGCTCCTTTACTTCGCAGCCGCCCACAGTAGATAAATGTTAGCGCTTGCTGGGCTCTATGCAGCGCCGACGTTTGTCATGACATGGTCGGTGGTCTTGCAGCGCTCACGACCCCCAGGGTTCTGCAAGCTCTGCGATTCCAGTGCAGAGCGATAGCTCTGACAGGTGTTATCATTCGTGAAGCACCTGAAGGGTTGATAAACTTTTTGAATTTGGTTTTGAGCACTTTGAGGGGTGCAGTTTTTAGAATGGTGTCACTTTTGGGTATTTTCTGCATTAAATGCTCCTGAAAGTAACTTCAAATGTGATGTGGTCCCTAAAAAAATTGTTTTTGCAAATTTAGTTGGAAAAACAAAAAATCGCTGATCAACTTTTAACCCTTTTAACGTCTTAAGAAAAAAACAATTGTGTTTCAAAAATTGTATTGATGATAGATAAACATGTGGGAAATATTATTTATTAGCTATTTTGTGTGACAGCACACTGGTTTAAAGACTAAAAAATTTAAAAACTGCAAAATTTTCAGATTTTTCGTCACATTTCCGATATTTTCATACAAAAACACAAATTATATTGAACAAATTTTACCACTATAATGAAGTACAATATGTTATGAAAAAACTATCTCAGAATCAATGTGATCTGTTATAGTGTTCGAGAGCTATAACCACATAAAGGGACACTGGTCAGAATTGGCCTGGTCATGAGGGTGAAAAAAGGCTCCAGCACGAAAGGTTTAAGAGACCATTTTTAAAAGGATGTCCTTCTATTACCGTATATACTCCTGTATAAGCTGAGTTTTTCAGCACACTTGTCCCAGAAAGCCGGCGGGAAAGCGGCGGGACAGCTGGTCACTGGGGCACGAGCCGGCGGCTGTGGCTAAAGCCAGTGCAACTGCTAAGGAGAAATGAATATTTATTTCTCTTATAGCGCGCACAGTGACAGCTGCAGCCGCGAGGGCACGCTGGAGGAGGGTGAGTAGAATGGTTTGTTTTGTTTTTGTAATAGGAAGCATGCATACAAGGATGGGAGAGGGGTAGCAACGCTTACCAGGGCAGGACGGGGGAGCAATGCATACCGGGACAGGGATGCGGGAACAATGCATACCCGGCTTATACTCGAGTCAATGAGCTTACCCAGTTTTCCGTGGCAAACTTAGGTGTCTATACTCGGGTCGGCTCGTACTCAAGTATGTACGGTAATTACATACCAAATGTCCCCAGAGTAAGTCTATTACCAAGTTATAAAAAAGCCAAAAAAATAACTACCGTATTTTACGTATTATAAGACCCACTTTTTCCCCCAAAATTGTGGGGGAAAATGGGGGTGCGTCTTATAATGCGTATTTACCTTACCGGTACCGTTGCTGGCCACAGGCTGAGATAAGCAGGTTCCCAGCGGTGCTGTGAGTGCCCGACGATGCTGCGCAGGGGTTTCCCGTTCCGCTGTAGGGATCTTCATTGCTACGGGGAGCTTTGCCGAAATTTTGTGAAAGGCAAGATTGATCTCAGCGCTGAAATCTCATCTTCTGAGATCTTGGTGCCGAGATCTCCATCTGCGCATGTGCCTCCCCCATCGTCAGCCATCTTCCCGGAGTCCACCGCACAGGAAACCATGTAACTGCCAGGGGCTCTGGCCTTTCACAAAATGTCAGCAGAGGCCCTCGCAGCACGGAGCACCCCGCAGCTCGAAGCACCCCGCAGCACGGAGTCCCCCGCAGCACGAGCACCCCACAGGACCTGAAGCATGGAGCCCCCCCATAGCACACAGCCCCCCGCAGCACAGAGCACCGTGCAGCACAAAATCTCCGCCTCATCCCAGCCTGCAGCATCACCCCACTCCTGTTTCCTCCAGCAGCGACCCTGGGACCCCGCTTCACCGCAGCCACCACCCCCCAGTAAGCAATAAGACGCATGGATTATAAGAAGCACCACCATTTTATTACAAAAAAAGTTTTTTTCTTATTTTTCTCCTCAAAATTTGGCATGCGTCTTATAATCCGGAGCGTCTTATCATCCGAAAAATACGGTATTTGCACATAGATTTTATAGGCTTGTCCAGGGTTTGAAAAATGTAATTGGTTTGTTTGAAACACAAGACCACCCCTGTCTACAGGTTGTGCCTGTTATTGCAGATTAGCTCCGGTGAAGAGAATGGTATAGAGCTGCAATACCATGAGCAAGCTGAAGATTTTGACGACACAGTTTTTTTTTTTTTTGTTTGTTTTTTTTTTAAGAAAATGGCAGCCCTGTTTTTCTTATCCTGGAGAACTGCTTTAGTGTTAGATTGGTTAGGCTGTACTTACCACCAATAGGTTTAGCAGGAGTCTCTCTGTCTCCATCAGTAGAACGTTGAGATTCATCATTTCTCCTGGATTTATCCTTTTTCAGATGTCTTTAAAATAGTAAAATAGAAGGTATTTTATGTATTACAAAGTAACAGATCTTTATTCTGCAGAATGAAATATAGACTCATATGTTTCTTCATTCATTTTGTCTTTTACATTCTGTAGAAACATTGGCAATAAGGAAAATTTTGGTAATTATCAACAATTTTTCATGTACATGAAAGTTCAATAAGTGTGGATCGTACTGGGTTGTAAGGTAATATGAAGATTAGACAGGAGTGGATTTATTTGAGTGGAATTGAATTCTGCTCATACAAAACTCAGAATGTTGGAGAACACAGATTTTTTGTAATTCACTCCACGCGACTAAAGCAAAGTGGAAGCTATCGGCAGCCGCCAGCTTGCAGAAGAGTAGAGGGCTGGCAGAAAGATGAGCTCACTTCTCTGACCGACTTCCGCTGCTTTATGCCCAATGGCCAGTTTTCCTCACTACCATCATGCCGCACCTCTGGCTAAGTGGGCCAGAAACTTTGGGCTGAAACTTTGGCTACAAGTGGCCCCGAAAGGTCTCTGCCCATGCATGTCCCAACCAAGAGTCAACACTGGGCTGGAGTTGCGGGCAGAGAGCAGTGGGGGCTTCCGGAGAGGGGCTTGGTTGTATATAAACTTTATTTTCTTCTTACATCTTCCATTTATTACCATCTGGGACTGGGGAGACCCCAGAGCATAATAGGGAACAATCAATATGTGAAGAATAATTTTGCTGTGAATTGAACCTCTAAATAAAATCTGCTGATTTGGCAGAATTTTGTCAGAGCCTCTCATCAGTAATAAAGATGGAATTTTTTGCAGACTCCCATGTACAATATAAATCATCCTTTACAATTCTTACCTACATATGGCGTTACAGATGACACCAAGGAATGTTCCAAGGAAGAATATGATAACTACAAAATAAATGACTTTATTCCAAGGGATCTTTGGAGGAACGATACCATCCACTGAAAAAGAAGAGAAAATACAAATATTATCTATATATCCAGGAAATTGTCTGTAATCCACTGCCATTATTATCGAAGCAGTCCTATAAAGGGAATCTGTCACCAGGCTTTTGCCATCTTATCAGAGAGAACCATAATGTAGAAGCATAGACCTTTACTATTGCGATGTGTCAACTACTGGACTGTTTCAATAGAATCACTGTTTTACCAGCAATCGATTATCACTACAGGATAACTGGTCTTGTGCCTGCCTCCTAGTCCAGCCAGACCCCCAGCAATACACAATTTAAGCACAAGCTGTGGCGGGGTTATAAACAGCTGAAAAACTGAGCTCTGCTCAGTCTGCAGCAGAGAAAACTGTGACTCTATTATATAGTCTACTAGCTGAAGAGCCCGGCGCTGCCCGGGCATAGTAACTAACTGTGGCTAGTTACAACAAATTATAATTATCCTCCATCCCATAGTCCCGTGCCCATATACCCATTATACATATCCACCATCATTCATATTCTCCATCCCATAGTCCCATGCCCATATACCCATCATACATCCTCCATCCCATAGTCCCGTGCCCATATACTCATCATACATATTCTCCATCCCATAGTCCCATGCCGATATACCCATCATACATCCTCCATCCCATAGTCCCGTGCCCATACACCCATCATACATATTCGCCATCCCATAGCCGAGTGCCCATATACCCATCACACATCCTTCATCTCATAGTCCCATGCCCATATACCCATCACACATGCTCCATCCCATAGTCCCGTGCCCATATACCCATCATACATATCCTCCATCCCATAGTCCCGTGCCCATATGCCCATCACACATCCTCCATCCCACAGTCCTGTGCCCATATACCCATCATACATATCCACCATCCCATAGTCCAGTGCCCATATACGCATCACACATCCTCCATCCCATAGTCCCGTGCCCATATACCCGTCATACATATCCACCATCCCATAGGCCGTGCCCATATACCCGTCATACATATCCTCCATCCCATAGTCCAGTGCCCATATACCCATCACACATCCTCCATTCCATAGTCCCATGTCCATATTCCCATCATACATATTCTCCATCCCATAGTCCCATGCCCATATACCCATCATACATATCCTACATCCCATAGTCGAGTGCCCATGTACCCATCACACATATCCTCCATCCCATAGTTCCATGCCCATATACCCATCATACATATCCTCCATCCCATAGTCCAGTAACCATATACCCATCACACATCCTCCATTCCATAGTCCCATGCCCATATACCCATCATACATATTCTCCATCCCATAGTTCCATGCCCATAAACCCATCATACATATTCGCCAACCCATAGTCAAGTGCCCATATACCCGTCATACATATCCACCATCCCATAGGCCCGTGCCCATGTCCCCGTCATGCATATCCTCCATCCCATAGTCCAGTGCCCATATACCCATCACACATCCTCCATTCCATAGTCCCATGCCCATATACCCATCATACATATTCTCCATCCCATAGTCCCATGCCCATATACCCATCATACATATTCGCCATCCCATTGTCCCGTGCCCATATACCCGTCAAACATATCCTCCATCCCACAGTCAAGTGCCCATTTACCATCACACATCATCCATCCCATAGTCCCATGCCCATATATCCATCACACATCCTCCATCCCATAAACCGTGCCCATATACCCATCATACATATCCTCCATCCCATAGTCCCGTGCCCATATACCCATCATACATATCCTCCATCCCATAGTCCAGTGACCATATACCCATCACACATCCTCCATCCCATAGTCCCGTGCCCATATACCGGTCATACATATCCTCCATCCCATAGTCCCATGCCCATATACCCATCATACATATCCACCATCCCATAGTCCCGTGCCCATATACCCGTCAAACAAATCCTCCATCCCATAGTCAAATGCCCATATACCCATCACACATCCTCCATCCCATAGTCCCGTGCCCATATATCCATCACGCACCCTCCATCCCATAAGCCCGTGCCCATATACCCATCATACATATCCTCCATCCCATAGTCGAGTGCCCGTATATCCATCACACATCCTTCATCTCATAGTCCCATGCCCATATACCCATCATACATATCTGCCATTCCATAGTCCCGTGCCAATATACCCGTCATATATATCCTCCATCCCATAGTCGAGTGCCCATATACCCATCACACATCCTCCATCCCATAGTCCCATGCCCATATACCCATCACACATCCTCCATCCCATAGTCCCATGTTCATATACCATCATACATATTCGCCATCCCATAGTCGAGTGCCCATATACCCATCATACATATCCTCCATCCCATAGTCCAGCATAGGTCCGTGCCCATATACCCATCATACATATCCTCCATCCCATAGTCCAGTGCCCATATACCCATCACACATCCTCCATCCCTTAGTCCCGTGCCCATAACCGGTCATACATATCGTCCATCCCATAGTCCTGTGCCCATATACCCGTCATACATATCCTCCATCCCATAGTCCAGTGCCCATATACTCATCACACATCCTCCATCGCATAGTCCCGTGCCCATATACCCATCACACATCCTCCATCCCATAGTCCCATGCCCATATACCCATCATACATATTCTCCATCCCATAGTCCCATGCCCATATACCCATCATACATATCCTCAATCCCATAGTCCAGTGCCCATATGCCCATCACACATCCTCCATCCCATAGTCCCGTGACCATATACCCGTCATACATATCCTCCATCGCATAGTCCAGTGCCCATATACCCATCATACATCCTCCATTCCATAGTCAACCATTATGACATCATAATGAGCGGCGGCAGGGCTTTCAACCTATGATGACATCAGCATCGCCATGGCAACCATTGTGACATCATGAGGGGCGGGGCTTGATACGCACACACTGTTTCCCCAGTATGCAAATAGGGGCATTGTGACATCATAATGAGGGGCGGGGCTTGACGCGCACACACTTTTTCCCCAGTATATAGACAGGGGCAGAATTGCTTGGTGAATTGGAATGCGCGGGGTTAAAATTTCGCCTCACAACATAGCTTAGGACGCTCCCGGGGTCCAGACGTGCGACTGTGCCAAATTTTTCGGCTGTAGCTGCGACGGTGCGGATGCCTATCCCGGACATACACACACCTACATACACACTTTGAGCTTTATATATTAGTTTGGACGGTAGGACCCTGCATGACGATTAAAAATATGGGACCGTAGTTTTGCTAAATTATGTCTCAGGGATTATGAAAAAAAATAATTCAAAATACCCATTTGTTATCGCTGCATTTGTAAAAGTTCGATCTATCAAAATCTAAACTAAATTTATCTGGCCAGTATACAGCATAATGAGAAAAAAAAATCGAAATTGCCAGAATGAAATTCTTTGGCAGCCGCAAGATTGCAATAAAAAGCGATAAAAAACCATAGTATCTACCCCAAAATGGTATCAGTAAAAAGATCAACTCAGGGCGCAAAAAATAAGCCTTCACCCAGCCTAATGAGGTTTACCCCATAATATGTGAATATTTGGAAAAGTACTTACCTGCTGGGGTCGTATGCGTGGGCAAGGAATCATGGCGCTGGTTGATGAGAGGCGCGCCTTCCACAGATGCTAATAGCAAACTCACGATTAGAAGAAATCGAAAGAGCATTTTAGCTTGGAGAAATATCGCTGAATGTGTAACACACAGGGAGTTATCGCTGAATGTGTAACACACAGGGAGTTATCGCTGAATGTGTAACACACAGGGAGTTATCGCTGAATGTGTAACACACAGGGAGTTATCGCTGAATGTGTAACACACAGGGAGTTATCGCTGAATGTGTAACACACAGGGAGTTATCGCTGAATGTGTAACACACAGGGAGTCTTGTCAGACAAAGCCTCTTCCTGCAGCGTCACTCCTTATAACCACACATTCCGTGATGTCACAATGGAGATCTCAGTGTGACATCACGAGGAGCGGAACACCAGTGATGTCACAATGGGCCAGATAGCTGCAACTACTCAACATGGAGCAGCTCCATCCATCTATGTATGATTAATATAATATTAATGTATAAGGACCAATCCATGTTGGGGCAATTCTACTGTATTTTGGCAAACAGGGGACATCAGGGGTGGATTAAGGGTAGCCAGGGCCCCGGGCTCTTCAGACTCTGTGGGCCCCCCGGTCATGTGACGGGATCATGCGACGGGGTCATCCTATACCTGAAACAGATTATTCCAGAAAAATAGTTGCTGAGTGAAACTATAACCTGTCAAACATCCATTGATCTTGTCAATTTACCCTTCAGTTAGGAAGAAAAAAATAAAAACCACTTTAAGCCATACTATTGAACTGTCCAATTTTAATCTGTAAACAAGACTGTCGCCAATTTTCGCAAGTTTCTCATCAAAAGTGCAACGCAAAACAGTTGAAAAAACATTTAAAGTATCACATTTCCAAAAAAAGACACAAAGAAAACCATGTGTATAAAGGGCTCGTGCATACCAGCGCTCAAGTTAAAAAATGGTTTGGTCTCACCATTGTAGTAGACGTATTTTCATAGAGGGTCCATTTTTCATGAGAAGGGAAAGGACAGAAATAATTTTCTCTGACTCTCTGTCGTGCCCCTGTATAGCTCCTGTTCTTAGAAGGACAGGCCTCAAGTGTGCCCACTATGGATAACCCACCATCCACAGATAGTTTGCAACTTCCCTACACGTTTCCTCCCCGTTTCTGGGGATTCATCAGGGGAACTACCCAAATTAATTCTGTGGTAGAATTATCATTGTATATCCGTCTTCATTATAGGGCCCTGCAGTGGCAGAAGGTCCCTAGAGCCAATGTGGCTGTCTGTGCCTCCGCCTATGTGTGGGCCATTGGTGTGCCCAGGAGCTATACAGGGGCACAATGGGGAGTCAAAGAAAATTATTCCTGTCCTATCCCCTCCCCTTCTCATGAAAAAGTGGACCCTCTATTAAAATACATTGTATTAAAAGTTATGTTTTAATAATAGCGGAGACTCCCCTAGCTCTACTCAGTCTGTGACCCCGGGAGTACTGTCATAGTGATAACACCTAGGCACTATAGCTGAGTGTGTGAATCTGTATGGCAGAAACCTTCATGATGAACCCATCTGTGCTGTGTATTAGCCACAAATCTCTTCACGGTACAATGATCACGCTTACGTTTTTCACAAAAATGTGATTTTTTTGCAAATCCCATCTTTGCAGTCACACGCCCGACTCTGGCTCAGGAGAATCCTCACAGAGAGATTTTAGTGTATGTGCACACGTTGCGGATTTTTCCGCACAGAATCCGTAGATAAAATGACCTGCGTTCTCCCTGCGGATTTCGTGTGGATTTCACCTGCGTTTTTACACCTGCTGATTCCTATAATGGAATGGGTGTAAAAACGCTGCAGAATCCGCACACAGAATTGACATGCTGCGGGAAATAAACTGCTGCGTTTCCACATGGAATTTTCCGCAGCATGTGCTCAGCGGTTTTTCATTTCCATAGGAGAACCTGGTACTGTACACCGCATGGAAAACTGCTGCGGATCCACAGGGCCAAATCCGCTGCGGATCGGCAGACTAATCCGCAACGTGTGCCCACACCCTGAGGATTCACAAGTCTGCAGTCACAGACTTACATGGAAAGACTGCAGACTTTTAGCTTAAGGCCGGAGTCACACTGGCGAGGAATACGGGTGAGTGAGAGGCGCAAAAAGCACGCATTAGACACGGACAAATGATTTTCTATGGGTCACTCGCACCAGGCGTATATTTCTCATCTGTATCCTACGCTCCGTGCCAATCGCAGCATGCTGCGATTGTCAGCGTACTACGCCCGTAGTACGCCAATGAAAGTCAATGTGTGCTCAAATAATACAGATTACACACGGAACACACGTGTGACCTGCGAGCAATACGCAGGTCTTTTGGCTGGTGACAGGAAATGGGCCAATCCATCATCAGGAAGCCTAGACATGCAAATGAGCTCAAAAACCGCTCCAGACATCCAGGAAGTACGCCTCCACGGAGTACAGCAGCAGCATGGTGTCCACATACATTAATGTTGAGATGCTAATTGTGCTGGTGCAGGAGCGTCCCGAAATGTGGGACCCACGCGATGCAAATTATGCGAACCGGACAAGAAAGGAGGCGTCATGGAGGCGCATCTGTCGCCAGATGTACCATGACTTTGGTGACAGACCACGTGATGAGCAGCATAAAATTTGTATGTGCAATCATAAAAACATCATTAACCTTAGCGCGCGCTAAAAAATGATTCTACAATCAGCACCCCCCTTCCCGTGCATCTAATTTTATTAGCCTCATGAGGCCGTTACATTTGGATGTGATACGTGGCTTCACACAGCCATAATTAGGGGTTAGGCCACAAGCTCCTCATCCTCCTAGCCAATAAAATTAGTTTAAGTGTAGCTAATGAGACCCTGTGTATCGGCCCAATTACATATGCCACCATGGGTAGAAAGCACACCCCAGAAGGCCCCATGCCTAGACTACTGTTAGAAAATGTGACCTCTCAAATATGTGATTTTGACAATCTTTCCTGTCACATTGCAGTGGAAGATGTAATGAAACGCTAGTGAAGCATCCGAGACCAGTTCCGCTGGGAACGCCAGCAGCGGTCCAGGAGTGGGGATGCTGGACATGTGAAAAGAAAATATATATACTATGTCCGGCTGAACTTCCTCACCCCAATTCTGGATCTGAGACCGTAAGTACATACCTCACACCACATTACACAAATACATTACACAAATACTTTACAGGGACAAAAATATTGATGTATTTTTGCCTCTGTTCTATTTCATAACAGAACTCAATCCAACCTTACGGATCGAGGAACGGCCTCAGAGGCAGAGCCCATTATAGATCCTGTAGGGGATGAGGTGGCTGGCCCATCTTCTCCCCCTACAAGAAGGATGGCTGAAGATGAGGCATCACAAGACCACACAATGGCTGGCCTACACACCACACCACCAGGACGGTCTGCTGCTGCCACCTCACCCATCCTGGAAGAGCCGGGCAACTTGAGCAGCAGCCCAACTGCCCAGATCAGGTCCTCCCCACAGGCTGCTCTAGCATCACGGCGAACAAGAAGAAGGCGCCAGGTCACTATTCAAGAGAGCAGGACCAATGTGGACACAGGGGTGCTCAATTATTTGTCCAGAGTAACTACAGATGATGGGGAGGAGGCCTATGCACGTAGCCTCACCCTTTATCTCCGTGCCCTTACCCGTGAGGTCAGGCTCCGTATTAGGGGATGTATTCAGATCCTGCTTGATGCAAGCACCCCCTCAATACCCCATATGAGGTTTTTGAATTTCTGGAGAGGTGGCAGCTCTCACCACGAAATTTAATGCGCATGAGACCATCCACACAGATGCTTGCTCAAGCAGGGTCTGAACAGCCCCTAATACGTGGGCCAACACCTCAACCCCTTCCTCCCCCTACCCAACCGTCTATTCCGCAGCCCCAAATGTCTTCCTCAAGCCAACCACACCAATATGGCCACTTGTACCCACCCAGTGTTGGAGGCTGGTCCCAACCTGGTTGGGGACGATCTGGCTATCTTGGTGGGTATGAGCCACGGGCCTACCAGAGCCAACAAGAAGCCCCTCACCATCATCATTACTCTGGCCAGTATCCCCAACAGTCCCAGGAGACTGGACAATATGAGGATTTATGATTCTGATGGTTGAGATGTCCAGTGAGATGTAACTGGTGCTCCTAATATAAATTAAAAAACAGGTGTTCTCCTTCACCAACATTTAGAACATAATTTAACATTCACATTTTTAAACTATGTTTTCCAAACATATGAAACAATCCATCATGACAGGCAACGCTACCTCACGCCTTTCAGACAGATATTACATGTGTGTAGAAAAGAGAATATTTAAATGCGCTATGCTGTAAAATGAAAGGATAAAAATACACTACTCACTTGCTAACGCCTAGGAAAGGCGTGCTCGCCTTAGTTAAGTAGTCACCTTTTTTGTTAGCAATCTCTAGTAAAAAATTTCTAGGCGACCAACATTCAGAATATCACACTCTCTCTATGTCTTAACAAGTGAATTTTGTATTTTCATCCTTTCCAGTATAGCATGCTTAAATATTGTCTGTTCTACAGACAGGTAATATCTGTGTGAAAGCTGTGAGGTAGCCTTGCCTATCATGGTGGAATCTTTCTATGATTGGATAACATTATGAGGAAATGTGAGTGTTATCTTGTTGCCTTTATTTTGGTGATGGAGCTCACCTTTTGTTGGCAAATCTAGGTTAATCTAGTCATGCAGCAATGTTGTTTTTGCCTAGTGTTTGTTGCTGTTTTGTTATGTAATGTTCATTTTACAAGTTAAAGAAGGCACAAAGGGTCATTTTGGCCATTGCCAAATTTGTCTTATGGCAAAATTATGTTTGCCTTTAAGCGGAAAAAAAAAAAAGGCAAAACTAAAAATTTGTCTACTCTAGTTAACGTCTCTGTGTGATTTTTCACAATTCCTAACAACATACTAACAGACACCAACCAATGTAATGAAACACTCATAGAATCATAAAGGCTTGAGTAATATATATTTAGACACACTTAAAGCAACAAATTATAACAAAGGCACAGCATGCTCTTGCCAAGAAGTTGCCCCCTCAGGTGAGATAAAGTAATTAGTGAAAATATCACGCACTTTTAGGCCAGAGAGTGGTCTACGTTGAGGGTTCATAGGTGGTCTCACCCTGCGCACATTGCCCGGCCTACGCACAACACCATCAGAGGAGGAGCAATCATGTATCCTGGTGAAGTTATGCAGAACAACACAGGCTTTCACAACTTCATTCACATTTTGCTCACTCAACTGAATGGCAGACTGGAGTACCCGCCATTTGGCACAAAGAATCCCAAAGGAACACTCCACCAGTCGCCTAGCACATGATAGGCGCAAGTTAAAAATTCTGCGCCTGTGGTCAAGGTTGCGCCGGGGATATGGCCTCATGACATTGCGCGATAACTGAAAGGCCTCATCTGCCACAAGGACATAAGGGACTGATTGTTCGGGGGAGCCTGGTAGCTGGCGTGGTGGTAGATCCAACTGGTTGGTGCGTAGCCGCCGAGCCATTATGGAAGTATTGAAGACTCTAGAGTCTCCCGTCCTTCCATATGCCCCAATGTCAACAATTATAAACTTGTATTGAGGGTCTACCAGAGCCAACAATACAACAGAAAAGTATTGTTTATAATTGAAGAATTGGGAGCCTGAGTTCGGTGGCTTACGCACCCTGATATGTTTGCCATCCAGGGCCCCAATACAATTTGGAAACTGGCAGTCCCCCTCAAAGTCCCTTGATATCCTTAACCAGTCTTCCATCCTGGGCTCGGGCATGACCACTTGATGGAGTCTTGTCCAGATTTGTGCACATGTAGACCTCACTATGCCTGAAATGGTTGACTTTCCAATGAGAAACTCATGGTGGAGGGCGGCATAAGACAGGCCAGTGGACAGGAAGCTGTAGAACAACAGAAATAGTAAAGTTTAGAATGTCTAAAGTAAAAAAAATCAGTTACATGCCGACCAAACTTGTTAGGAAATGATAGAGAAGAACACACACATATTTGGTGGCACAATGACTAAGTGATATGCAGGACATATTAGATCTAACATTCTGCTGTGTCCGGTGAAACATATTTGGAGTAAGATGAGGGCATTAAACTTTGTCCAAGAAGGCCAAAAAACATAAATTAGCACACACATTATGATCATAGAGAATGTGGTTGTGTAGTACATACCGTATTGTGAGTAGAAGTCGTTCCTCTGCAGATATGGCTTTGCGCATCCTTGTGTCCTGAAAGGTTATCCCAGGGCGCACTGTCTCCAAGAGTCGATCAAATGTGGCAATGCTCATGCGACAGTACTGGTAAAATTTCTCCGGATGCTCCTGCAGAGAAGAATAGAGGATGTGAAAATGACCTCTTGTGAGTCGTTGCCTCAAAAGTGGATGGACCCACATGCGTCTCCTCCTCCGCGGATCCACTATCACAGGATATGGTTGCCCACAGCGCCGTGACAAAAGCCAGGTAAAGAGAACCTGCTCAGTTGTATTGAATCGCAGACCCTCTGCCATGCTGCACAAAGAACACCAACACACCTCGTGAAAGCAAGGTGACAAATGTACAGAATGTAGGCATCCACCTGTTTCTGAGTGTCTAAATAGGGTGCAGGCTAATGATTTAAATTGTTTGCAGGCCTCAAAACCGTTAAATGTCCATTTTGCAAGGCTGCGAGAAAATCTCGCCATACGGATTGCATACGGATGCCACACGGATTACATACGGATGCACACATGCGCAAAATACGCGACCTCACCTTGCTTACGGATGACCTACGGAGCACTATTTAGGGGTCATTCATCCGTATTACGCAAGTAAACTACGGACCGTATTTTGCGCAGGTTAGTGTGACTCCGGCCTAAGACAGGACAACACCTTTAACCCTTAAAAGAAATAACCAACTTATTCAGATCAATACAAAGTTGCAACTTAACAACTTAGATCCAGCTTTTTTGATCAGCAGCCACTACAGCCAGCCTGGAAAAAAACGGCTTATGTGCATCTTCCCATTTTGTGCTTGTGTTATAAGACCAGTGGCCCAAAGTCACTTAACCCGTGAAAAACATCAGTTACTTATTCAAATCTGTGAAAAATGGCTATTTGCCCGTTGGTCTGATGCCCAGAGCCCATTTGGGCCAGTCTAGAGACCTGAATGTGATGCAGGCCATCACTATGTATGTAATACTAGTGTGAGATCAGCGGCTCAAAGTCATTTAACCCCTGAAAAATAACACTTATCCAAATCAAAATCGCCCATCTGCCCACTTTGATGCCAGTTCTGATACCCAGAACACATAGGACAGACTAAAGGGACCTGAATTTGATGTCGGGCATCATGATCTATGTGTATGCAGTGTGATATCAGTGGCCTAAAGTTATTTAACCCTTTCATTGATGCTCAACCTCATTGGCAACATTACCAGGACAAGATTACTCAGGGGATGACTGACTGAAGAAGGACAATATTACTAGTAGTACAAAACATTACTAATAAGGCTGTGTTCACACATTGCATTTTTGCAGGGTTTTTTTGCTGCTTTTTTTATGCAAGTTTAAAGCTGCGTTTTACTGTATCAGGAAAGTCTATTAGATTTCAGAAATCTCATGCACACATATTGGTTTTATTTCCCTGACTGATATGGAAACTTGCAGAATTGGCCGGAGCTGAGCCCCCCTGCCCCCCCCAAGGAGGCATAGGCGGAGGCCAGCATGACGGGGGGGTGGTCGGCTACCAGGGGGAGTACCCTGGAGTTGGGGGGTATATAGAGGAGGGGTGTGGGTGTCCCCTTCCTCTTTGGATCTGGCCCCCCACAAGGAGAAGTCACCTTAACATGTCGCACGTGGAGCGGGTTTTGGAGCAGCTGCGAGCGGCGGTGCGGTCACAGCCCCCAGGCTGGCTGGCGTCTCAGGTGGCCAGCATTGTTCCTGGGACGTCCGGAGAGTCTGCAGCAGCAGCGGGGGGAGCGGCACTACAGACGGGTGAGGCCTCCCGAGCGGCTCTCACCCGATGCACCCCCCAGGGCCTTGCGACACTGCCGGAGCCCCTCCGGGGACCCTCCAGGCCGGTCGCAGCGTTCTGTGCCGGTCTCCGCTACCCGGCCCTGGAGGAATCCGCAGGCCAGGCGAGGGCCCGCGGCCTACTTCCAGGCGGGGGGCGGGCCTGTCAGGCGCCGGGCGGCGGCAAGCTCCGGCATCAGCGGGAGGCCGCGGCGGTAACCTCCTCGCCGCGCGGCCTGCCTCCCCCTCCAGCAGAGGAGTGGACATCGGGGGAGCTTCGGCCTGCAGCCTGGCAGGGCTGCCAGCATCACCCCCAGGCAGTGGGGGAACACCGAGTGCGGCAGGGGGCCGCGGCGAAGGGGCCCAGCATCGGCGGTCCGCTTCGGGGGCCGCTACAAGAGGAGGGGGACGACTCCACACCAGGACCGCGGCCTGCTCCCCTGTGGGGCCGCCAACAGCGATGCCCATGTACAGTGGCTCTTTTCCGGGGGGCCTGGAGGCGCAGCGGGGGGCCCTCAGTGCTTCGCTGCAGGAGCCAGCCGTGGCAGCGGGAGCAGACCTCACAGTGTCCCGGTCAGCGTCCATTGCCGGGGTCCCGTCATCGGGGTCCCTCGGGGGGCCCAGTCATCATCATTTGGCTCCTCCTGCGGGGAGTCCCAGAGGTCGACAGCAAGCTGGCAAAGGTACATCCGAGGACCCAGGTTTTCCGGCTGGAGGGCACACAGCCCCCTCGCAGCCCGGTGAGTATGGCTCTGTGTCCCCTGTTTGTCATCCAATTGCAACATCATCCTGGTTGGGTGGGGGGGCCGTTGACGGAATCCCTCGGGTTCAGCGGGGGGTTGGGAATTGGTGGCGTAGCCGTGGCCGGGGGGGTTAGCGACGTGCTTGCGGATATGCGTAATTTAGTGTCACGTCTGGAGCGGGGTCTCGCTTCACCGTCACCAGTGGCAGCTTGGGCACAAGCTGGGAGTCCAGCGGGGCGGAGTGGGTCGGATTTGGCCGGGCGCGCAAGTGAACCGGTGTCGGTGTCGGTGCAGACTGAGAAAGAGAAAGAATGTCGCGTGCACTTGGATGATAGAGCGCATGGGGAGGTGTATGTTTGTTTTGAGGGTCAGTTGGGGGCTCATTTAAAGAAAGAAGTAAAGGAGCGCATTTGGAAGGACGAGTATGTGGAAATATTTTCCCTATTGCCATTAGAGAAATTTAATTTGGATAAGGGAAAGAAGGAGGATAGCAAAAAGGAGGATGAAGAGAAGCGTAGATGGCGTCTGATCCCGCAAACGTTCGTTAATTGGCAACAGGCGTTC
Organism: Dendrobates tinctorius; assembly: GCF_039654945.1. Taxonomy (NCBI): domain Eukaryota; kingdom Metazoa; phylum Chordata; class Amphibia; order Anura; family Dendrobatidae; genus Dendrobates; species Dendrobates tinctorius. Next base: position 11,530,600 of record NW_027361872.1, read on the forward strand.
GCTATTTTGGCGAGTGTCATTGGCGAAAAGTCCCCTGATAATTGCTCGGCGTTATTTTGTTCTTTTGACGCCATCGGGGAGGCCTATAGGGTGTATGGGGGTCAGGCTTGGTTGCGCTATGATGAGCAATTTCGGCAGAGGAAGGCCGTCCGTCCGGCTATCCGTTGGGACCAGAAGGACATTGGGCTGTGGATGCGGGTCATAGCTCAAAATAAATTTGGTAGCTCCTTTCATGGGGGCCTGGGAGTACCAGCCAGAGTAGCGGCAGTTCCGGCGTCTCAGGAGGGGGTGGGCAGGTTCAAACCGGAAATCATAAGTTGGGGGTGTGCTGGCAGTTCAACGACGGCCCGTGTAAATTCGGGGCGAACTGCAAATTTAAACATCTTTGCTCCAACTGCAATAGCGCATCCCATGGAGCCGCCAAGTGTTTTAAGAAAGGGAAGCCCCGAACCGGCGGTGGTAATTCCCAAGGGGGAGACCCCAGTGAGGCTGGAAAGGATGGTCCCTTATCTAAATAGATATGGGGATAGGGAGAAGTCGGCTTTGCTGTACGCGGGTTTCAAGGACGGTTTGGAGATCCCTCACCCCCCTTTTGCTATTCCTCTGGTTTTAAAAAATTTGCGTTCGGCCTTGTTACATGGTTCAGTGGTTTCAGAAAAGCTGCAAAAGGAGGTTTCGTTGGGATGAATGGCTGGCCCCTTTGTTTCCCCACCTTTTTCGGATTTGGTTGTTTCTCCTCTAGGAGTGGTTCCGAAGAAAGAGCCGAATAAGTTTCGGCTTATCCAACATTTGTCGTACCCTCGCGGGGGTTCTGTGAATGATGGTATCGATCCGGAAATCTGTTCGGTGGTTTACTCCTCCTTTGATGAAGCAGCGCGGTGGGTGCGGAAATGTGGTCGGGGCGCCCTTATGGCTAAAACGGATGTGAAATCCGCTTTTCGTTTGCTCCCGGTTCATCCGGATAGCATGAAGTTGTTAGGTTGCTATTGGGAAGGCATGTTTTTTGTGGACAGGTGTCTAACCATGGGATGTTCGTTATCTTGTGCGTATTTTGAAGCCTTCAGTTCCTTTTTGGAGTGGGTCGTGCGCGATGTTTCCGGTTTTGATTCGGTTATTCATTACTTGGATGATTTTTTGTGCGTGGGCTCCGCGGATTCCGATTGTTGCAAGAGACTGTTACAGGCCATCGAGTGGGTGGCAGAGCATTTTGGTGTTCCTCTCGCGCCTGAAAAAAACGAAGGCCCCTGTACGTGTTTGCGTTTTTTGGGAATTGTCATTGATACGGTGAATTGGGAGTTCAGGCTGCCCAAGGATAAGTTGGCTGATTTGCGGGCGGAGGTGGTCCGAGCGCGCAGGGTCAAGAAGTTGTCGCTGCGTGATCTACAGTCGTTGCTGGGAAAGCTTAATTTTGCCTGTCGAGTCATGCCAATGGGGCGTGTTTTTTCACGTCGTCTGGCCAGTGCGACTGCGGGTGTTCGGGCCCCTCATCATTTCATCAGGTTGTCAGCGGAACTCAGGGCCGATTTGGCGATTTGGGAGTCATTCTTGGAGGGGTACAATGGTCGTTCGTTGTTGATGGAAGAGGTGGTCAGCAGTGACGTGTTGGAGTTGTTCACAGATGCGGCTGGCGGTGTTGGTTTTGGGGCTTACTTTCGGGGGCAGTGGTGCGCGTCCCGGTGGCCCAAGGAATGGGTTGCGGATGGCTTGGTATGCAATATCACTCTGCTGGAGATCTTTCCGATTCTGGTAGCCGTCCATTTGTGGGGACGTGAGTTAATTGCGATAACATGGGCGTTGTGTGCGCGATCAATTGTCTTACTGCATCATCTCCCCCAGTCGTTCGGGTGTTACAGCGGTTGGTTCTCCTCTGTTTGGACCAGAATGCACAAGTGACCACGACGCATGTTCCAGGTGTCAAGAATGATATCACTGACTCTCTCTCTCGTTTACAGTGGGATCGGTTTCGCTCTTTGGCGCCAGAGGTGGAGGTCATGGGTTTAGCTTGTCCGGAGGAGCTATGGAGAGTGGCCTACGGGCCGCGGCATCGCTGATTGATTCGTCTTTGGCTCCAAAGACCTGGGAGGCTTACCGGGCTGTATGGTGCAAATGGGAGGAACAGTTAGCGGCCGGCGTAGCAGTCGGCTTGGATCAGGAGGGAGTTTTGTTGTCTTGGTTGGGGCGGGGGGCCTCCGAGGGTTGGTCGGGTGCAAAAGCCATGCGCGTTTTAGTGGGTTTGTCCTTTGGATTTCGCTTGCGCCACTGGGGGACATAATTACTACTGAATGTGGCCACAGAGGAGCATCATTACTGTAATGTATTTTATTTTGGGGGATACTGTTACCATATAATAAAAGGGAGGTACTATTTTTGTAGAATTGGAGGAAAAGTGGCAATGGTGACCAGGAAGCAATAATCCATAGATGTCTGTGTGTTACACTCTGAAGAGACGAGTCCTGACAGGGAGAAGTCAGAGCAGTCTGTGCTGGATGAAGAAAAGAGAACATTATTTACTTCAATTGGAGACATCACTGGGGAGTATCTTGAGCTACCTGTACTATATGTACTGATACCTTCCACTATTCGGTCATTATATGGGGGTACCAGCAGTGTTAGTACAGTGATTCCTATTAATAATCACTATAAAGATATGATTTGGTCACTATTTGCTGGTCATACGGTCATGGTGTAGCGGCATAATTTGTTTCTTGTATGTAGTAGTATTGGTACACTGTGTGCAAAACTATTAACCAGTTTACCCCCCCAAGGGTGGTTTGCACGTTAATGACGGGGCCAATTTTTACAATTCTGACCACTGTCCCTTTATGAGGTAATATCTCTGGAATGCTTTTATGGATCCCAGTGATTCTGATATTGTTTTTCTCGTGACATATTGTACTTCATGTTAGTGGTAAAATTTCATTCATATAATGTTAGGCATCTAGTTTCTCCCATTGCACAGGAACAGTCTCGAGCCATGTCCTCTGCGGTCTCCCATTCTTCTGCAGCTGCAGAGGTTCCTGCTCAGCAGAGACGTCGGTCCCAGCGTCTTGCAGCGTCTGCTCCGATTGGACCACCAGGAAGGTCCCGGAAGGCTGCAACTATAAAAGCTTAGCATGGCCGCCCGGACATGCGCTAATATAAACCATGTGGAGTGGGTGTTGTATGCATGTATGAATGTCTCTGGTGAATGACTCATTATGAAACCCCTACCCTTGGTACGCATGTGTTCATTCATTGGAGGCTTCCGCAGGTGCGACACCGCACTCTCAGTAGGTCTAGAGAGACTAAGACCTTGTGTCCTTGGGGCTGAGTTCTGTGACCATATACTGCGCGCCCTCTTGCCGAGTGCTGTGAGTTTGAACAGGCTCCGGCATTCATGTTTTGCGGTACTGCGGGTCTGTGACGTAACAAAGTTCGCTCCTGTTCACACCGGGTGGCGTTAACCCGCGTGTGACCTTTTGTATACTGCTATACACATCCGCCATTTACTAAGCAGCCGTTTACGACCTCTGCACGGTGGACCCCGGGCTGCGAACGCACCTTATTATCATTTTATTATTTGGTGCATTCCGCCAGCCCTAACATATAACACGTTTATTTGTGCAAAAAACGGAAATTTGGCAAAAATTTTGCAATTTTCCAACTTTGAATTTTTATGCCCTTATATCACAGAGTTATGGCACAGAAAAAACTTAATAAGCATTTATCATAATCATCTTAGAAACGCGTCACTAATCCCACCCATCAGCACGCCCATTACATGAATTCAAGGTGCCAATGGGTTAGCATGACAACGCGGGGTCTGCAAGAGACCCCTGTGGTTGTCATTGCTGATCTGCTAGGTGCGCTGCCCTAAGGCTGGCGCTCGTAGCAGATGATCAGTTCTGCTGCAGATAGCAGGGCTGAAGCGAACAGATGTTTGCAGCTTCAAGTCTCCTAAATAGACTATTGAAGCAAGTAAAATGTAGAAAAAAGTTTTTAAAAATATTAAAAGAATTAAAATAATATAAGTTCAAATCACGCCCCATTCAAAATAAAAGAAAAACAAAACAATTCAAATACACACTTATTTGGCATTGCTGCATTCAGAAACACCTGATCTATCAAAATATAAAAATAATTAATCCAATCTTTAAAAGGTGTAATGAGAGAAAAAATTCAAAACTCTAGAATTACCGTATATACTCGAATATAAGCCGAGATTATCAGCCCATTTTTTTGGGCCGAAAGTCCCCCTATCGGCTTATATTCGAGTCATATACACCAGGGGGTCGGAGGGGGAGCGGGGGTGTCAGGTCATACTTATATTCTGGTGCGGTCTCTGCAGCCCCCAGCTTCTCCACGATCTCCCTTCCTGCCTTCAGCGGTCACGTGGTACCGCTCATTACACTCATGAATATGTGCATATTCATGAGGTGTAATGAGCGGTACCACGTGACCGCTGAAGGCAGAAAGGGAGATCGCGGGGAAGCTGGGGGCGGCAGAGACTGTGCCAGGACCGATAAGTAAAGCGATACTCACCTGTCCGGGTCCATCGCTGCTTGCTGCTGTCTGGCATGTCATCTGTAAGTGACGTTCAGACAGCAGAGGGCGTGGTGACATGGTTATTGCTCGCCGCGCCCCCTGCAGTTTGAACGTCACTGACAGATGATGTGCCAGACAGCAGCAAGCAGCGGCACCTGGCCCCAGCGACGGAGAGGTGAGTATGTCATATTTTTTATTTTTAAATGCGGCAGCGGCAGCACATGGGGGCATAATGTATGGAGCATCTTATGGGGGCAGCACATGGGGGCATAATCTATGGAGCATCTTATGGGGGCAGCATATTGGGGCATAATGTATGGAGCATCTTATGGGGGCAGCATATAGGGGTATAATCTATGGAGCATCTTATAGGGGCAGCATATGGGGGATTAATCTAAGGAGCATCTTATGGGGCAGCATATGGGGGAATAATCTATGGAGCATGTTATGGGGGTAGCATATGGGGGCATAATCTTTGGAGCATCTTATGGGGGCAGCATATGGTGCCTATTCTATGGAGCATCTAATGGGGCCATAAGATTTATGGAGCAGCATATGAGGCATATTATTCTAGGGAGCATCTTATGGGGCCATTATTAACCTTTTTGCAGCATTATATGGGGTGTATTTTGTATGGAGCATCTTATGGGGCCATTATGAACTGTATGGAGCATTATATGGGGCTCCTGATTCAATATGGATATTCAAAAACATTTAACCTACCGATGTCTCAATTAAGTTTACTTTTATTGGTATCTATTTTTATTTGTGAAATTTACTAGTAGCTGCTGCATTTTCCACCCCAGGCTTATACTCAAGTCAATATCACCTCTATGCAGTATCACCTCTATGCCGATGACACGCAGATCTACCTATCTGGACCCAACCTCGCCTCCTTACTAACTGAAATCCCACAATGTCTGTCTGCTATCTCAGCCTTCTTCTCTGCTTGTTTTCTCAAACTGAACATGGACAAAACAGAATTCATCATCTTTCCCCATCTCACTCTACCCCTCCACCAGACCTATCCATCAATGTTAATGGCTGCTTTCTTTCCCCAGTCCCACACGCTCGGTGTCTAGGGTGATCCTCGACTCTGCGCTCTCTTTCAAACCACATACCCAAGCCCTCGCCTCCTCCTGCCGCCTCAAACTCAAAAATATTTCCCAGATCCACTCATTCCTCAACCACAAAACCACTAGTGCACGCTCTTATCATCTCCCACCTCGACTACTGCAACCTCCTACTCTCTGGCCTCCCCTCTAGCACTTTGGCTCCGCTCCAGTCCATCCTACACTCTGCTGCCCGACTAATCCACCTATCTCCCCGCTACTCCCCAGCCTCCCCCATAAGCCAGGCCCTTCACTGGCTTCCTATTGCCCAGAGGCTCCAATTCAAAACCCTAACCATGACATACAAAGCCATCCACAACCTGTCTCCTCCATACATCTGTGACATGGTCTCTAGCTACCCACCCACACTCAACCTTCGATCATCTCAAGATCAAGATCTCCTCCACTCCCCCCTTATCTCTTCTTCCCACAACCGCATACAAGACTTCTCCCGTGCTTCCCCCATACTCTGGAACTCTCTGCCGCAACACATCAGACTCTCACCATCAACGGAAACCTTCAAGAAGAACCTGAAGACCCACCTGTTCTGACAAGCCTACAGCCTGCAATGATCCTCGGTCTACTGAACCACCGCACGACCTGCTCTACCCTCTCCTACTGTATCCTCACCCATCCCTGTAGACTGTTAGCCTCGCGGGCAGGGTCCCCTCTTCTTATGTACTTGTGTGTCCCTTGTCTTACACATGTTTATTATACTTGTCTATATTTCCCCTTTTCACATGTAAAGCGCCATGGAATAAATGGCACTATATAAATGCATAATAATAGTACGTTTTCCCAGTTTTTTTGTGGCAAAATTAGGGGGGTCGGCTTATACTCGGGTCGACTTATACTCGGGTATATACAGTAAGTTTCTTTGGTTGCCACAACATTACAATAACAGGCGATCAAAAGATCGTATCTGCACCAACATGGTATCAATAAAAACGTCAGATCGGAAAATGGTGCCATTGTTTTGTTCTTTTTTCTTATTTTTTAAAAACTTTAGATTTTTTTTCACCACTTACCATAAAAAAAAGAACCTAGACATGTTTGGTGTATGAGAACTCGTAATGAGCTGTAGAGTCATAACGACAAGTCAGTTTTAGCATGTAGTGAACACAAGTGATTGTGAGCCCTTGGGATTGCGAACCTCGCAATGGGGTGTAACCACGCAACAGACTCCTCTCGCAATGGGGTGTAAACATGCACCAGACTGGTGTATGTGCAGACTAACAACAAACATAAATACCTGGTGTACCTCTCCTGCCACGTGTATGAAAAAGCTCTGTCATTAATATTGTTTGAGTAGAGCTATGCGATAGCGCTATGATAGGCGTCGGGTTCCTGTCTTTGCATAGTGGGAATCCTGAGTCTTACCTCCTGCGCTCTCTCATTCTTCTCCAGCCGCAGAGGAGGTTGCTCAGCAAACTCGTTGGTCCCGGTGCTTTGCCAGACCAGCTCCATGGGTTTGCTTGCTGCTGCCACCTCTGGCTCAGCTATGGCAATACATGCTGCTCAGCAGCGAGATTCTCCAGGGACTAAGTCCTCATGTCGGGCCACTGAGCATGCCCATGGAGTGCTCTCCCATTGGAGATCGAAGGTCACGTGTTCAGGTCCTGCTCCTGTACGGATTGGCCCAGCCGAGAAGCCAGGAAGGTCCCGGACGCTCGCAGCTATAAAAGGGTCACATGGCCGCTCGGCCATGCGCTAGGATAAACTGTATTTTCAGACTATAAGGAGTGAGTGATGAATGCACGTATAAATGTCTCTGGTGACTGTCTCATTATGAAACCCCTACCCTTGGCACGCATGTGTTGTGCAGCCTAGGCTGCTAGCTCCCAGGCTTAGGCGTAGGTAGGTCAGAGTCTGAGTCAGACATTAGTCTTCATCAGTGACTCGGCACACCTCAGTGCAAGTACTCCACACTCCATAGCCAGCGTCCATAGCGGCGTTCGTGGCAGCGATGCCGCGCGCTCAGTGGGCCTAGAGGGACTCTAACCCCGTGTCCTTGGGGTAGAGTTCTGTGGCCATTTGCTGTGCGCTCTTTGGCCAGGCTCTGTGAGCTAAACAGGCTCCGGCATCCACGTTCAGCGGTTGTGCGGCTCTGTGAATTAACAGAGTCCGCTCCTGTTCACACTGTGTGACGTAAACCATGTGTGACTGTTTTCACGCCGCCCTATTCTTCCGCCATTGTCTAGCAGCAGTATAACACCTCTGCACAGTGGACCACTGGCTGTGAACGCACCTATTACTACTTTATAATTTGGTGAATTCCGCCAGCCCTAACACGCTATCCATAAAGAAAGTGCACGGGTAGAGCTATCCCATAGCTCTATTCCCAAAGGAAATGAACAAGTAGAGCTATCCGATAGCGCTATCCCTCAATGTTCCTGAGTGTGAGCTATTTCACATGGTTGAGCGCACTTGGGATCTGCCCCCAAGGCCCTGCCCATGCCCAATGTTTGGTCCGTAGACCGCGGCTAGGAGTTAGTCCCGCTTATAGACATGGAGTCACTTCCTGATCTTTTTGGGAAATCCGCTGATTCTGTTGTTCTGCAGGCAGGATATTAGATGAGTCCTCATCTTCTCATGCTGGAACTTAGCTGTGGGTTCACCGTCATCTGCCATAAGCTCGTAGGCAAACGCTATAGCATATAAGCCACAGTCGTACCCTTTCTTGTGCTGATCCACATTGATAAACCTCAAATGTTTCAGGGCCTTGTCGACCACTTCACTGTACATATTGATAATCTGCTGACGGATGGATGGACTCAGATTCCTAGTCCTGATGCTGTCGGCCACAAAGATTTGGCCATTTTTATAGCAGGTTGTCAGCCAGTGCACCCTGTCCTCATCGTAGTGGATTTGTACAGCATTCTTCAGTACGCTGTGCCCTGGTACCATAAGAGCGGAGGGGGGCTGCAAGCCAGCAAAACCCTTAAACTGTCTGTGCAGCAGGTCCTGGGCCATGATGATGATCTCGTGATCCAGGAAGCCTTCCTTTCCTTTGCTCAGCAGGTTGGTTAAGATTTCTGGAGGCAGGTTCCCAATATCGGGCATCTCCACTTGTGGGGTCACTATCTCCGGGGTTACTTCTCTAAGTAGATCAGTAACATTTTCTGTAGCCGCTCTCTTGGCTGGTGGCAGCATCTCAGGCTTACTGTTAGAGGAGATGGCCACATTCTTATCTGTTTCAATATCGATGACAACATAATCTGGACCGGGAGAAGAAATGTTGGTGTTCTCAAGGTCATCTGTCTTTTTGACCATTGGTTCATCCTCATTTTTTCCTGTTAAAGAGATCAAAGAAATCATAATTTTTTAAAATAAAATATTCTCCATATTTGTTATGGATTATTACGTCTACTGCTCCTTTACTTCGCAACCGCCCACTGTAGATAAACGTTGACGCTTGCTGAGCTCTATGCAGCGCCGACGTTTGTCATGACATGGTCGGTGGTCTTGCAGCGCTCACGACCCCCAGGGTCCTGCAAGCACTGCGATTCCAGTGCAGAGCGATAGCTCTGACAGGTGTTATCATTGCCGTGAAGCACCTGAAGGGTTGATAAACTTTTTGAAATTGGTTTTGAGCACTTTGAGGGGTGCAGTTTTTAGAATGGTGCCACTTTTGGGTATTTTCTGTATTGAATGATCCTCAAAGTAACTTCAAATGTGATGTGGTCCCTAAAAAAATTGTTTCTGCAAATAATAGGAAGCATGCTGACAAGGATGGGAGGGGGGTAGCCCCGCATACCAGGACGTGCAGCACGAAATCTCCGCCTTATCCCAGCCTGCAGCATCACCCCACTCCTGTATCCTCCAGCAGTGACCTTGGGACCCCGCTTCACAGCAGCCACCACCCCCAGTAAGCAATAAGACGCATGGATTATAAGAAGCACCACCATTTTAGTAAAGATAAGTTTTTTCCTATTTTTCTCGTCAATATTTGGGGTGCGTCGTATAATCCGTAGTATCGCATAATCCAAAAAATACAGTATTTGCACATAGATTTTATAGGCTTGTCCAGGGTTATAAAAATGTAATTGGTTTGTTTGAAACACAAGAACACCCCTGTCTACTGGTTGTGCCTGTTATTGCAGATCAGCTCCAGTGAAGAGAATGGTATAGAGCTGCAATACCATGAACAAGCTGAAGGTTTTGATTGCAAAGATTTTTCTTTTTCTAAGAAGATGGCAGCCCTGTTTTTCTTATCCTGGGGAACTGCTTTAGTGTCAGATTGGTTAGGCTGTACTTACCACCAATAGGTTTAGCAGGAGTCTCTCTGTCTCCATCAGTAGATCGTTGAGATTCATCATTTCTCCTGGATTTATCCTTTTTCAGATGTCTTTAAAATAGTAAAATGGAAGGTATTTTATGAATTACAAAGTAACAGATCTTTATTCTGTGGAATGAAATATAGACTCATATGTTTCTTCATTCATTTTGTCTTTTACATTCTGTAGAAACATTGGCAATCAGTAAAATTTTGGTAAATATCAACAATTTTTCATGTACATGAAAGTTCAATATGTGTGGATCGTACTGGGTTGCAAGGTAATATGAGGATTAGACAGGAGTGGATTTATATGAGTGGAATTGAATTCTGCTCATACAAAACTCAGAATGTTGGAGAACAAATATTTTTTGTAATTCACTCCACGCAAATAAAGCAAAGTGGAAGCTAGCGGCAGCCGCCAGCTTGCAGAAGAGTAGAGGGCTGGCAGTAAGATGAGCTCACTTCTCTGACCGACTTCCGCTGCTTTATGCCCGATGGCCAGTTTTCCACACTACCATCATGCCGCACCTTTGGCCAAGTGTTCCCTTTGGGCTGAAACTTTGGCTACAAGCGGCCCCGAAAGGTCTCTGCCCATGCATGTCCCAACCAAGAGTCAGCACTGGGCCGGAGTTTCGGGCAGAGAGCAGCGGGGGCTTCCGGAGAGGGGCTTGGTTGTATATATACCTAATTTTCTTCTTACATCTTCCATTTATTACCATCTGGGACTGGGGAGACCCCAGAGCATAATAGGGAACAATCAATATGTGAAGAATAATTTTGCTGTGAACTGAATCTCTAAATAAAATCTGCTGATTTGGCAGAATTTTGTCACAGCCTCTCATCTGTAATAAAGATGGAATTTTTTGCAGACTCCCATGTACAATATAAATCATCCTTTACAATACTTACCTACATATGGCGTTACAGATGACACCAAGGAATGTTCCAAGGAGGAATATGATAACTACAAAATAAATGACTTTATTCCAAGGGATCTTTGGAGGAACAATACCATCCACTGAAAAAGAAGAGAAAATACATATATTATCTATATATCCAGTAACTTGTCTGTAATCCACTGCCATTATTATCGAAGCAGTCCTATAAAGGGAATCTGTCACCAGGCTTTTGCCATCTTATCGGAGAGAACCATAATGTAGAAGCATAGACCTTTACTATAGCGATGTGTCAATTACTGGACTGTTTCAATAGAATCACTGTTTTACCAGCAATCGATTATCACTACAGGACAACTGGTCTTGTGCCTCCTAGTCCAGCCAGACCTCCAGCAATATACAATGTAAGCACAAGCTGTGGCGGGGTTATACACAGCTGAAAAACTGAGCTCTGCTCAATCTGCAGCAGAGAAAACTGTGACTCTATTTTATAGTCTATTTGACGGTAGGACCCAGCAAGACGATTAAAAATATGGGACCGTAGTTTTGCTAAATTATGTCTCAGGGATGATGTCATATTAATATATAATAGATGTAATGGACAATATAGAGATCTATCCAGTGGCTTAGGTAGAGGCTGATGTGTCCTGGTGAAAATAAGTAATCTGGGCCCCCACCTGCATATTTGTCAGATGTATGGTCCTTTGTGGCATTCCAGATCCTATGAATCTCTGACAGTGGCATATAACACGTGCCAGTAGGGGGGTGTCATATCACAAGCTGATCGGCGTGTCCGTGACATGATTGTGGGGTAACTATGGGTCGCCATGACAGCCGAGGGTCTGCCGAAGACCCCATGCTTGTTGGGAGGATCCTCTTGTGAAAGTCAGCCTGTAGCTGGCGTTCATAGGAGAACATTGGTTTAGCTACAGATAGCAGTGTTTATCCACTGCTATGTATAGCACATTCAACCGGACAGTGGCAGCGTCAAGTCCCTAAAGAGGACTATTGAGTACAGTAAAAATTCAGTAAGATCTATCAAAATGTAAACTAAATTTATCTGATCAGTAAACAGCATAAGGAGAAAAAAATATCGAAATCGCCAGAATTACATTTTTTGGCAGCTGCAACATTGCAATAAAAGGCGATAAAAAAAACCATAGTATCTACCCCAAAATTGTATCAGTAAAAATATCAACTCAGGGCGCAAAAAGTAAGCCTTTACCCAGCCTAATCAGGTTTACCCCATAATATGTGAATATTTGGAAAAGTACTTACCTGCTGGGGTCGTATGCGTGGGCAAGGAATCATGGCGCTGGGTGATGAGAGGCGCGCCTTCCACAGATGCTAATAGCAAACTCACGATTAGAAGAAATCGAAAGAGCATTTTAGCTTGGAGAAATATCGCTGAATGTGTAACACACAGGGAGTTATCGCTGAATGTGTAACACACAGGGAGTTATCGCTGAATGTGTAACACACAGGGAGTTATCGCTGAATGTGTAACACACAGGGAGTTATCGCTGAATGTGTAACACACAGGGAGTTATCGCTGAATGTGTAACACACAGGGAGTCTTGTCAGACAAAGCCTCTTCCTGCAGCGTCACTCCTTATAACCACACATTCCGTGATGTCACAATGGAGATCTCAGTGTGACATCACGAGGAGCGGAACACCAGTGATGTCACAATGGGTCAGATAAAGGATAAACAGCGTATGCACAACTTCAGAAGGTGCTCAAGTAGGGCCCCACACCATACATGAATAATAAAGAAAACTTGGCACTCAGCTTCTAGAATAATTTTTTGGATTTTTTAATGCAGCCAGAAAATAATAGATGTTTCGGCCTCACTGGCCTTCATCAGTAACAGACTGCAGTATAGTAGTTAATTGCATTCAGTGCGATAATAGAAGTGACACCATAGTCACTTTAAATGTGCCTGGTCATACACTAGGCGCTGGGCATGGAGCCTGAATCAAATAGTACCTGGGTGGGTGGGGGTGCCATGCAGACATCAGCGACCCAGAATCCACTGTGACACAACTGACCAACAGTGGATTCTGGGTCGCTGATGTCTGCATCGCACTGAATGCGATTAACTACTATCCTGCAGTCTGTTACTGATGAAGGCCAGTGAGGCCGAAACCTCTATTACAGTGAGTCAGATAACTGCAACTACTCAACATGGAGCAGCTCCATCCATCTATATATGATTAATATAATATTAATGTCTAAGGACCAAGCCGCATTAGAGGATATTATGAATGTATGGGGGCCACACAGGGAGACATTATTCATGTGTTGGCCACAGGGAGACGTTACTATTACTGGGCCACATAGGGTGGCAATATTAACTCATGATGAACACATAGGTGGACAGTTTTACCAGATGAGTGCCACATAAGGGACAATATTAATGTATGGGGGCCACATGGGAGGACATTGTTATTAAGTGGGGTCCAAATATTATGATATTTTTAATGTATGAGGGCGACAATTTGGAATGTTACTACTACATTGGGGGTCATAAAAAGGAATTCCACATCTGTATGAAGGCATAATAGTTGGACATTACTACTGTATGGGTGCCGTGTTGGGGCAATTCTACTGCATTTGGGCAAACAGGGGACATAATTACTACTGAATGGGGACACAGAGGAGCATCATTGCTGTACTGTATTTTATTTTGGGGGATACTATTACCATATAATAAAAGGGAGGTACTATTATTGTAGAATTGGAGGAAAAATGGCAATGGTGACCAGGAAGCAATAATCCATAGATGTCTGTGTGTTACATTCTGAAGAGACGAGTCCTGACAGGGAGAAGTCAGAGGAGTCTGCACTGGATGAAGAAAAGAGAACATTAATTACTTCAATTGGAGACATCACTGGGGAGTATCTTCAACTACCTATACTATATATACTGATAGCTTCCACTATTCGGTCATTATATGGGGGTACCAGCAGTGATAGTACAGTGATTCCTATTAATAATCACTATAATGATATAATTTGGTCACTATTTGCTGGTCATACGGTCATGGTGTAGCAGCATAATTTGTTTCTTGTATGTAGTAGTATTGGTACACTTTGTGCAAAACTATTAACCCGTTTACCCCCAAGGGTGGTTTGCACGTTAATGACCGGGCCAATTTTTACAATTCTGACCACTGTCCCTTTATGAGGTAATAACTCTGGAACGCTTTTATGGATCCCAGTGATTCTGACATTGTTTTTCTCGTGACATATTGTACTTCATGTTAGCCATAAAATTTCATTCATATAACTTGCGTTTATTTGTGCAAAAAGCAGAAATTTGGGGAAAATCTTGAAAATTTTGCAATTTTCCAACTTTGAAATTTTTATGCCCTTAAATCACAGAGATATGGCACAGAAAAAACATAATAATTAACATTTCCCACATATGTTTACTTTACATCGGCACAATTTTGTAACCAAAATTTTTTTTGTTAGGAATTTATAAGGGTTAAAACTTGACCAGCGATTTCTCATTTTTTCGACACCATTTTTTTTAGGGAACAAATCACATTTGAAGTCACTTTGAGGGGTCTATATGATAGAAAATACCCAAAAGTGACACCATTCTAAAAACTACATCCTTCAAGGTGCTCAAAACTACATTCAAGAAGTTTATTAACCCTTCAGGTGCTTCACAGGAATTTTTTGAATGTTTAAACAAAATGAACATTTAATTTTTTTCACAAAAAAATTACTTCAGGTCCAATTTTTTTTATTTTACCAAGGGTAACAGGAGAAATTGAACTGCAAAAGTCATTGTACAATTTGTCCTGAGTTTGCTGATACCTGATATGTGGGGGAGAACCACTGTTTCGGCACATGGCAGAGCTCGAAAGGGAAGGAGCTCCGTTTGACTTTTTCAACGCAAAATTGGCTGGAATTGAGATTGGATGCCATGTCACGTTTGGAGAGCCCCTGATGTGCCTAAACAGTGGAAACCCCCATAAATGACACCATTTTGGAAACCAGACCCCCCCAAGGAACTTATATAGATGTGTGGTGAGAACTTTGAACCCCCATGGGCTTCACATAAGTTTATCCGCAAAAAATTAAAAAAATCATATTTTTGCCACAAAAATGATCTTTTCATAGAATCATAGAATCATAGAATCGTAGAGTTGGAAGGGACCTCCTGGGCCATCTGGTCCAACCCCCTGCTCAAAGCAGGATTCGCTAAATCATCCCAGTCAGATGTCTGTCCAGCCTCTGTTTGAAGACTTCCATTGAAGGAGAACTCACCACTTCTCGTGGCAGCCTGTTCCACTCATTGATCACTCTAACTGTCAAAAAGTTTTTTCTAATATCTAATCTGTGTCTCCTCCCTTTCAGTTTCATCCCATTGCTTCTAGTCTTTCCTTGTGCAAATGAGAATAAAGTTGATCCTTCTACAATGTGACAGCCCTTTAGATATTTGTAGACAGCTATTAAGTCTCCTCTCAGTCTTCTCTTTTGCAAACTAAACATTCCTAAATTCTGCAACCTTTCCTCATAAGACAGGGTTTGCAGACCGGTCACCATTCTGGTCGCTCTTTTCTGAATTTGCTCCAGTTTGTTGATGTCTTTTTTAAAATGTGGTGCCCAAAACTGGACACAATATTCCAGATGAGGTCTGACCAAAGAGGAGTAGAGGGAAATAATGACTTCACGTGATCTAGACTGTATGCTTCTGTTAATACATCCTAGAATTGCATTTGCCTTTTTTGCTGCTGCATCACACTGTTGACTCATATTCAGTCTGTGATCTATTAGTATACCCAAGTCTTTTTCACATGTGCTGTCACTTAGCCCTATTCCTGCCATTCTATATATGCTTTTTTCATTTTTATTGCCCAGATGTAGTACTTTGCATTTCTCCCTGTTAAAAACCATTCTGTTAGTTGCTGCCCACTTCTCCAGTTTATTTAAATCTTTTTGAATCCTCTCTCTCTCTTCTCTAGTATTAGCTATCCCTCCTAGCTTTGTGTCATCAGCAAATTTAATCAGTTTACCCTCAATTCCTTCATCTAAATCGTTGATAAAGATGTTGAACAATACAGGGCCCAGGACAGAGCCCTGTGGTACCCCACTTGAGACATTCTTCCAACTGGATGTGCAGCCATTTACGACCACTCTTTGGGTCCGATCACTAAGCCAGTTATGAATCCACCTAACAGTTGCCTTGTCCATTCCATACTTAGTCATTTTATCAATAAGGATTGTATGAGAGACTTTGTCAAATGCTTTGCTGAAGTCAAGATATACTATATCTACAGCATTTCCTTGATCCACCCAATCAGTGATACCGTCATAGAAGGAAATTAAGTTAGTCTGACATGACTTATTAGTTAGAAACCCATGCTGACTCTGTTTAATCACTTCATTCTTATCCAGGTATTGACATACATGTTGTTTAATAATTTGTTCAAAGATCTTTCCTGGTATAGAAGTCAGACTCACCGGCCTATAGTTGCCTGGGTCCACCTTCTTCCCCTTTTTGAAGATAGGAACAACATTTGCTCTTCTCCAGTCTTCTGGCACTTCTCCTGTTCTCCAAGAATTTTCAAAGATTATGGAGAGGGGTTCAAAAATTTCTTCTGCTATCTCCTTCAGTACTCTGGGGTGTAATTCATCTGGACCTGGAGATTTGAATTCATTTAGGTTAGCTAAGTGTTTCCTCACTATCTTTCTGTTTATAGATATCCTGGATTCTTCTATTCCCTTAATAGGACAGTGAATAACAGTTGATGTTGCATTTCCTTTCTGAGAGAAAACAGATGCAAAATAGGAATTTAAAAGTTCAGCCTTCTCAACATCCTGTCTTACCATTTCATCATTTTCATCCTGTAAAAATCCTATAGCATCTTTGACTTTTCTTTTACTTTTGACATATCCCCAAAATCCTTTATTATTGCTTTTGACATCTCTTGCAAGCCTCAGTTCATTTTCAGCTTTAGCTAATCTGATTTGTGCCCTGCAGGTTCTGCAGACAGCATTATATTCTTCTTTAGATATGCCTCCCTCTTTCCATTTTATAAACATTTTTTTCTTCCTTTTTAGCATGTGCTTAAGTTCTGTGTTCATCCATCCTGGTTTCCTTAAATGCTTCCTATTCTTCCCTCTTTTCGGAATTGTTAACAACTGTGCTTTGAGAATTTCATTTTTCAAGATTTCCCATCCTTCCTGGACATTTTTGTCTTTAAGGATATCCAGCCATTGGATCCCTCATCCAGCCATTGGATCCCTTTTCAGCCCCAATTGTTATCTTCCCAAGGGAAGCAGGACCCCAAAAGTTGTGCAATTTGTCCTGAGTATGCTGATACCCCATTTGTGGGGGTAAACCACTGTTTGGGCACATGGCAGAGCTCGGAAGGGAAGGAGCACCATTTGACATAAAATTGGCTGGAATTGAGATCGGGCGCCATGTCGCGTTTGGACAGCCCCCGGATGTGCCTGAACAGTGGAACCCCCCACAAGTGGCCCCATTTTGGAAACAAGACCCCCCAAGGAACTTATCTATATGTGTTGAGCACTTTGAACCCCCAAGTGCTTCACAGAAGTTAATAACGCCCGTGAAAATAAAAAAAATCATATTTTTTCCACAAACATGATCTTTTAGTCCCCAATTTTTTTATTTTCCCAAGGGTAACAGGAGAAATTGGACCCCAACAGTTGTTGTCCAATTTGTCCTGAGTATGTTGATACCCCATATGTGGGAGAAAACTACTGTATGGGCACACATCGGGACTCGAAATTGAAATAGTGATGTTTTGGAATGCAGACTTTGATGGAATGGTCTGTGGGTGTCATGTCACGTTTGGAGAGCCCCTGATGTGCCTAAACTGTGGAAACCCCCCACAAGTGACCCCATTTTGGAAACTAGACCCCTCAAGGAACTTATCTAGATGTGTGTTGAGCACTTTGAACCCCCAAGTGCTTCATAGAAGTTTATGACGCCGGACATGAAAAAAAAAATCATATTTTTTCCACAAACATGATCATTGCAACCAGGGGCGGACACTGACAGCTTGGGGCCACTGTGCAAGAAATGTGTCTGGGCCCCCCTTCCTTTTGTGGCGTCAATGTTACATATACACATACTGTATATATATGTATATATATATATAGCCACACACACATACATGTATATATTACATAGTCTCCTTTATTATGTATATTGCTGTCCCTTACACAGTGCCCTCTCTTGTTATGTACAGCACCGTCCCAACATATTAGATTATACAGAGCCCTGTTCTCTGTTTTTTATTACATACTGTCCTGTCTTGTTAGCTGTATAATGCAGTGATGGCTGATGGAGCATGGGAAAGTGTCCTTTCTAATGAAGGAGCCGATGGACTGGTAGTCTGGTCACCGGCTCCTTGATCAGCAGTCATTTTATATCTAAAAAGAGAGGGGACTATGTAGTAAAAGAAGGTGCTGTTAATAACAAAATTAACAAGAATACACTATGTAAGAGACAGCACTATACATAACAGCAGAGGAAGCTATACAATAAGGGACGGCACCATATATAACTAGAGAGGATGGTACGTAATAAGGGACGGTGTTAAACATAATAAAAGAGAAAACTATGTAACTAAGGATGGTGTTACACAGAATTAGTGAGTACTAGAGTTCAGCGAAACGGGTCGAAAAAATTCAAAAGTCGCCGACTTTTGGCAAAGTCGGGTTTCATGAAACGAAACCCGACCCTAGGATGAGGTCGGCCACGAGGTCGGCGACTTACGCGCCAAAGTCGCGTTTCAAAAGTTTGTTTTGCGCTCTTTTTCAGCCAATCAGGATCCACGGACACTGTGGGCAACGTGATGACATAGGCACGGGTCACCACCATCTTTCAGAAGGGCATGCAAGTGATTGGCTTGCTTTGGTGGGCGTCACAGGGGGTATAAAAGGGCGTGCACGCCGACCGCCATCTTACTTCTGCCGATCTTAGTATAGGGAGAGGTTGCTGCTGATTCTGTAGGGAGAGCGTTAGGCAGGGAAGAAGACAAAAAAACTGCTTCTGCTGCTAGCGATTTGGCCTGCACAACACACCAGTCACTGTGTGTGCAGTGCAAGGGGAGGCTATATAGTGGTGTATCAGTGGTGTTGGTTGTTGGGCTGCCTTTTAAGGCTTCCTGACAGGCTGGCATTGCTGTTTACCCACTGCTCCGCAAACTGCTTTTTTAAAATCAATCCCAATTTTTTTTTTTTGTCCTGCTGAGAAGAAAAAAAAACTGCTTCTGCTGCTAGCAATTTGGCCTGCACAACACACCAGTCACTGTGTGTGCAGTGCAAGGGGAGGCTATATAGTGGTGTATCAGTGGTGTTGGTTGTTGGGCTGCCTTTTAAGGCTTCCTGACAGGCTGGCATTGCTGTTTACCCACTGCTCCGCAAACTGCTTTTTTAAAAGCAATCCAATCTCCCTTATCCTCTAGTCACTTTTGTCACAGCTGTGCCATCGAGCCTGTCACATAGCGCTCAGATATTCATTGGGCCTCACACAATCCAAAAGTGTCCAGTGTCGAAAAGTGTGTGCAGAGATTCAAAATCTCCCTTATCCTCTAGTCACTTTTGTCACAGCTGTGCCATCGAGCCTGTCACATAGCGCTCAGATATCAGTGGGCTTCACACAATCCAAAAGTGTCCACTGTCCACAAGTGTGTGCAGAAATTCAAAATCTCCCTTATCCTCTAGTCACTTTTGTCACAGCAGTGCCATCGAGCCTGTCACATAGCGCTCAGATATCAGTGGGCCTCACACAATCCAAAAGTGTCCACTGTCCACAAGTGTGTGCAGAAATTCAAAATCTCCCTTATCCTCTAGTCACTTTTGTCACAGCTGTGCCATCGAGCCTGTCACATAGCGCTCAGATATCAGTGGGCCTCACACAATCCAAAAGTGTCCACTGTCCACAAGTGTGTGCAGAAATTCAAAATCTCCCTTATCCTCTAGTCACTTTTGTCACAGCTGTGCCATCGAGCCTGTCACATAGCGCTCAGATATCAGTGGGCCTCACACAATCCAAAAGTGTCCACTGTCCACAAGTGTGTGCAGAAATTCAAAATCTCCCTTATCCTCTAGTCACTTTTGTCACAGCAGTGCCATCGAGCCTGTCACATAGCGCTCAGATATCAGTGGGCCTCACACAATCCAAAAGTGTCCAGTGTCCAAAAGTGTGTGCAGAGATTCAAAATCTCCCTTATCCTCTAGTCACTTTTGTCACAGCTGTGCCATCGAGCCTGTCACATAGCGCTCAGATATTCATTGGGCCTCACACAATCCAAAAGTGTCCAGTGTCCAAAAGTGTGTGCAGAGATTCAAAATCTCCCTTATCCTCTAGTCACTTTTGTCACAGCTGTGCCATCGAGCCTGTCACATAGCGCTCAGATATCAGTGGGCCTCACACAATCCAAAAGTGTCCACTGTCCACAAGTGTGTGCAGAAATTCAAAATCTCCCTTATCCTCTAGTCACTTTTGTCACAGCTGTGCCATCGAGCCTGTCACATAGCGCTCAGATATTCATTGGGCCTCACACAATCCAAAAGTGTCCAGTGTCCAAAAGTGTGTGCAGAGATTCAAATTCTCCCTTATCCTCTAGTCACTTTTGTCACAGCTGTGCCATCGAGCCAGTCACATAGCGCTCAGATATCAGTGGGCCTCACACAATCCAAAAGTGTCCACTGTCCACAAGTGTGTGCAGAAATTCAAAATCTCCCTTATCCTCTAGTCACTTTTGTCACAGAAGTGCCATCGAGCCTGTCACATAGCGCTCAGATATCAGTGGGCCTCACACAATCCAAAAGTGTCCACTGTCCACAAGTGTGTGCAGAAATTCAAAATCTCCCTTATCCTCTAGTCACTTTTGTCACAGCTGTGCCATCGAGCCTGTCACATAGCGCTCAGATATCAGTGGGCCTCACACAATCCAAAAGTGTCCAGTGTCAAAAGTGTGTGCAGAAATTCAAAATCTCCCCTGTCCTATAGACACCTTGTACCTTGTTTTACATTACTATATAGTTTGTTGGATTTTGTCTACATTTCTACCAAAAATGAGGAAGGCTGGTGGAAGAGGCCGTGGAATTGGGCGGGGGTTGGCAGCTGGTAATGATGGTGTTGGTGGTGGATCTGATGGTAGTGGCAAGAGCAAAATAGGACCGAATGCAGGAGGTGCTGACCCTGCGTCATCGTCTGGCTACATAAGGCCTCGAACGCTTAGTTTTCTAGGAGTTGGCAAACCGCTTTTAAAGCCAGAGCATCAGGAAAAAGTTTTGTCTTACATTGCTGACTCAGCCTCCAGCTCTATCGCCTCCTCTTCTTCAGTTGTAAAAAGTAAAAGCACTGAGTCGTCATTGGAGGCTCATGTTCATGAACCACACCTTTCCTTGTGTCCTTCACCCCAACCAAGATTGAAGGATGACGCAGGCCATACTACTGATTACTCCATGGAGCTGTTTTCACATACCATGCCTGGATTATCAAGTGAAATGGTGAATTACCCAGGCCAAGATGAATCTGACATGGAGTGCACTGATGCACAGCCGCTGATGGATGATTCTGCTGGTACATTCACTCAGAGCACTACATTGTCCTCGCAGTGTACAGAGCCAGATTCTGACCCTGATGGGACTCAGGTGCCCCTTCCCGCACACTATACCACCATACACGGTGACACAGAGGAAGGTGCACATGACATAGAAGAGGAGGTGATGGATGACCCAGTTGTTGACCCAGATTGACATCCATTGGGGGAAGAGGGTGCTGCCTCCAATGGCTCAGATGAGGAGCATCCACAGCAGACATCGACATCGCAACAGCTGTTATCTGGCAGGCCCGGAGCACTCCAAAGACAGGTTCCAAACATCAAAAGAGTTGCTGGACAGCTTGTCCAGAGGGTCAAAAGATCACAGCGTGCTAGGCCGCAAAATGTCTGCCAAAGTAGGAAGAGTGCAGTGTGGCACTTTTTTGAACAAAATCCTCATGATCAGGCCAAGGTTATCTGTAAGAAGTGCGCAAAGACCTTTAGCCGAGGGAAAAATCTGAAAAATTTGAATACCAGTTGCATGCTTAGACATTTAACCAGCATGCACTTGCAAGCGTGGACACAACACCAAACCTCAAGTGCCACATGTGCAACTGATCACAACGAAGGTAGTCAGCAACGCTACATTGTTTCCCCCACTGTAAGCCCACCGGTTAGCACAGCAGCAAATGTTGAGGTGTCGTTGCAAGGCCACAGCAGTCAGGGAATCCCACTGTTATATCAACGAAAGACTGATTCTAGGCCATCAGAAAGAACACCAACTCCATCAACATCATCAACCCTCTCTCAGTCCGCCCTGTCCACCGCTACTTCCACCATATGCAGCTCTCAAGTCCAGCTCACCCTCCCAGACACTATGAGTAGGTCAAGAAAGTACTCAGTCTCTCATCCGCGTACACTGGGTTTGAACGCCCACATTGCCAAACTAATCTCGTTTGAGATGATGCCCTTTCGGTTGGTGGAAAGCACAGCTTTCCGCGAACTCATGGCCTACGCAGTACCACGCTATGACCTACCCAGTCGCCACTTCTTCTCTCGCAAAGCCATCCCAGCCCTCCACCATCATGTGAAAGACCGCATTGTCCATGCACTCAAGCAGTCAGTGAGCGGAAAGGTGCACCTCACAACTGATGCATGGTCCAGTCGGCATGGCCAGGGCCGTTACGTGTCCATCACTGCGCACTGGGTTAATGTGGTGGATGCAGGGTCCACAGGGGACAGCGGTGGTGGGACAGTGCTGCCTAGCCCACGGTATAGGAAACAGTTGGCTGTAGGCGTTCGACCCTCCTCCTCCTCCTCCAGAAGCAAAAGCTCGTCCACAGAGCGCAGTCGTACGAGCACTCCATCTGCAGCTGCCACTGTTGCACACGATGTGTCCCCCTATCGAGCAGCTAGTGGAAAGCGTCAGCAGGCTGTGTTGCAGATGATGTGTTTGGGCGACAGACACACCGCCAAGGTGCTGGCCGAGTACTTGAAGCAGCAAACTGAGTCATGGCTGGGCAGTGTACATCTTGAGGCAGGCAAGGTAGTTAGTGATAACGGCCGTAATTTTGTGGCAGCCATAGCCCTTTCAAAACTCAGCCACATACCTTGCTTGGCTCACACCTTGAACCTGGTGGTGCAGTGCTTCCTCAAAAATTATCCGGAGTTAACAGCCCTGCTCCAGAAGGTGCGAAGACTGTGCGCGCACATCCGCCGGTCGCCTGTACACTCCGTTCGTATGCAGAAGCTGCAGCGATTGCTCCACCTTCCCAACACCGCCTCATTATCGACATTGCAACAAGGTGGAACTCCACCCTGCACATGGTGGAGCAGCTGTGCGAGCAGAGGCAGGCCATAATGCATTTGTGGGAGGATACACGGCCAGGCACTTTGAGAGCAGACATGGAGTTGACAGGTGTGCAGTGGTCGAAGCTGAAAGACCTTTGTAAAGTCCTTCAGTGTTTTGAGGAATGCACACGGCTGGTAAGTGCAGACGACGCCATCCTAAGCATGAGCATCCCACTTATGCGTCTGCTCATGCAAACTTTGACGCACCTTAAGGAGCAGGCATCTGCAGCCAATGTTGATGAGGAGGAAGAGGAGGAGGGAATCCTTGATGACATTCAGCCATTGTCTGCTCAGGGACCTCTCCTGGACAAGGTGGAGGAAGAAGAGGAGGAGGATGATGGGGATGATTACGTAGGGGAGGAGGATGCATCTCGTGGGGCAAGTGAAAATGTTGGCGTGGCAAGGTCTGGTACAGGGTTTGTGCGTGACTGGAGGGATGTGGATTTGCCAGAAAGTGCTCCTCCACCCAGCACTCGCAGTGCATCATTGACACCGGGAACATTGGCCCACATGTCAGATTATGCCTTGCGGATCCTAAAAAGGGACCCCCGCATTGCCAAAATGATGAACGATGACGACTACTGGTTGGCCAGCATCCTGGATCCACGCTTTAAAGGCAAATTACAAAACATCATGCCACAGGAGAACCTTGACCTAATATTGGCTAATAAACAAGCAACTCTGGTAAATCGGTTGCTTGAGGCATTCCCAGCACACAGCAGCGGTGATGGTTCTCACACGAGCCGTACGGGCCGGGGGCAGCTTGGCAGAGGTATTCGTGGTGCACACAGCAGAAGTGGCGTTGGAGACAGGGGTTTCATGACAATGTTGTGGACTGATTTTTCAAGTACTGCTCACACAACTGGTAATACTGCATCGATGGAAAGTGACAGGAGACAGCAGTTGTCAACTATGGTTACAAACTACTTTTCCTCCCATATCGATGTTCTCCCACACAGGTCATTCCCCTTTGACTATTGGGCCGCTAAACTGGACACCTGGCCTGAATTGGCCCAATATGCCTTACAGGAGCTCGCTTGCCCAGCTGCAAGTGTGCTATCGGAAAGAGTCTTCAGTGCAGCTGGATCAATCCTGACAGAAAAAAGGACCCGTCTGTCAACCCAAAATGTGGATGATCTAACCTTCATTAAAATGAACCACGCATGGGTTTCCAAGGATTTTGTCCCACCTTCCCCTGATGACACATAGGGTGACAGAAAAATGGCTTGCTTTGGTCCACCTCTTCCTGGTACTTCACCTATTTCGCCTTTTGCATCAGCTGAATGTCCAACATCAACATATGCCACTTTCTAAAACTCCCTAACTGTGCTGCCTCCCCCCCCATGGCCGGGGTCACCACCTAGCGCACGACACCGTGAGAGTGCCGTTGCCCTGGACAGGTGGGTAGGCCGACTCTTGGGCGCGGGCACTGGCACAGGGTCCCTCATAGTGCAATCAAGTGTCTCTGACGGTGGTGGTGCACACCCGCCGTCAGACACACCGCTGTACTATGAGGGGCCCAGTGCCAGTACCGACGCCCACGAGTGGGCCCCCCTTGCTTGGGCAGGGCCCCAGCATTTGCAATCTTTACCTCTCCCTGCTCCTCCACTGTGTAATCTGGGCCGTCAAATCCATACTGTGCCTGACACCGTCTGAGCCTGCCTCCTGAGACATATATTTTGAATGTGTACGCTATCCATACATGTTATCCAGGGATACGGTACCCTTTCTAACCTTTGTGCAATCACGTGCAATCCATACTGGGCCTAACACCGTCTGAGCCTGCCTCCTGAGACATATATTTTGAATGTGTACGCTATCCATACATGTTATCCAGGGATATGGTACCCTTTCTAACCTTTGTGCAATCACGTGCAATCCATACTGGGCCTAACACCGTCTGAGCCTGCCTCATGCTGTATAGACATATATTTTGAATGTGTACGCTATCCATACATGTTATCCAGGGATACGGTACCCTTTCTAAACTTTGTGCAATCACGTGCAATCCATACTGGGCCTAACACCGTCTGAGCCTGCCTCATGCTGTATAGACATATATTTTGAATGTGTACGCTATCCATACATGTTATCCAGGGATACGGTACCCTTTCTAACCTTTGTGCAATCACGTGCAATCCATACTGGGCCTAACACCGTCTGAGCCTGCCTCCTGAGACATATATTTTGAATGTGTACGCTATCCATACATGTTATCCAGGGATACGGTACCCTTTCTAACCTTTGTGCAATCACGTGCAATCCATACTGGGCCTAACACCGTCTGAGCCTGCCTCATGCTGTATAGACATATATTTTGAATGTGTACGCTATCCATACATGTTATCCGGGGATACGGTACCCTTTCTAACCTTTGTGCAATCACGTGCAATCCATACTGGGCCTAACACCGTCTGAGCCTGCCTCCTGAGACATATATTTTGAATGTGTACGCTATCCATACATGTTATCTGGGGATACGGTACCCTTTCTCACCTTTGTGCAATCACGTGTAATCCATACTGGGCGTGAGAACGGCTGGCGAGCTGTTAAGCAAGCTACAGCACCTGTCCAGACAAGTACAGGGATTCCCTAGCGAGGAGACTTATTTGATTGTTTTCAATGTTGGGACAGCAATTTTTGGGGAGCACTATACTCTGGAGAATGATAGATGGGGCCCACCATACACTGGAACATTCCAAAGGTGGACATCAGACACTGGAGCAGCATTTACAGGGCCCATTATACACTAGAGCATTAGAAATGGGGCCCATTATGTTTGGAGCATTA
Organism: Dendrobates tinctorius; assembly: GCF_039654945.1. Lineage (NCBI taxonomy): Eukaryota > Metazoa > Chordata > Amphibia > Anura > Dendrobatidae > Dendrobates > Dendrobates tinctorius. The sequence goes on from NW_027361872.1 coordinate 11,556,595, forward strand.
TTTGGGCCCATAAGACAGTAGAGCTTCATCCATGGGGACCAACATATACTGTAGCATTATGTGGAGCTCATCATATACTGTTTCAAACATTATATGGGACCAATGATTCTGTATGGAGAAATAGATGGGCCTCGTCATGAGATGTAAAAAGTGAGGTATTTTTCATTGTACTATACCGCTATTTCTCTGCCGTATCGGAGCATGATGAGTTGTGGTATGTGTTAAAGGGGCGCTCTTTCGCCCAGGGCACATGAAAACCTGGAGCCAGCCCTCCCCCCCCACAGTTTGTAGCCAAATAACCCCCATTTTTCAGTGCGTAACTTGTATTATGAAGTTAATTAAGGTTGACAAGCTTAAGAAAGAAGAATTGATGCTTTTGGCATTCAAATGGGCACTGTAGGTGTGTTTCCTGTCCTCCTCTCACTGCCGACTTTTATTGCCCATTGACTTACATTGGGCTTCGTGTTTCGGGACGACCCCGACTTTTCCCTATAATCGGACGATCTTGCTCGACCCGACTTTTGGAAAAGTCGGGTTTCATGAAACGAAACGCGACCCTAAAAAACCAAAAGTCGCTCAACTCTAGTGAGTACACTATATGCTAAGGGACTGTTATACATAATAAGTACGTGCACTATATGCTAAGGGACTGTGTTATACATAATAAGCGATAATGTCTTCCTCCACCTCCCCCTGTTCCTAAGGCCATTATACGTCCCCCCTTCCTCCCATTCCAATCCCCCACACCCCTCATTGTCCTCCTCCCCCAGATCCCAATATTGTCCTCCCCCCCATCATTACCCTCTTCACCACCTCCATCATTTTCTTCTCTCCCACCCCTATCTTTGCTTTCTCCCCTACCACTTCCATCATTGCCCATTTCCCCACCTCCATTATTTCCTCCTCCACCACCACCATCATTGCATTCTCCCCCCACCCCATCATCATTTCTTTTTCCCTCACCACCATTGACCTTTCCACCACCTCCATCTTTGCCTTCTCCCCACCACCCCATCATTGCCCTCTCCATCACCCCATCATTGCCTTCTTCCCATCACCCCATCATTGCCTTCTCCATCACCCCCATCATTGCCTTCTCCCCATCACTGCCATCTGTCCATCACTCCCATCATTGCCTTCTCCCCATCACTCCCATCATTGTCTTCTCATCATCACTCCCATCATTGCCTTCTCCATCACCCCATCATTGCCTTCTCATCATCACTCCCAACATTGCCTTCTCCCCATCACCCCATCATGGCCTTCTCCCCATCACGGCCTTCTCCCAATCACCCCATCATGGCCTTCTTTTCATCACCCCATCATGGCCTTCTCCTCCACCTACACACACACATACATACATACATGCACACACATACTACATATACACATACATACATACATACATACACACACACACATACATACATACATACACACACACAGCAGTGACAGCACCTCACCTGTCCGAGTCTGCAGAATCTCCGCCTCCGCCCTCCGCCTGCTTCCTCGCTCTGGCACACCGGCAGCGTCGCTGAATGATGACATCATTCAGCGGCGCTGCTCTCTGTGTCAGAGACAGGAAGTGCTGGCTCCGGGCAGGAAGGATCTTTACAGATCCGCTGCTATTTTCTCTTGCAGGCAGCGGAGCTGCTGGGATCGCTCTCTGCCCGCCGCACATGAGGGCAATCTGGCCAAGGGCCCCCTGCAGCCTCTGGCCTGGAGAAACTGGGCAGATTGCCCTCATCATTAGCCACCCTGCAGAGGCCCCCTGGAGCCTCTGGGCCCTGGTGCAGTCGCACCGGTTGAACCGGCGGTATGTCCGCCCATGGTTTGGAATTTTTAGCCATTATTAGTGTAAGTTATTGCTCTGGCAGCAGTAATTGTCCTGTAACAGACTCTGTGTGAGCGGTGACACTGGCAGGAGTGTGAACAGGGCTCTGTAATACTGTGACCTGCCCTCCTTGGTGGAAAACACCTTCATCGGACTACAACTCCCTGCATTCTATCAAACAAACAAGATCATATAGATATTTTTAAGTTTTGGAAGGCATCGTGTCAGCAAAGTTATAACCAAACTTTATTCAAAACACGTACATGTCAGTATGACAGTTTGAAAAAAAAAATCCGCTTTGTTTTTATTTGTTTTTATTTATTTTTTTATTTATTTTTTTTCCAGCATCAGTACAATTACGGCGAGGCCGAGTTTGTGTAGTTTTTTTTTTTTTTTAAACATTTTAGTGGCTATTGGATTTTTTTATTAGGGGGCGTTTAAACTATGGGTTAAATAATTTTAGATTTTGATTGATCGCTCCAAAATGCATCATATGAGTTTATTTTTAAAATGTTAATTACTTTTTAACATTCTATTATTTTTTTTTTTTTTATTCCCTCGGGGGACTTGAACCTTTGACAGTTCAGCAAAACATAAGAAAACTTCTGATCTCCTGTAGAGTCCAGCCGGTGGCTTCATGGGAGCACCAAGATGGCGGCACTAGGGGACCTCTGTCAGCGACTTTTCAGCTCCCCTCCATCTTGTCAGGGAGGGGGTGGATTGGGTAGTATAAATAAAAACATTAGATAAAGCCGCAAAACATAAGCCCTCGCCCAGCTCCAGATCCCGAAAAACGGAAACGCTGAGGGTCTCGGAAAATTGCGACAAACGCAAAAACTTTTCGGAAAAATATTGGGAATTTTTTTTCACCACTGAAATAATAAAGAACCTATCCATGTTTGGTATCTGCGTACTTGTACTGACCGGCGGAATCATATTCTTCGGTTAGTTTTATCATATAGTGAACATGGCAAATAAAGATTAAAAAAACAAAACAATTGAGTAATTGCACTTTTTTTTGCAATTTCTTGGTTTTTCTTCCCCCCTGTTTTCCAGTACACCATCATGGTCTTCTCCCCATCACCCCATCATGGCCTTCTCTCCCCATTACTCCCATCATGGCCTTCTCTCCCCATCACCCCCATCATGGCCTTCTCTCCCCATCACGGCCTTCTCCCCATGTCCCCATCATATCATTGCCTTTTCCAGGGCCAGGCTCCACCTACACACACACAGACATACAAACATACATATACACACACACAGCACACAAACACACACAGCAGCACCTCTCACCTGTCACACACACACCCAGCAGCACCTCTCACCTGTCTCACACACAAACCAGCACCTCTCATCTGTCCGCAGCATAGCCCGTGCTTCCTCGCTCTGGCACAGCATCGGCCACTGAATGATGACGTCATTCAGCAGCGCTCCTCTCTGTGTCAGAGACAGGAAGCGCGAGCGGCGGGCAGCAGAGATCCTTTCAGCTCCGCTGCTATTTTCTCTTGCAGGCAGCGGAGCTGCTTGGATCGCTCCCTGCCCGCCGCACATGAGAGCAATCTGGCCAGGGGCCCCCGGAGCCTCGAGTCCGGAGAAACCGGCCATATTGCCCTCATCATTAGCTGCACTGCAGGGCCCCCCATGGCAGTACCAGATCACAGCTCTGAATCTCCCCGGTTAGGGGTACCGGCTGCTTTTTTAACAAGCGGTTCCATCGAACCGGGGAGAACCGGCCGAATCCCACTCCTGCATTTAGGTTTTGAGTGATCAATTTCGAATTAGTTATCCCACTGCCTGTTAATGCCAGAACATAACATACTGTATATCATTAAACATATATTTAAGTCTTAAGAACTTACTTTCGGATGTGGCTGAGACGGGTTATAAGTTCCGTCATGAAAACAAACTTGAGGTATAATTCCTGAAACAGGCGGAGGAGGTGGAATATGTTCTTCGTCCTTTTGTTGTTCTGTAAAATACACTGTTAGTGAGACTAGTTGATCATGAAAAGGACATTGATTCTACTATGGGCAGCACGGTGGCTCAGTGGTTAGCGTTGCAGCACTGCGTCCTGGGTTCGTATCCCACCAAGGACAACATCTGCAAGGAGTTTGTATGTTCTCCCTGTGTTTGCGTGGGTTTCCTCCGGGTACTCCGGTTTCCTCCCACACTCCAAAGACATACTGACTAGGGAATATATAGATTGTGAGCCCCATCGGGGACAGTGATGAAAATGTGTGCAAACTGTAAAGCGCTGCGGAATATGTTAGCGCTATATAAAGATTATTATTATTATTATTACTCTACAGTCAGCCTGGGATTGGAGACCCCTAGCATACTAGGAAATTACTTAAAGGGAAACTGTCACCATGAAAACAGTCCAATCTGCAGACCTCATCTATAATATAACGCTGTAAGCATCACTCTGTCCGAAGCCTTTATAGACTGCGCAAGTGCGACGCGACTGCGCAGTCTGGCTCCAGACAGAATGAGACAGCCAGTGGTGAGGAGTGTGTATGGTGCCGGAGATGGCGGTACCGTACACACGGCATACCGCCATCTCCGACGCCATACTTACATGACCGGGAGGAGCGTTGCCGCGGTGCTTCTCTTCGGCCGGAGACCGGGGCGGGAGTGCGGCCGGAATTGCGCATGCGCATAGCGCTTTCCGGCGCCATTTTACTTTACTTTAGCAATATGATGCCGGACAGCGCTATGGGCATGCACATACTCCGGCGCCAGACTCCTCCCCCGGCCTCCAGCAGAACGTGGTGACAGCGCTGGAGCGCAGGAAAGAAGGGTGAATATAAATGCTTTTTTTTTTGCATGTGTGTAGTTTTAGTAGGAGTGAGGGGACCATGCATACCAGGATAGGAGAGGTGAGAGGACCATGCATACCAGGATTGGGGTGTGAGGGGGCCATGCATACCAGGATTGGGGGATGAGAGAGACCATGCATACCAGGATAGGGGGTGAGAGGACCATGCTTACCAGGATTGGGGGATGAGGGGTACCATGCATACCAGGATAGGGGGGTGAGAGAAACATGCATACCAGGATTGGGGGATGAGGGTTACCATGCATAACAGGAATGGGACATGAAGGGAACCATGCATACCAGGATAGGGGGGGTGAGGGGTACCATGCATACCAGGATTGGGGGATGAGGGGTACCATGCATACCAGGATTGGGGGATGAGGGTTACCATGCATAACAGAATAGGGGGTGAGGTGACCATACATACCAGGATTGGGGGATGTGGAATACCATGCATACCAGGATTGGGGGATGAGGGGTACCATGCATACCAGGATTGGGGGATGAGGGGTACCATGCATACCAGGATTAGGGGATGAGGGGTACCATGCATACCAGGATTGGGGGATGAGGGGTACCATGCATACCAGGATTGGGGGATGAAGGGTACCATGCATACTAGGATAGGGGTTGAGGGGACCATGCATACCAGGATAGGGGGGTGAGAGGACCATGCATACCAGGATAGGGGGATGAGGGGTACCATGCATACCAGGATTGGGGGATGAGGGGTACCATGCATACCAGGATAGGGGGTGAGGGGACCATGCATACCAGGATAGGGATGAGGGAGTACCATGCATACCAGGATTGGGGGATGAGAGGACCATATATACCCAGATAGGAGGTGAGGGGACCATGCATACCAAGATAGGGGGATGAGAGGACCATGCATAGCAGGATGGGGGGGTGGGAGGACAGAGGACCATGCATACCAGGATAGGGGGGTGAGAGGAATATGTGCATACCAGGATAGGGGGGTGAGAGAACCATGTGCATACCAGGATTGGGGGTTGAGGGGGCCATGCATACAAGGATGAAGAATGGCGTGCCATGCATAACAGGATTGGGGGGGTGAGAGAACCATGCATACCAGGATTGGGAGATGAGGGGTACCATGCATACCAGGATTGGGGGATGAGGGGGACCATGCATACAAGGAAAGGGGGTGAAGGGACCATACATACCAGGATAGGGATGAGGGAGTACCATGCATACCAGGATTGAGGGATGAGGGGTACCATGCATACCAGGATAGGGGGTGAGGGGACCATGCATACCAGGATTGGTGGATGAGGGGTACCATGCATACTAGGATAGGGGGTGAGGGGACCATGCATACCAGGATAGGGGGGTGAGAGGACCATGCATACCACGAAAAGGGGGGTGAGGGGACCATGCATACCAGGATGAAGAATGGGGTGCCATGCATACCAGGATTGGGGGGTGAGGGGACCATGCATACCAGGATGAAGAATAGGGTGCCATGCATACCAGGATTGGGGGGTGAGGGGACCATGCATACTAGGATGAAGAATGGTGTGCCATGCATACCAGGATTGGGGGGGTGAGAGGACCATGCATACCAGGATTGGGGGATGAGGGGTACCATGCATACCAGGATTGGGGGATGAGGGGGACCATGCATACAAGGAAAGGGGGTGAGGGGACCATACATACCAGGATAGGGATGAGGGAGTACCATGCATACCAGGATTGAGGGATGAGGGGTACCATGCATACCAGGATAGGGGGTGAGGGGACCATGCATACCAGGATTGGTGGATGAGGGGCACCATGCATACTAGGATAGGGGGTGAGGGGACCATGCATACCAGGATAGGGGGGTGAGAGGACCATGCATACCTGGATTGAGGGATGAGGGGTACCATGCATACCAGGATTGGGGGATGAGGGGTACCATGCATACTAGGATAGGGCGTGAGGGGACCATGCATACCAGGATAGGGGGGTGAGAGGACCATGCATACCTGGATTGGGAGATGAGGGGTACCATGCATACCAGGATTGGGGGATGAGGGGTACCATGAATAACAGGATAGGGGGTGAGAGGACCATGCATACCAGGATGGTGGGGTGGGAGGACAGAGGACCATGCATACCAGGATAGGGGGGTGAGAGGACTATGTGCATACCAGGATAGGGGGGTGAGAGGACCATGTGTATACCAGGATTGGGGGTTGAGGGGGGCCATGCATACCAGGATAGCTGGGGTGAGTGGATTATGCATACCACGAAAGGGGGGTAAGGGGACCATGCATACCAGGATGAAGAATGGGGTGCCATGCATACCAGGATTGGGGGGTGAGGGGACCATGCATACCAGGATGAAGAATAGGGTGCCATGCATACCAGGATTGGGGGGTGAGGGGACCATGCATACTAGGATGAAGAATGGCGTGCCATGCATACCAGGATTGGGGGGGTGAGAGGACCATGCATACCAGGATTGGGGGATGAGGGGTACCATGCATACCAGGATTGGGGGATGAGGGGGACCATGCATACAAGGAAAGGGGGTGAGGGGACCATACATACCAGGATAGGGATGAGGGAGTACCATGCATACCAGGATTGAGGGATGAGGGGTACCATGCATACCAGGATAGGGGGTGAGGGGCCATGCATACCAGGATTGGTGGATGAGGGGCACCATGCATACTAGGATAGGGGGTGAGGGGACCATGCATACCAGGATAGGGGGGTGAGAGGACCATGCATACCTGGATTGAGGGATGAAGGGTACCATGCATACCAGGATTGGGGGATGAGGGGTACCATGCATACTAGGATAGGGCGTGAGGGGACCATGCATACCAGGATAGGGGGGTGAGAGGACCATGCATACCTGGATTGGGAGATGAGGGGTACCATGCATACCAGGATTGGGGGATGAGGGGTACCATGAATAACAGGATAGGGGGTGAGAGGACCATGCATACCAGGATGGTGGGGTGGGAGGACAGAGGACCATGCATACCAGGATAGGGGGGTGAGAGGACTATGTGCATACCAGGATAGGGGGGTGAGAGGACCATGTGTATACCAGGATTGGGGGTTGAGGGGGGCCATGCATACCAGGATAGCTGGGGTGAGTGGATTATGCATACCACGAAAGGGGGGTGAGGGGACCATGCATACCAGGATGAAGAATGGGGTGCCATGCATACCAGGATTGGGAGGTGAGGGGACCATGCATACCAGGATGAAGAATGGCGTGCCATGCATAGCAGGATTGGGGGGGTGAGAGGACCATGCATACCAGGATTGGGGGATGAGGGGTACCATGCATACCAGGATTGGGGGATGAGGGGGACCATGCATACAAGGAAAGGGGGTGAGGGGACCATACATACCAGGATAGCGATGAGGGAGTACCATGCATACCAGGATTGAGGGATGAGGGGTACCATGCATACCAGGATAGGGGGTGAGGGGACCATGCATACCAGGATAGGGATGAGGGAGTACCATGCATACCAGGATTGGGGGGTGAGAGGACCATGCATACCAGGATTTGGGGATGAGGGGTACCATTCTTACCAGGATTGGGAGATGAGAGGACTATGCACACCAGGTTAGGGGATGAGGGGACCATACAAACCATGATAGGGGTGAGGGGGCCATGCATACCAGGATTGGGGGTGAGGGGACCATGCATACCAGGATAGGGATGAGGGAGTACCATGCATACCAGGATTGAGGGGTGAGGGGACCATGCATACCAGGATGAAGACTGGGGTGCCATGCATACCAGGATTGGGGGGTGAGGGTACCATGCATACCAGGATAGGAATGAGGGGTGCCATGCATACCAGGATAGGAGGGTGGCTGCACATTTTCTTGGATTTTTGGGCCAGATGATGGTACTATCCCTAACTGACATATTTCTTTGTACAAGAGTATACAGAGGTAGCTGTCAACCACGGATATTGCTGCCCACTGGACCACAAATCCCAGAAAGAGCAGAAGTTTAAATGATTAACCCCTTCATGACCTCTGACACATATATACATCATAGGTTGTGTCCCTGCATTTGACCTGCAGGTTACTATTGTGAGCCCTCATGTTTTCAGGCACCAGAGAGCTGATCTGATCTGATCAGCTGTCATGTGCCCCTAAGAGCCATGGGTGTAATCACGATCCACCCATGGCTGTTAACCTCTTAAATTCTGCTGTCAATTTCCAACGGCAGCATTTATCATGGTCATGTCGGAAACGCGTCACTATTCCCGCCCATCAGCACGCCCGTAACCTGAATTCAAGGTGCCAATGGGTTAACATAACAACCCGGGGTCTGCAAGAGACCCCTGTGGTTGTCATTGCTGATCTGATAGGTGCGCAGCCCTAAGGCCGGCGCTCGTAGCAGATAGCAGGGCTGAAGCAAACAGATGATTGCAGCTTCAAGTCTCCTAAATAGACTATTGAAGCAAGTAAAAAGTAGAAAAAAGTTTTTAAAAATATTAAAAGAATTAAAATAATAAAAGTTCAAATCACCCCCCTTTCATCCCATTCAAAATAAAAGAATAAACAAAAAAATTCAAATACACATTTATTTGGCATTGCTGCATTCAGAAACACCTGATCTATCACAATATAAAAATGATTAATCCGATCGATAAACGGTGTAATTAGAGAAAAAAATAAAAACTCTAGAATTAAGTTTCTTTGGTCGCCGCAACATTGCAATAACGGGCGATCAAAAGATCGTATCTGCACCAACATGGTATCAATAAAAACGTCAGCTTGGCGCCCAAAAAATAAGCCCTCACCCAACCCAAGATCATAAAAATTGGAAACGCTAAGGGTCTAGGAAAATGGCGCCATTGTTTTATTATTTTTTTCTTTTTTCTTTTTTACAAACTTTATTTTTTTTTTCACCACTTACCATAAATAAAAAAAGAACCTAGACATGATTGATGTGCGAGAACTCGTAATGAGCTGTAGAGTCATAACGGCAGGTCAGTTTTAGCATTTAGTGAACACGAGTTATTGCGAGCCCTTGGGATTACGAACCTCACAATGGGGTGTAACCACGCAACAGACTGGCGTATGTGCAGACTAACAGCAAACATAAATACCTGGTGTACCTCTCTTGCCACTCCTACCTTGTGTATGAAAAAGCTCTGTCGTTAATACTGTTCGGGTAGAGCTATCCGATAGCGCTATCCATGAAGAAAGTGCACGGGTAGAGCAGCTATCCCATAGCTCTATTCCTAAAGGAAATGAACGGGTAGAGCTATCCCATAGCGATATCCCTCAATGTTCCTGAGTGTAAGCTATTTCACATGGTTGAGCGCACTTGGGATCTGCCCCCAAGGCCCTGCCCATGCCCAATGTTTGGTCCGTAGACCGCGGCTAGGAGTTAGTCCCGCTTTTGTGTGCAACTTTTTTTGGGCTTTTACAGTTGTTAAAAATCTTAATAAATGACTTCTTTGTACACACAGTGACTGCGTCCTCTTCTGGACCCATGTTGATAACTTCATCACTGGCATCAGGCATAGGGATCATGGTGCTTTTGAGGATATCTCTCTCTTTTCCACCACGGGTGCGTGAGGAGTGACATCAGTCACAGTTTTTGTTTTGTCCTCATGCTTTCCTGTAATGTAGAATATTGAAATTAGGTTAAAATCCCACCATAGACATTTGCAAGGCGTTTGTGTGGGTTTCCTCCAGATTCCTCCCACATTCCAAAGACATACTGATGGAGAATTATGATTGTAAGCCCCAATGGGGACAGTGATAACAATGTAAGTAAAGTTGTGGAATTAATGGCGCTACATACAGTTGAGAAAATAAGCATTTGACACACTGCCAATTTTGCAAGTTTTCCCACCTACAAAGAATGGAGAGGTCTGTAATTTTTTATTGTAGGTACACTTCAACTGTGAGAGACAGAATGTTTAAAAAAATCCAGAAAATCCCATTGTATGATTTTTACATAATCAATTTGCATTTTGTTGCATGAAATAAGTATTTGACACCATAGAAAAACAGAACTTAATATTTGGTACAGAAACCTTTGTTTGCAATTACAGAGGTCATATATGGTATTTTTTTCCCAAGTTTGCACACACCGCAGCAAGGATTTTGTCCCCCCCCCCTTCCATACGGATCTGTCAGGTTTCGGTGCTGTCGCTGTGTAACATTGAGTTTCAGCTCCCTCCAAACGTTTCCTTTTAGGTTTAGGTCTGCAGACTGGCTAGGTTCCTCCAGGACATTAAAATGCATCTTATGGAGCCTCTCCTCAGCTGCCCTGGCTGTGTGTTTTGGGTCATTGTCATGATGGAAGAACCAGCTATGACCCATCTTTAACGTTCTTACTGAAGGAAGGATGTTGTTGGCTAAAATCTCACGATACATGACCCCATCTATCCTCCCTTCAATATGGTGCCGTCGTCTTGTCCCCTTTGCAGAAAATGGAATGAATGAACCGTTGTCATATGCCGGTTTTCGGTGAATGACGACTTACTGTAGGGACTGGTACATAGAGATGAATCTCCGCCATTGCTACTTTATCACCCTGAAGAATGTTGAGCTCATAGTTTCTAAGAGTATCATGGCACTTATAGTTTAATGCATTTGCAATTAAGGACATACCTGGTTGGTTTACAAGTTATGATGTATTGGTGCTGCACACATTGTATATTTCTATATTAAGGGCTGCGCAGAGTGTTGCAGGGTCAGCCGTCATGGAGTGGCAGCGTCTTCCTCGCCAACATAGGATGATGTTTGGTTGCTTATGTGGTGGAGCATTTCTCTGCTCATAAATCTATTTGTTTCTCGCCCCCTTTTGCTCCTATTTGTCTATATATGTCTCTGTATTCAGTGGAGCACACTAAAATCTATTCAGTATAATTGGTGTGGCACTATATATTGATGATTAAACTAGCACTGAATAGCGCATACTAAGGAACTGGGGAGAGCCGCCGAGGAGCAAGGGCACCATTGTCGTATCACAAGGGTGCCAACCTCTACTGTTAGGCAGGTGGACAGGAAAGGGGATTACACAGGGGCTCTCCAGGATCATCTATTTATCTCTTCAATTTGTCGCCTTTCAGCATTTTAAGTGTGTGTCTTGTATGTTGTTAGTCCTTTTATAAATGGTTAATAAAGGTTTATATTTTAATTAATGGGGTCTTCATATGTGAGCTGATTCCTGAACTTTCTCAGAATCATCCTTACTACAAGAGGCAAGATACGTACAGAGCCCCAGACCGAGGAAGATTGACAGTCATCTTGTGTTTCCTCCATTTTCTAATAATTGTGCCAACAGCTGTTGCCTTCTCACCAATTGCCTATTGTGCTGTAGCCCATCCGAGCCTTGAACAGGTCTACAATTTTGTCCCTGATGTCCTTAGACTTCATTTTGGTCTTGGCCATGGTAGAGAGGTTGGAGTGTGATTGATTGTGTGGACAGGTGTCTTTTATACAGGTAACGAGTTCAAACAGGAGCAGTTAGCACAAGTAATGAGCGTAGAGTAGGAGGGCTTCTTAAAGAAAAACTAACAGGTCTGCGAGAGCCAGAATTCTTTCTGGTTAGAAGGTGATCAAACACTTATTTCATGCAATAAAATGCAAATCAATTATGTAACAATCATAAAATAAATCTAAAAGACCACATTGTAAGATTCCGTCTCTCACAAGTGAAGTGTACCTACAATAAAAACTACAGACCTCTCCATTCTTTGTAGGTGGGAAAACTTGCAAAATTGGCATTGGGTCAAATACCGTATATACTTGCGTATAAGCCGAGATTTTCAGCCCATTTTTTTGGGCTGAAAGTCCCCCTCTCGGCTTATACGCAAGTCATATACGCCCGGGAGTCGGCGGGGGAGGGGTAGTGGGGGTATCAGATCATACTGACCCCCTGGCGCGTCTCTGCAGCCCCCCTGCCTGTCCCACAGTCTCAGGCGCCTGCCTTCAGCAGTCACGTGGTACCGCTCATTAAAAACATGAATATGCACATATTCATGTCTTTAATGAGTGTTATCACATGACCGATGAAGGCTGGCGCCGAAGACCATGGGAGAACAGGGCTGCAGAGACCGCACCAGGAGGGGGTAAGTATATGTGATATTCACCTGTCCCCGTTCCCACGCTGCTCGCCGCTGCCTGCCACATCCTCTGTCAGTGTCGTTCAGGCAGCAGAGAACGCGCCCCCCATCATATTTATATATTCACTATATTGAGGGTATTATGGAAAGTCTATGGTTACTTACTGGTGCAGACAGGTCTGTGACCCCGGATCGTGTTCAGTTGAAGGTCAATGTGATCTCTTCGTCATATACTCTACATGCCGTTTAAAGACATGGAGTCACTTCCTGACCTAAAACAAAAAGTAAAAACAATGAAAATCAGATGCCCCCAATAATGGCAGCACGCCCCTTATCATATTTACACATTCACTATATTGAGGGTATTATGGAAAGTCCATGGTTACTTACTGGTGCAGACTGGTCTGTGGTCCCAGGTCGTGTCCGGTTGTAGGTCGGAGCGATCTCTTGGACCGTCATAGACTCTACATGCCTCTTGGAAAGTGCTAGAATCTCCTACGCGAAAATCGCGGAAAAAACGCGGAATAAACCTCTGCACAAATTGTGCGAATATCGCGCCAAACCGCAGAAACAGTCTCAAAACAAACCCGCAAGTTCCTGATATTGGGCATCTCCACTTGTAGGGTCGTTGTCTCCGGGGTTACTTCTCTAGGTAGATCAGTAACGTTTTCTGTAGCCGCTCTCTTGGCTGGTGGCAGCATCTCAGGCTTACTGTTAGAGGAGATGGCCACATCCGTATCTGTTTCAATATCGATGACGACATAATCTGGACCAGGAGAAGAAATGTTGGTGTTCTCAAGGTCATCTGTCTTTTTGACCATTGGTCCATCCTCATTTTTTCCTGTTAAAGAGATCAAAGAAATCATAATTTTTTAAAATAAAATATTCTCCATATTTCTTATGGATTATTGCGTCTACTGCTCCTTTACTTCGCAGCCGCCCACTGTAGATAAATGTTAGCGCTTGCTGGGCTCTATGCAGCGCCGACGTTTGTCATGACATGGTCGGTGGTCTTGCAGCGCTCGCGATCCCCAGGGTTCTGCAAGCTCTGCGATTCCAGTGCAAAGCGATAGCTCTGACAGGTGTTATCATTCGTGAAGCACCTGAAAGGTTGATAAACTTTTTGAATTTGGTTTTGAGCACTTTGAGGGGTGCAGTTTTTAGAATGGTGTCACTTTTGGGTATTTTCTGTATTAAATGCTCCTGAAAGTAACTTCAAATGTGATGTGGTCCCTAAAAAAATTGTTTTTGCAAATTTAGTTGGAAAAACGAAAAATCGCTGATCAACTTTTAACCCTTTTAACGTCTTAAGAAAAAAACAATTGTGTTTCAAAAATTGTATTGATGATAGATAAACATGTGGGAAATATTATTTATTAACTATTTTGTGTGACAGCACACTGGTTTAAAGACTAAAAAATTTAAAAACTGCAAAATTTTCAGATTTTTCGTCACATTTCCGATATTTTCAGACAAAAACACAAATTATATTGAACAAAATTTACCACTATAATGAAGTACAATATGTTATGAAAAAACTATCTCAGAATCAATGTGATCTGTTATAGTGTTCGAGAGCTATAACCACATAAAGGGACACTGGTCAGAATTGGCCTGGTCATGAGGGCGAAAAAAGGCTCCGGCACGAAAGGTTTAAGAGACCATTTTTAAAAGGATGTCCTTCTATTACCGTATATACTCCTGTATATGCCGAGTTTATCAGCACACTTGTCCCAGAAAGCCGGCGGGGGAGCGGCGGGATAGCTGGTCACAGGGGCACGAGCCGGCGGCTGTGGCTAAAGCCAGTGCAACTGCTAAAGAGAAATGAATATTTATTTCTCTTATAGCGCGCACAGTGACAGCTGCAGCCGCGAGGGCACGCTGGAGGAGGGTGAGTAGGATGGTTTGTTTTGTTTTTGTAATAGGAAGCATGCATACAAGGATGGGAGAGGGGTAGCCACGCTTACCAGGGCAGGACGGGGGAGCAATGCATACCGGGACAGGGATGCGGGAACAATGCATACCCGGCTTATACTCGAGTCAATGAGCTTACCCAGTTTTCCGTGGCAAACTTAGGTGCCTATACTCGGGTCGGCTTGTACTCAAGTATGTACGGTAATTACATACCAAATGTCCCCAGAGTAAGTCTATTACCAAGTTATAAAAAAGCAAAAAAAATAACTACCGTATTTTACGTATTATAAGACCCACTTTTTTCCCCAAAATTGTGGGGGAAAATGGGGGTGCGTCTTATAATGCGTATTTACCTTACCGGTACTGTTGCTGGCCACAGGCTGAGATAAGCAGGTTCCCAGCGGTGCTGTGAGTGCCCGACGATGCTGCGCAGGGGTTTCCCGTTCCGCTGCGGGGATCTCCATTGCTACGGGGGCTTTGCTGAAATTTTGTGAAAGGCCAGATTGATCTCAGCGCTGAAATCTCATCTTCTGAGATCTTGGTGCCGAGATCTCCATCTGCGCATGTGCCTCCCCTATCGTCGGCCATCTTCCCGGAGTCCACCGCACAGAAAACCATGCAACTGCCAGGGGCTCTAGCCTTTCACAAAATGTCAGCAGAGGCCCCCACAGCATGGAGCAGCATGCAGCACGGAGAACCCCGCAGCACGGAGTCCCCCGCAGCACGAGCACCCCACAGGACCTGCAGCATGGAGCCCCCCCATAGCACACAGCCCCCCACAGAGCACCGTGCAGCACAAAATCTCCGCCTCATCCCAGCCTGCAGCATCACCCCACTCCTGTTTCCTCCAGCAGCGACCCTGGGACCCCGCTTCACCGCAGCCACCACCCCCAGTAAGCAATAAGACGCATGGATTATAAGAAGCACCACCATTTTATTACAAAAGAAGTTTTTTTCCTATTTTTCTCCTCATAATTTGGGGTGCGTCTTATAATCCGGAGCGTCTTATAATCCGAAAAATACGGTATTTGCACATAAATTTTATAGGCTTGTCCAGGGTTTGAAAAATGTAATTGGTTTATTTGAAACACAAGACCACCCCTGTCTGCAGGTTGTGCCTGTTATTGCAGATCAGCTCCAGTGAAGAGAATGGTATAGAGCTGCAATACCATGAACAAGCTGAAGATTTTGACGACACAGATTTTTTTTTTTTTTTTTTAAGAAAATGGTAGCCCTGTTTTTCTTATCCTGGAGAACTGCTTTAGTGTTAGATTGGTTAGGCTGTACTTACCACCAATAGGTTTAGCAGGAGTCTCTCTGTCTCCATCAGTAGAACGTTGAGATTCATCATTTCTCCTGGATTTATCCTTTTTCAGATGTCTTTAAAATAGTAAAATAGAAGGTATTTTATGAATTACAAAGTAACAGATCTTTATTCTGTAGAATGAAATATAGACTCATATGTTTCTTCATTCATTTTGTCTTTTACATGCTGTAGAAACATTGGCAATAAGGAAAATTTTGGTAATTATCAACAATTTTTCATGTACATGAAAGTTCAATATGTGTGGATCGTACTGGGTTGTAAGGTAATATGAAGATTAGACAGGAGTGGATTTATTTGAGTGGAATTGAATTCTGCTCATACAAAATTCAGAATGTTGGAGAACACAGATTTTTTGTAATTCACTCCACGCGAATAAAGCAAAGTGGAAGCTAGCGGCAGCCGCCAGCTTGCAGAAGAGTAGAGGGCTGGCAGAAAGATGAGCTCACTTCTCTGACCGACTTCCGCTGCTTTATGCCCGATGGCCAGTTTTCCACACTACCATCATGCCGCACCTCTGGCCAAGTGTTCCCTTTGGGCTGAAACTTTGGCTACAAGCGGCCCCGAAAGGTCTCTGCCCATGCATGTCCCAACCAAGAGTCAACACTGGGCTGGAGTTTCGGGCAGAGAGCAGTGGGGGCTTCCGGAGATGGGCTTGGTTGTATATATACTTTATTTTCTTCTTACATCTTCCATTTATTACCATCTGGGACTGGGGAGACCCCAGAGCATAATAGGGAACAATCAATATGTGAAGAATAATTTTGCTGTGAACTGAATCTCTAAATAAAATCTGCTGATTTGGCAGAATTTTGTCACAGCCTCTCATGTGTAATAAAGATGGAATTTTTTGCAGACTCCCATGTACAATATAAATCATCCTTAACAATACTTACCTACATATGGCGTTACAGATGACACCAAGGAATGTTCCAAGGAGGAATATGATAAATACAAAATAAATGACTTTATTCCAAGGCATCTTTGGAGGAACAATACCATCCACTGAAAAAGAAGAGAGAATACATATATTATCTATATATCCAATAACTTGTCTGTAATTCACTATGCCATTATTATCGAAGCAGTCCTATAAAGGGAATCTGTCACCAGGCTTTTGCCATCTTATCGGAGAGAACCATAATGTAGAAGCATAGACCTTTACTATAGCGATGTGTCAATTACTGGACTGTTTCAATAGAATCACTGTTTTACCAGCAATCGATTATCACTACAGGACAACTGGTCTTGTGCCTCCTAGTCCAGCCAGACCCCCAGCAATATACAATGTAAGCACAAGCTGTGGCGGGGTTATACACAGCTGAAAACCTGAGCTCTGCTCAATCTGCAGCAGAGAAAACTGTGACTCTATTGTATAGTCTATTGGACGGTAGGACCCAGCAAGACGATTAAAAATATGGGACCGTAGTTTTGCTAAATTATGTCTCAGGAATGATGTCATATTAATATATAATAGATGTAATGGACAATATAGAGATCTATCCAGTGGCTTAGGTAGAGGCTGATGTGTCCTGGTGAAAATAAGTAATCTGGGCCCCCACCTGCATATTTGTCAGATGTATGGTCCTTTGTGACATTCCAGATCCTATGAATCTCTGACAGTGGCATATAACACGTGCCAGTAGGGGGGGGTTTCATATCACAAGCTGATCGGCGTGTCCGTGACATGATTGTGGGGTAACAATGGGTCGCCATGACAGCCGAGGGTCTGCCGAAGACCCCATGCTTGTTGTGAGGATCCTCTTGTGAAAGTCAGCCTGTAGCTGGCGTTCATAGGAGAACATTGGTTTAGCTACAGATAGCAGTGTTTATCCACTGCTATGTATAGCACATTCAACCGGACAGTGGCAGCGTCAAGTCCCTAAAGAGGACTATTGAGTACAGTAAAAATTCAGTAAGATCTATCAAAATGTAAACTAAATTTATCTGATCAGTAAACAGCATAAGGAGAAAAAAATACCGAAATCGCCAGAATTACATTTTTTGGCAGCTGCAACATTGCAATAAAAGGCGATAAAAAAACCCATAGTATCTACCCCAAAATGGTATCAGTAAAAATATCAACTCAGGGCGCAAAAAGTAAGCCTTTACCCAGCCTAATGAGGTTTACCCCATAATATGTGAATATTTGGAAAAGTACTTACCTGCTGGGGTTGTATGCGTGGGCAAGGAATCATGGCGCTGGGTGATGAGAGGCGCGCCTTCCACAGATGCTAATAGCAAACTCACGATTAGAAGAAATCGAAAGAGCATTTTAGCTTGGAGAAATATCGCTGAATGTGTAACACACAGGGAGTTATTGCTGAATGTGTAACACACAGGGAGTTATTGCTGAATGTGTAACACACAGGGAGTTATCGCTGAATGTGTAACACACAGGGAGTTATCGCTGAATGTGTAACACACAGGGAGTTATCGCTGAATGTGTAACACACAGGGAGTTATCGCTGAATGTGTAACACACAGGGAGTTATCGCTGAATGTGTAACACACAGGGAGTTATCGCTGAATGTGTAACACACAGGGAGTTATCGATGAATGTGTAACACACAGGGAGTCTTGTCAGACAAAGCCTCTTCCTGCAGCGTCACTCCTTATAACCACACATTCCGTGATGTCACAATGGAGATCTCAGTGTGACATCACGAGGAGCGGAACACCAGTGATGTCACAATGGATGAGATAGCTGCAACTACTCAACATGGAGCAGCTCCATCCATCTATATATGATTAATATAATATTAATGTATAAGGACAAAGCCGCATTAGAGGATATTATGAATGTATGGGGGCGACACAGAGAGACATTATTCATGTGTTGGCCACAGGGAGACGTTACTATTACTGGGCCACATAGGGTGGCAATATTAACTCATGGTGAACACATACAGTAGGTGGACAGTTTTACCAGATGAGTGCCACATAAGGGCCAACATTAATGTATTAACAGGGGGACATCATTACTATATGGGGCCAGGAAAGGGACAATATTACGGTATATGGGTCACATAGGAGGAAATTATTAATATTAGAGGCACATAGAGGGACAATATTAATTTATGGGGGCCACAAGGGAGGACATTGTTATTAAGTGGGGTCCACATATGATAATATTTTTAATGTATGAGGGCCACAATTTGGAATGTTACTGCTATATTGGGGTCATAAAAAGGAATTCCACATCTGTATGAAGGCATAATAGTTGGACATTACTACTGTGTGGGTGCCGTGTTGGGGCAATTCTACTGTATTTTGGCAAACAGGGGACATCAGGGGTGGATTAAGGGTAGCCAGGGCCCCGGGCTGTTCAGACTCTGTGGGCCCCCCGGTCATGTGACGGGATCATGTGACGGGGACATCATATACCTGAAACAGATTATTCCAGAAAAATAGTTGCTGAGTGAAACTATAACCTGTCAAACATCCATTGATCTTGTCAATTTACCCTTCAGTTAGGAAGAAAAAAATAAAAACCACTTTAAGCCATACTATTGAACTGTCCAATTTTAATCTGTAAACAAACTGTCGCCAATTTTCGCAAGTTTCTCATCAAAAGTGCAACGCAAAACAGTTGAAAAAACATTTAAAGTATCATATTTCCAAAAAAAGACACAAAGAAAACCATGTGTATAAAGGGCTCGTGCATACCAGCGCTCAAGTTAAAAAATGGTTTGGTCTCACCATTGTAGTAGACGTATTTTCATAGAGGGTCCATTTTTCATGAGAAGGGAAAGGACAGAAATAATTTTCTCTGACTCTCTGTCGTGCCCCTGTATAGCTCCTGTCCTTAGAAGGACAGGCCTCAAGTGTGCCCACTATGGATAACCCACCATCCACAAATAGTTTGCAACTTCCCTACACATTTCCTCCCCGTTTCTGGGGATTCATCAGGGGAACTACCCAAATGAATTCTGTGGTAGAATTATTATTGTATATCCGTCTTCATTATAGGGCCCTGCAGTGGCAGAAGGTCCCTAGAGCCAATGTGGCTATCTGTGCCTCCGCCTATGTGTGGGCCATTGGTGTGCCCAGGAGCTATACAGGGGCACAACAGGGAGTCAGAGAAAATTATTCCTGGCCTATCCCCTCCCCTTCTCATGAAAAAGTGGACCCTCTATTAAAATATAATATTAATGTCTAAGGACCAAGCCGCATTAGAGGATATTATGAATGTATGGGGGCCACACAGGGAGACATTATTCATGTGTTGGCCACAGGGAGACGTTACTATTACTGGGCCACATAGGGTGGCAATATTAACTCATGATGAACACATAGGTGGACAGTTTTACCAGATGAGTGCCACATAAGGGACAATATTAATGTATGGGGGCCACATGGGAGGACATTGTTATTAAGTGGGGTCCAAATATGATGATATTTTTAATGTATGAGGGCGACAATTTGGAATGTTACTACTACATTGGGGGTCATAAAAAGGAATTCCACATCTGTATGAAGGCATAATAGTTGGACATTACTACTGTATGGGTGCCGTGTTGGGGCAATTCTACTGCATTTGGGCAAACAGGGGACATAATTACTACTGAATGGGGACACAGAGGAGCATCATTGCTGTACTGTATTTTATTTTGGGGGATACTATTACCATATAATAAAAGGGAGGTACTATTATTGTAGAATTGGAGGAAAAATGGCAATGGTGACCAGGAAGCAATAATCCATAGATGTCTGTGTGTTACATTCTGAAGAGACGAGTCCTGACAGGGAGAAGTCAGAGGAGTCTGCACTGGATGAAGAAAAGAGAACATTAATTACTTCAATTGGAGACATCACTTGGGAGTATCTTCAACTACCTATACTATATATACTGACAGCTTCCACTATTCGGTCATTATATGGGGGTACCAGCAGTGTTAGTTTAATAATCACTATAATGATATAATTTGGTCACTATTTGCTGGTCATACGGTCATGGTGTAGCAGCATAATTTGTTTCTAGTATGTAGTAGTATTGGTACACTGTGTGCAAAACTATTAACCCGTTTACCTCCAAGGGTGGTTTGCACGTTAATGACCGGGCCAATTTTTACAATTCTGACCACTGTCCCTTTATGAGGTAATAACTCTGGAACGCTTTTATGGATCCCAGTGATTCTGACATTGTTTTTCTCGTGACATATTGTACTTCATGTTAGCCATAAAATTTCTTTCATATAACTTGTGTTTATTTGTGCAAAAAGCAGAAATTTGGGGAAAATCTTGAAAATTTTGCAATTTTCCAACTTTGAAATTTTTATGCCCTTAAATCACAGAGATATGGCACAGAAAAAACATAATAATTAACATTTCCCACATATGTTTACTTTACATCAGCACAATTTTGTAACCAAAATTTTTTTTGTTAGGAATTTATAAGGGTTAAAACTTGACCAGCGATTTCTCATTTTTACGACCCTATTTTTTTAGGGAACAAATCACATTTGAAGTCACTTTGAGGGGTCTATATGATAGAAAATACCCAAAAGTGACACCATTCTAAAAACTACATCCTTCAAGGTGCTCAAAACCACATTCAAGAAGTTTATTAACCCTTCAGGTGCTTCACAGGAATTTTTTGAATGTTTAAACAAAATGAACATTTAATTTTTTTCACAAAAAAATTACTTCAGGTCCAATTTTTTTTATTTTACCAAGGGTAACAGGAGAAATTGAACTGCAAAAGTCATTGTACAATTTGTCCTGAGTATGCTGATACCTGATATGTGGGGGGGAACCACTGTTTCGGCACATGGCAGAGCTCGAAAGGGAAGGAGCTCCGTTTGACTTTTTCAACGCAAAATTGGCTGGAATTGAGATTGGACGCCATGTCACTATATGCTAAGGGACTGTGTTATACATAATAAGCGATAATGTCTTCCTCCACCTCCCCCTGTTCCTAAGGCCATTATAAGTCCCCCCTTCCTCCCATCCCAATCCCCCACACCCCTCATTGTCCTCCTCCCCCAGATCCCATTATTGTCCTCCCTCCCCATCATTACCCTCTTCACCACCTCCATCATTTTCTTCTCTCCCACCACTATCTTTGCTTTCTCCCCTACCACTTCCATCATTGCCCATTTCCCCACCTCCATTATTTCCTCCTCCACCACCCCCATTATTGCCCTTTCCACCACCACCATCATTGCATTCTCCCCCCACCCATCATCATTTCTTTTTCCCTCACCACCATTGACCTTTCCACCACCTCCATCTTTGCCTTCTCCCCACCACCCCATCATTGCCCTCTCCATCTCCCCATCATTGCCTTCTTCCCATCACCCCATCATTGTCTTCTCCATCACCCCCATCATTGCCTTCTCCCCATCACTGCCATCTGTCCATCACTCCCATCATTGCCTTCTCCCCATCACTCCCATCATTGTCTTCTCATCATCACTCCCATCATTGCCTTCTCCATCACCCCATCATTGCCTTCTCATCATCACTCCCAACATTGCCTTCTCCCCATCACCCCATCATGGCCTTCTCCCCATCACGGCCTTCTCCCAATCACCCCATCATGGCCTTCTTTTCATCACCCCATCATGGCCTTCTCCTCCACCTACACACACACATACATACATACATGCACACACATACTACATATACACATACATACATACATACATACACACACACATACATACATACATACACACACACACAGCAGTGACAGCACCTCACCTGTCCGAGTCTGCAGAATCTCCGCCTCCGCCCTCCGCCTGCTTCCTCGCTCTGGCACACCGGCAGCGTCGCTGAATGATGACGTCATTCAGCGGCGCTGCTCTCTGTGTCAGAGACAGGAAGTGCTGGCTCCGGGCAGGAAGGATCTTTACAGATCCGCTGCTATTTTCTCTTGCAGGCAGCGGAGCTGCTGGGATCGCTCTCTGCCCGCCGCACATGAGGGCAATCTGGCCAAGGGCCCCCTGGAGCCTCTGGCCTGGAGAAACTGGGCAGATTGCCCTCATCATTAGCCACCCTGCAGAGGCCCCCTGGAGCCTCTGGGCCCTGGTGCAGTCGCACCGGTTGAACCGGCGGTATGTCCGCCCATGGTTTGGAATTTTTAGCCATTATTAGTGTAAGTTATTGCTCTGGCAGCAGTAATTGTCCTGTAACAGACTCTGTGTGAGCGGTGACACTGGCAGGAGTGTGAACAGGGCTCTGTAATACTGTGACCTGCCCTCCTTGGTGGAAAACACCTTCATCGGACTACAACTCCCTGCATTCTATCAAACAAACAAGATCATATGGATATTTTTAAGTTTTGGAAGGCATCGTGTCAGCAAAGTTATAACCAAATTTTATTCAAAACACGTACATGTCAGTATGAAAGTTTGAAAAAAAAATCCGCTTTGTTTTTATTTGTTTTTATTTATTTTTTTATTTATTTTTTTTCCAGCATCAGTACAACTACGGCGAGGCCGAGTTTGTGTAGTTTTTTTTTTTTTTTAAACATTTTAGTGGCTATTGGATTTTTTTATTTGGGGGCGTTTAAACTATGAGTTAAATAATTTTAGATTTTGATTGATCGCTCCAAAAGGCATCATATGAGTTTATTTTTAAAATGTTAATTACTTTTTAACATTCTATTATTTTATTTTTTTTTTATTCCCTCGGGGGACTTGAACCTTTGACAGTTCAGCAAAACATAAGAAAACTTCTGATCTCCTGTGGAGCCCAGCCGGTGGCTTCATGGGAGCACCAAGATGGCGGCACTAGGGGACCTCTGTCAGTGACTTTTCAGCTCCCCACCATCTTGTCAGGGAGGGGGTGGATTGGGTAGTATAAATAAAAACATAAGATAAAGCCGCAAAACATAAGCCCTCGCCCAGCTCCAGATCCCGAAAAACGGAAACGCTGAGGGTCTCAGAAAATGGCGACAAACGCAAAAACTTTTCGGAAAAATTTTGGGAATTTTTTTTCACCACTGAAATAATAAAGAACCTATCCATGTTTGGTATCTGCGTACTTGTACTGACCGGCGGAATCATATTCTTCGGTTAGTTTTATCATATAGTGAACATGGCAAATAAAGATTAAAAAAAAAAACAATTGAGTAATTGCACTTTTTTTTGCAATTTCTTGGTTTTTCTTCCCCCCTGTTTTCCAGTACACCATCATGGTCTTCTCCCCATCACCCCATCATGGCCTTCTCTCCCCATTACTCCCATCATGGCCTTCTCTCCCCATCACCCCCATCATGGCCTTCTCTCCCCATCACGGCCTTCTCCCCATGTCCCCATCATATCATTGCCTTTTCCAGGGCCAGGCTCCACCTACACACACAGACATACACACATACATATACACACACACAGCACACAAACACACACAGCAACACCTCTCACCTGTCTCACACACAAACCAGCACCTCTCATCTGTCCGCAGCATCGCCCGTGCTTCCTCGCTCTGGCACAGCATCGGCCACTGAATGATGAGGTCATTCAGCAGCGCTCCTCTCTGTGTCAGAGACAGGAAGCGCGAGCGGCGGGCAGGAGAGATCCTTTCAGCTCCGCTGCTATTTTCTCTTGCAGGCAGCGGAGCTGCTTGGATCGCTCCCTGCCCGCCGCACATGAGAGCAATCTGGCCAGGGGCCCCCGGAGCCTCGAGTCCGGAGAAACCGGCCATATTGCCCTCATCATTAGCTGCACTGCAGGGCCCCCCATGGCAGTACCAGATCACAGCTCTGAATCTCCCCGGTTAGGGGTACCGGCTGCTTTTTTAACAAGCGGTTCCATCGAACCGGGGAGAACCAGCCGAATCCCACCCCTGCATTTAGGTTTTGAGTGATCAATTTCGAATTAGTTATCCCACTGCCTGTTAATGCCAGAACATAACATACTGTATATCATTAAACATATATTTAAGTCTTAAGAACTTACTTTCGGATGTGGCTGAGACGGGTTATAAGTTCCGTCATGAAAACAAACTTGAGGTATAATTCCTGAAACAGGCGGAGGAGGTGGAATATGTTCTTCGTCCTTTTGTTGTTCTGTAAAATACACTGTTAGTGAGACTAGTTGATCATGAAAAGGACATTGATTCTACTCTACAGTCAGCCTGGGATTGGAGACCCCTAGCATACTAGGAAATTACTTAAAGGGAAACTGTCACCATGAAAACACAGTCCAATCTGCAGACATCATCTATAATATAACGCTGTAAGCATCACTCTGTCCGAAGCCTTTATAGACTGCGCAAGTGCGACGCGACTGCGCAGTCTGGCTCCAGACAGAATGAGGCAGCCAGTGGTGAGGAGTGTGTATGGTGCCGGCGATGGCGGTACCGTACACACGGCATACCGCCATCTCCGACGCCATACTTACATGACCGGGAGGAGCGTTGCCGCGGTGCTTCTCTTCGGCCGGAGACCGGGGCGGGAGTGCGGCCGGAATCGCGCATGCGCATAGCGCGTTCCAGCGCCATTTTACTTTACTTTAGCAATATGATGCCGGACAGCGCTATGGGCATGCACATACTCCGGCGCCAGACTCCTCCCCCGGCCTCCAGCAGAACGTGGTGACAGCGCTGGAGCACAGGAAAGAAGGGTGAATATAAATGCTTTTTTTTTTGCATGTGTGTAGTTTTAGTAGGAGTGAGGGGACCATGCATACCAGGATAGGAGAGGTGAGAGGACCATGCATACCAGGATTGGGGGGTGAGGGGGCCATGCATACCAGGATTGGGGGATGAGAGAGACCATGCATACCAGGATAGGGGGGTGAGAGGACCATGCTTACCAGGATTGGGGGATGAGGGGTACCATGCATACCAGGATAGGGGGGTGAGAGGAACATGCATACCAGGATTGGGGGATGAGGGTTACCATGCATAACAGGAATGGGACATGAAGGGAACCATGCATACCAGGATAGGGGGGGGTGAGGGGTACCATGCATACCAGGATTGGGGGATGAGGGGTACCATGCATACCAGGATTAGGGGATGAGGAGTACCATGCATACCATGATTGGGGGATGAGGGGTACCATGCATACCAGGATTGGGGGATGAAGGGTACCATGCATACTAGGATAGGGGTTGAGGGGACCATGCATACCAGGATAGGGGGGTGAGAGGACCATGCATACCAGGATAGGGGGATGAGGGGTACCATGCATACCAGGATTGGGGCATGAGGGGTACCATGCATACCAGGATAGGGGGTGAGGGGACCATGCATACCAGGATAGGGATGAGGGAGTACCATGCATACCAGGATTGGGGGATGAGAGGACCATATATACCCAGATAGGAGGTGAGGGGACCATGCATACCAAGATAGGGGGGTGAGAGGACCATGCATAGCAGGATGGGGGGTGGGAGGACAGAGGACCATGCATACCAGGATAGGGGGGTGAGAGGAATATGTGCATACCAGGATAGGGGGGTGAGAGAACCATGTGCATACCAGGATTGGGGGTTGAGGGGGCCATGCATACCAGGATGAAGAATGGCGTGCCATGCATACCAGGATTGGGGGGGTGAGAGGACCATGCATACCAGGATTGGGGGATGAGGGGTACCATGCATACCAGGATTGGGGGATGAGGGGGCCCATGCATACAAGGAAAGGGGGTGAGGGGACCATACATACCAGGATAGGGATGAAGGAGTACCATGCATACCAGGATTGAGGGATGAGGGGTACCATGCATAGCAGGATAGGGGGTGAGGGGACCATGCATACCAGGATTGGTGGATGAGGGGTACCATGCATACTAGGATAGGGGGTGAGGGGACCATGCATACCAGGATAGGGGGGTGAGAGGACCATGCATACCACGAAAAGGGGGGTGAGGGGACCATGCATACCTGGATGAAGAATGGGGTGCCATGCATACCAGGATTGGGGGGTGAGGGGACCATGCATACCAGGATGAATAATAGGGTGCCATGCATACCAGGATTGGGGGGTGAGGGGACCATGCATACCAGGATGAAGAATGGCGTGCCATGCATACCAGGATTGGGGGGGTGAGAGGACCATGCATACCAGGATTGGGGGATGAGGGGTACCATGCATACCAGGATTGGGGGATGAGGGGGACCATGCATACAAGGAAAGGGGGTGAGGGGACCATACATACCAGGATAGGGATGAGGGACTACCATGCATACCAGGATTGAGGGATGAGGGGTACCATGCATACCAGGATAGGGGGTGAGGGGACCATGCATACCAGGATTGGTGGATGAGGGGTACCATGCATACTAGGATAGGGGGTGAGGGGACCATGCATACCAGGATAGGGTTGTGAGAGGACCATGCATACCTGGATTGGGGGATGAGGGGTACCATGCATAATAGGATAGGGGGTGAGGGGACCATGCATACCAGGATAGGGGGGTGAGAGGACCATGCATACCTGGATTGGGAGATGAGGGGTACCATGCATATCAGGATTGGGGGATGAGGGGTACCATGCATAACAGGATAGGGGGTGAGAGGACCATGCATGCCAGGATGGGGGGGTGGGAGGACAGAGGACCATGCATACCAGGATAGGGGGGTGAGAGGGCTATGTGCATACCAGGATAGGGGGGTGAGAGGACCATGTGTATACCAGGATTGGGGGTTGAGGGGGCCATGCATACCAGGATAGCTGGGGTGAGTGGACTATGCATACCATGAAAGGGGGGTGAGGGGACCATGCATACCAGGATGAAGAATGGGGTGCCATGCATACCAGGATTGGGAGGTGAGGGGACCATGCATACCAGGATAGCGATGAGGGAGTACCATGCATACCAGGATTGAGGGATGAGGGGTACCATGCATACCAGGATAGGGGGTGAGGGGACCATGCATACCAGGATAGGAATGAGGGAGTACCATGCATAACAGGATTGGGGGGTGAGAGGACCATGCATACCAGGATTGGGGGATGAGGGGTACCATTCTTACCAGGATTGGGGGATGAGAGGACTATGCACACTAGGATAGGGGATGAGGGGACCATACAAACCATGATAGGGGGTGAGGGGGCCATGCATACCAGGATTGGGGGTGAGGGGACCATGCATACCAGGATAGGGATGAGGGAGTACCATGCACACCAGGATTGAGGGGTGAGGGGACCATGCATACCAGGATGAAGACTGGGGTGCCATGCATACCAGGATTGGGGGGGTGAGGGTACCATGCATACCAGGATAGGAGTGAGGGGTGCCATGCATACCAGGATAGGAGGGTGGCTGCACATTTTCTTGGATTTTCGGGCCAGATGATGGTACTATCCCTAACTGACATATTTCTTTGTACAAGAGTATACAGAGGTAGCTGTCAACCACGGATATTGGTGCCCACTGGACCACAAATCCCAGAAAGAGCAGAAGTTTAAATGATTAACCCCTTCATGACCTCTGACACATATATACATCATAGGTTGTGTCCCTGCATTTGACCTGCAGGTTACTATTGTGAGCCCTCATGTTTTCAGGCACCAGAGAGCTGATCTGATCTGATCAGCTGTCATGTGCCCCTAAGAGCCATGGGTGTAATCACGATCCACCCATGGCTGTTAACCTCTTAAATTCTGCTGTCAATTTCCAACGGCAGCATTTATCATGGTCATGTCGGAAACGCGTCACTATTCCCGCCCATCAGCGCGCCCGTAACCTGAATTCAAGGTGCCAATGGGTTAACATAACAACCCGGGGTCTGCAAGAGACCCCTGTGGTTGTCATTGCTGATCTGCTAGGTGCGCAGCCCTAAGGCCGGCGCTCGTAGCAGATAGCAGGGCTGAAGCGAACAGATGATTGCAGCTTCAAGTCTCCTAAATAGACTATTGAAGCAAGTAAAAAGTAGAAAAAAGTTTTTAAAAATATTAAAAGAATTAAAATAATAAAAGTTCAAATCACCCCCCTTTTGTCCCATTCAAAATAAAAGAATAAACAAAAAAATTCAAATACACATTTATTTGGCATTGCTGCATTCAGAAACACCTGATCTATCACAATATAAAAATGATTAATCCGATCGATAAACGGTGTAATTAGAGAAAAAAATAAAAACTCTAGAATTAAGTTTCTTTGGTCGCCGCAACATTGCAATAACGGGCGATCAAAAGATCGTATCTGCACCAATATGGTATCAATAAAAACGTCAGCTTGGCGCGCAAAAAATAAGCCCTCACCCAACCCAAGATCATAAAAATTGGAAACGCTAAGGGTCTAGGAAAATGGTGCCATTGTTTTATTATTTTTTTCTTTTTTCTTTTTTACAAACTTTATATTTTTTTTCACCACTTACCATAATTAAAAAAAGAACCTAGACATGATTGGTGTATGAGAACTCGTAATGAGCTGTAGATTCATAACGGCAGGTCAGTTTTAGCATTTAGTGAACACGAGTTAATGCGAGCCCTTGGGATTACGAACATCGCAATGGGGTGTAACCACGCAACAGACTGGCGTATGTGCAGACTAACAGCAAACATAAATACCTGGTGTACCTCTCTTGCCACTCCTACCTTGTGTATGAAAAAGCTCTGTCGTTAATACTGTTTGGGTAGAGCTATCCGATAGCGCTATCCATGAAGAAAGTGCACGGGTAGAGCAGCTATCCCATAGCTCTATTCCTAAAGGAAATGAACGGGTAGAGCTATCCCATAGCGATATCCCTCAATGTTCCTGAGTGTAAGCTATTTCACATGGTTGAGCGCACTTGGGATCTGCCCCCAAGGCCCTGCCCATGCCCAATGTTTGGTCCGTAGACCGCGGCTAGGAGTTAGTCCCGCTTTTGTGTGCAACTTTTT
The DNA here is from genome assembly GCF_039654945.1 of Dendrobates tinctorius. Lineage (NCBI taxonomy): Eukaryota > Metazoa > Chordata > Amphibia > Anura > Dendrobatidae > Dendrobates > Dendrobates tinctorius. Next base: position 11,586,349 of record NW_027361872.1, read on the forward strand.
TTGGGCTTTTACAGTTGTTAAAAATCTTAATAAATGACTTCTTTGTACACACAGTGACTGCGTCCTCTTCTGGACCCATGTTGATAACTTCATCACTGGCATCAGGCATAGGGATCATGGTGCTTTTGAGGATATCTCTCTCTTTTCCACCACAGGTGCGTGAGGAGTGACATCAGTCACAGTTTTTGTTTTGTCCTCATGCTTTCCTGTAATGTAGAATATTGAAATTAGGTTAAAATCCCACCATAGACATTTGCAAGGCGTTTGTGTGGGTTTCCTCCAGATTCCTCCCACATTCCAAAGACATACTGATGGAGAATTATGATTGTAAGCCCCAATGGGGACAGTGATAACAATGTAAGTAAAGTTGTGGAATTAATGGCGCTACATACAGTTGAGAAAATAAGCATTTGACACTCTGCCAATTTTGCAAGTTTTCCCACCTACAAAGAATGGAGAGGTCTGTAATTTTTTATTGTAGGTACACTTCAACTGTGAGAGACAGAATGTTTAAAAAAATCCAGAAAATCCCATTGTATGATTTTTACATAATCAATTTGCATTTTGATGCATGAAATAAGTATTTGACACCATAGAAAAATAGAACTTAATATTTGGTATAGAAACCTTTGTTTGCAATTAGAGAGGTCATATGTGGTAGTTTTTTCCCAAGTTTGCACACACCGCAGCAAGGATTTTGTCCCCCCCCCCCTTCCATACGGATCTGTCAGGTTTCGGTGCTGTCGCTGTGTAACATTGAGTTTCAGCTCCCTCCAAACATTTCCTTTTAGGTTTAGGTCTGAAGACTGGCTAGGTTCCTCCAGGACATTAAAATGCATCTTATGGAGCCTCTCCTCAGCTGCCCTGGCTGTGTGTTTTGGGTCATTGTCATGATGGAAGAATCAGCTATGATCCATCTTTAACGTTCTTACTGAAGGAAGGATGTTGTTGGCTAAAATCTCACGATACATGACCCCATCTATCCTCCCTTCAATATGGTGCCGTCGTCTTGTCCCCTTTGCAGAAAATGGAATGAATGAACCGTTGTCATATGCCGGTTTTCGGTGAATGACAACTTACTGTAGGGACTGGTACATAGAGATGAATCTCCGCCATTGCTACTTTATCACCCTGAAGAATGTTGAGCTCATAGTTTCTAAGAGTATCATGGCACTTATAGTTTAATGCATTTGCAATTAAGGACATACCTGGTTGGTTTACAAGTTATGATGTATTGGTGCTGCACACATTGTATATTTCTATATTAAGGGCAGCGCAGAGTGTCGCAGGGTCAGCCGTCATGGAGTGGCAGCGTCTTTCTCGCCAACATAGGATGATGTTTGGTTGCTTATGTGGTGGAGCATTTCTCTGCTCATAAATCTATTTGTTTCTCGCCCCCTTTTGCTCCTATTTGTCTATATATGTCTCTGTATTCAGTGGAGCACACTAAAATCTATTCAGTATAATTGGTGTGGCACTATATATTGATGATTAAACTAGCACTGAATAGCGCATACTAGGGAACTGGGGAGAGCCGCCGAGGAGCAAGGGCACCATTGTCGTATCACATGGGTGCCAACCTCTACTGTTAGGCAGGTGGACAGGAAAGGGGATTACACAGGGGCTCTCCAGGATCATCTACTTATCTATTCAATTTGTCGCCTTTCAGCATTTTAAGTGTGTGTCTTGTATGTTGTTAGTCCTTTTATAAATGGTTAATAAAGGTTTATATTTTAATTAATGGGGTCTTCATATGTGAGCTGATTCCTGAACTTTCTCAGAATCATCCTTACTACAAGAGGCAAGATCACGTACAGAGCCCCAGACCGAGGAAGATTGACAGTCATCTTGTGTTTCCTCCATTTTCTAATAATTGTGCCAACAGCTGTTGCCTTCTCACCAATTGCCTATTGTGCTGTAGCCCATCCGAGCCTTGAACAGGTCTACAATTTTGTCCCTGATGTCCTTAGACTTCATTTTGGTCTTGGCCATGGTAGAGAGGTTGGAGTGTGATTGATTGTGTGGACAGGTGTCTTTTATACAGGTAACGAGTTCAAACAGGAGCAGTTAGCACAAGTAATGAGCGTAGAGTAGGAGGGCTTCTTAAAGAAAAACTAACAGGTCTGCGAGAGCCAGAATTCTTTCTGGTTAGAAGGTGATCAAACACTTATTTCATGCAATAAAATGCAAATCAATTATGTAACAATCATAAAATAAATCTAAAAGACCACATTGTAAGATTCCGTCTCTCACAGGTGAAGTGTACCTACAATAAAAACTACAGACCTCTCCATTCTTTGTAGGTGGGAAAACTTGCAAAATTGGCATTGCGTCAAATACCGTATATACTTGCGTATAAGCCGAGATTTTCAGCCCATTTTTTTGGGCTGAAAGTCCCCCTCTCGGCTTATACGCAAGTCATATACGCCCGGGAGTCGGCGGGGGAGGGGTAGTGGGGGTGTCAGATCATACTGACCCCCTGGCGCGTCTCTGCAGCCCCCCTGCCTGTCCCACAGTCTCAGGCGCCTGCCTTCAGCAGTCACGTGGTACCGCTCATTAAAAACATGAATATGCACATATTCATGTCTTTAATGAGTGTTATCACATGACCGATGAAGGCTGGCGCCGAAGACCATGGGAGAACAGGGCTGCAGAGACCGCACCAGGAGGGGGTAAGTATATGTGATATTCACCTGTCCCCGTTCCCACGCTGCTCGCCGCTGCCTGCCACATCCTCTGTCAGTGTCGTTCAGGCAGCAGAGAACGCGCCCCCCATCATATTTATATATTCACTATATTGAGGGTATTATGGAAAGTCTATGGTTACTTACTGGTGCAGACTGGTCTGTGACCCCGGATCGTGTTCAGTTGAAGGTCAATGTGATCTCTTCGTCATATACTCTACATGCCGTTTAAAGACATGGAGTCACTTCCTGACCTAAAACAAAAAGTAAAAACAATGAAAATCAGATGCCCCCAATAATGGCAGCATGCCCCTTATCATATTTACACATTCACTATATTGAGGGTATTATGGAAAGTCCATGGTTACTTACTGGTGCAGACTGGTCTGTGGTCCCGGGTCGTGTCCGGTTGTAGGTCGGAGCGATCTCTTGGACCGTCATAGACTCTACATGCCTCTTGGAAAGTGCTAGAATCTCCTACGCGAAAATCGCGGAAAAAACGCGGAATAAACCTCTGCACAAATTGTGCGAATATCGCACCAAACCGCAGAAACAGTCTCAAAACAAACCCGCAAGTTCCTGATATTGGGCATCTCCACTTGTAGGGCCGATATCTCCGGGGTTACTTCTCTAGGTAGATCAGTAACGTTTTCTGTAGCCGCTCTCTTGGCTGGTGGCAGCATCTCAGGCTTACTGTTAGAGGAGATGGCCACATCCGTATCTGTTTCAATATCGATGACGACATAATCTGGACCAGGAGAAGAAATGTTGGTGTTCTCAAGGTCATCTGTCTTTTTGACCATTGGTCCATCCTCATTTTTTCCTGTTAAAGAGATCAAAGAAATCATAATTTTTTAAAATAAAATATTCTCCATATTTCTTATGGATTATTGCGTCTACTGCTCCTTTACTTCGCAGCCGCCCACTGTAGATAAATGTTAGCGCTTGCTGGGCTCTATGCAGCGCCGACGTTTGTCATGACATGGTCGGTGGTCTTGCAGCGCTCACGACCCCCAGGGTTCTGCAAGCTCTGCGATTCCAGTGCAGAGCGAATGCTCTGACAGGTGTTATCATTCGTGAAGCACCTGAAGGGTTGATAAACTTTTTGAATTTGGTTTTGAGCACTTTGAGGGGTGCAGTTTTTAGAATGGTGTCACTTTTGGGTATTTTCTGTATTAAATGCTCCTGAAAGTAACTTCAAATGTGATGTGGTCCCTAAAAAAATTGTTTTTGCAAATTTAGTTGGAAAAACGAAAAATCGCTGATCAACTTTTAACCCTTTTAACGTCTTAAGAAAAAAACAATTGTGTTTCAAAAATTGTATTGATGATAGATAAACATGTGGGAAATATTATTTATTAACTATTTTGTGTGACAGCACACTGGTTTAAAGACTAAAAAATTTAAAAACTGCAAAATTTTCAGATTTTTCGTCACATTTCCGATATTTTCAGACAAAAACACAAATTATATTGAACAAATTTTACCACTATAATGAAGTACAATATGTTATGAAAAAACTATCTCAGAATCAATGTGAGCTGTTATAGTGTTCGAGAGCTATAACCACATAAAGGGACACTGGTCAGAATTGGCCTGGTCATGAGGGTGAAAAAAGGCTACGGCACGAAAGGTTTAAGAGACCATTTTTAAAAGGATGTCCTTCTATTACCGTATATACTCCTGTATATGCCGAGTTTATCAGCACACTTGTCCCAGAAAGCCGGCGGGGGAGCGGCGGGACAGCTGGTCACAGGGGCACGAGCCGGCGGCTGTGGCTAAAGCCAGTGCAACTGCTAAAGAGAAATGAATATTTATTTCTCTTATAGCGCGCACAGTGACAGCTGCAGCCGCGAGGGCACGCTGGAGGAGGGTGAGTAGGATGGTTTGTTTTGTTTTTGTAATAGGAAGCATGCATACAAGGATGGGAGAGGGGTAGCCACGCTTACCAGGGCAGGACGGGGGAGCAATGCATACCGGGACAGGGATGCGGGAACAATGCATACCCGGCTTATACTCGAGTCAATGAGCTTACCCAGTTTTCCGTGGCAAACTTAGGTGCCTATACTCGGGTCGGCTTGTACTCAAGTATGTACGGTAATTACATACCAAATGTCCCCAGAGTAAGTCTATTACCAAGTTATAAAAAAGCAAAAAAAATAACTACCGTATTTTACGTATTATAAGACCCACTTTTTTCCCCAAAATTGTGGGGGAAAATGGGGGTGCGTCTTATAATGCGTATTTACCTTACCGGTACTGTTGCTGGCCACAGGCTGAGATAAGCAGGTTCCCAGCGGTGCTGTGAGTGCCCGACGATGCTGCGCAGGGGTTTCCCGTTCCGCTGCGGGGATCTCCATTGCTACGGGGGCTTTGCTGAAATTTTGTGAAAGGCCAGATTGATCTCAGCGCTGAAATCTCATCTTCTGAGATCTTGGTGCCGAGATCTCCATCTGCGCATGTGCCTCCCCTATCGTCGGCCATCTTCCCGGAGTCCACCGCACAGAAAACCATGCAACTGCCAGGGGCTCTAGCCTTTCACAAAATGTCAGCAGAGGCCCCCACAGCACGGAGCAGCATGCAGCACGGAGAACCCCGCAGCACGGAGTCCCCCGCAGCACGAGCACCCCACAGGACCTGCAGCATGGAGCCCCCCCATAGCACACAGCCCCCCACAGAGCACCGTGCAGCACAAAATCTCCGCCTCATCCCAGCCTGCAGCATCACCCCACTCCTGTTTCCTCCAGCAGCGACCCTGGGACCCCGCTTCACCGCAGCCACCACCCCCAGTAAGCAATAAGACGCATGGATTATAAGAAGCACCACCATTTTATTACAAAAGAAGTTTTTTTCCTATTTTTCTCCTCATAATTTGGGGTGCGTCTTATAATCCGGAGCGTCTTATAATCCGAAAAATACGGTATTTGCACATAGATTTTATAGGCTTGTCCAGGGTTTGAAAAATGTAATTGGTTTGTTTGAAACACAAGACCACCCCTGTCTGCAGGTTGTGCCTGCTATTGCAGATCAGCTCCAGTGAAGAGAATGGTATAGAGCTGCAATACCATGAACAAGCTGAAGATTTTGACGACACAGATTTTTTTTTTTTTTTTAAGAAAATGGCAGCCCTGTTTTTCTTATCCTGGAGAACTGCTTTAGTGTTAGATTGGTTAGGCTGTACTTACCACCAATAGGTTTAGCAGGAGTCTCTCTGTCTCCATCAGTAGAACGTTGAGATTCATCATTTCTCCTGGATTTATCCTTTTTCAGATGTCTTTAAAATAGTAAAATAGAAGGTATTTTATGAATTACAAAGTAACAGATCTTTATTCTGCAGAATGAAATATAGACTCATGTTTCTTCATTCATTTTGTCTTTTACATGCTGTAGAAACATTGGCAATAAGGAAAATTTTGGTAATTATCAACAATTTTTCATGTACATGAAAGTTCAATATGTGTGGATCGTACTGGGTTGTAAGGTAATATGAAGATTAGACAGGAGTGGATTTATTTGAGTGGAATTGAATTCTGCTCATACAAAATTCAGAATGTTGGAGAACAAAGATTTTTTGTAATTCACTCCACGCGAATAAAGCAAAGTGGAAGCTAGCGGCAGCCGCCAGCTTGCAGAAGAGTAGAGGGCTGGCAGTAAGATGAGCTCACTTCTCTGACCGACTTCCGCTGCTTTATGCCCGATGGCCAGTTTTCCACACTACCATCATGCCGCACCTCTGGCCAAGTGTTCCCTTTGGGCTGAAACTTTGGCTACAAGCGGCCCCGAAAGGTCTCTGCCCATGCATGTCCCAACCAAGAGTCAACACTGGGCTGGAGTTTCGGGCAGAGAGCAGTGGGGGCTTCCGGAGATGGGCTTGGTTGTATATATACTTTATTTTCTTCTTACATCTTCCATTTATTACCATCTGGGACTGGGGAGACCCCAGAGCATAATAGGGAACAATCAATATGTGAAGAATAATTTTGCTGTGAACTGAATCTCTAAATAAAATCTCCTGATTTGGCAGAATTTTGTCACAGCCTCTCATGTGTAATAAAGATGGAATTTTTTGCAGACACCCATGTACAATATAAATCATCCTTTACAATACTTACCTACATATGGCGTTACAGATGACACCAAGGAATGTTCCAAGGAGGAATATGATAACTACAAAATAAATTACTTTATTCCAAGGGATCTTTGGAGGAACAATACCATCCACTGAAAAAGAAGAGAAAATACATATATTATCTATATATCCAGTAACTTGTCTGTAATTCACTATGCCATTATTATCGAAGCAGTCCTATAAAGGGAATCTGTCACCAGGCTTTTGCCATCTTATCGGAGAGAACCATAATGTAGAAGCATAGACCTTTACTATTGCGATGTGTCAATTACTGGACTGTTTCAATAGAATCACTGTTTTACCAGCAATCGATTATCACTACAGGACAACTGGTCTTGTGCCTCCTAGTCCAGCCAGACCCCCAGCAATATACAATGTAAGCACAAGCTGTGGCGGGGTTATACACAGCTGAAAACCTGAGCTCTGCTCAATCTGCAGCAGAGAAAACTGTGACTCTATTATATAGTCTATTGGACGGTAGGACCCAGCAAGACGATTAAAAATATGGGACCGTAGTTTTGCTAAATTATGTCTCAGGGATGATGTCATATTAATATATAATAGATGTAATGGACAATATAGAGATCTATCCAGTGGCTTAGGTAGAGGCTGATGTGTCCTGGTGAAAATAAGTAATCTGGGCCCCCACCTGCATATTTGTCAGATGTATGGTCCTTTGTGGCATTCCAGATCCTATGAATCTCTGACAGTGGCATATAACACGTGCCAGTAGGGGGGTGTCATATCACAAGCTGATCGGCGTGTCCGTGACATGATTGTGGGGTAACGATGGGTCGCCATGACAGCCGAGGGTCTGCCGAAGACCCCATGCTTGTTGTGAGGATCCTCTTGTGAAAGTCAGCCTGTAGCTGGCGTTCATAGGAGAACATTGGTTTAGCTACAGATAGCAGTGTTTATCCACTGCTATGTATAGCACATTCAACCGGACAGTGGCAGCGTCAAGTCCCTAAAGAGGACTATTGAGTACAGTAAAAATACAGTAAGATCTATCAAAATGTAAACTAAATTTATCTGATCAGTAAACAGCATAAGGAGAAAAAAAAATCGTAATCGCCAGAATTAAATTTTTTGGCAGCTGCAACATTGCAATAAAAGGCGATAAAAAACCCCATAGTATCTACCCCAAAATGGTATCAGTAAAAATATCAACTCAGGGCGCAAAAAGTAAGCCTTCACCCAGCCTAATGAGGTTTACCCCATAATATGTGAATATTTGGAAAAGTACTTACCTGCTGGGGTCGTATGCGTGGGCAAGGAATCATGGCGCTGGGTGATGAGAGGCGCGCCTTCCACAGATGCTAATAGCAAACTCACGATTAGAAGAAATCGAAAGAGCATTTTAGCTTGGAGAAATATCGCTGAATGTGTAACACACAGGGAGTTATCGCTGAATGTGTAACACACAGGGAGTTATCGATGAATGTGTAACACACAGGGAGTCTTGTCAGACAAAGCCTCTTCCTGCAGCGTCACTCCTTATAACCACACATTCCGTGATGTCACAATGGAGATCTCAGTGTGACATCACGAGGAGCGGAACACCAGTGATGTCACAATGGGTCAGATAGCTGCAACTACTCAACATGGAGCAGCTCCATCCATCTATATATGATTAATATAATATTAATGTATAAGGACAAAGCCGCATTAGAGGATATTATGAATGTATGGGGGCGACACAGAGAGACATTATTCATGTGTTGGCCACAGGGAGACATTACTATTACTGGGCCACATAGGGTGGCAATATTAACTCATGATGAACACAAAGGTGGACAGTTGTACCAGATGAGTGCCACATAAGGGCCAATATTAATGTATTAACAGGGGGACATCATTACTATATGGGGGCCAGGAAAGGGACAATATTACGGTATATGGGTCACATAGGAGGAAATGATTAATATTAGAGGCACATAGAGGGACAATATTAATTTATGGGGGCCACAAGGGAGGACATTGTTATTAAGTGGGGTCCACATATGATAATATTTTTAATGTATGAGGGCCACAATTTGGAATGTTACTGCTATATTGGGGTCATAAAAAGGAATTCCACATCTGTATGAAGGCATAATAGTTGGACATTACTACTGTGTGGGTGCCGTGTTGGGGCAATTCTACTGTATTTTGGCAAACAGGGGACATCAGGGGTGGATTAAGGGTAGCCAGGGCCCCGGGCTGTTCAGACTCTGTGGGCCCCCCGGTCATGTGACGGGATCATGCGACGGGGTCATCCTATACCTGAAACAGATTATTCCAGAAAAATAGTTGCTGAGTGAAACTATAACCTGTCAAACATCCATTGATCTTGTCAATTTACCCTTCAGTTAGGAAGAAAAAAATAAAAACCACTTTAAGCCATACTATTGAACTGTCCAATTTTAATCTGTAAACAAGACTGTCGCCAATTTTCGCAAGTTTCTCATCAAAAGTGCAACGCAAAAGAGTTGAAAAAAACATTTAAAGTATCACATTTCCAAAAAAAAGACACAAAGAAAACCATGTGTATAAAGGGCTCGTGCATACCAGTGCTCAAGTTAAAAAATGGTTTGGTCTCACCATTGTAGTAGACGTATTTTCATAGAGGGTCCATTTTTCCATGAGAAGGGAAAGGACAGAAATAATTTTCTCTGACTCTCTGTCGTGCCCCTGTATAGCTCCTATCCTTAGAAGGACAGGCCTCAAGTGTGCCCACTATGGATAACCCACCATCCACAGATAGTTTGCAACTTCCCTACACGTTTCCTCCCCGTTTCTGGGGATTCATCAGGGGAACTACCCAAATTAATTCTGTGGTAGAATTATTATTGTATATCCGTCTTCATTATAGGGCCCTGCAGTGGCAGAAGGTCCCTAGAGCCAATGTGGCTGTCTGTGCCTCCGCCTATGTGTGGGCCATAGGTGTGCCCAGGAGCTATACAGGGGCACAACAGGGAGTCAGAGAAAATTATTCCTGTCCTATCCCCTCCCCTTCTCATGAAAAAGTGGACCCTCTATTAAAATGCGTTGTATTAAAAGTTATGTTTAAATAATAGCGGAGACTCCCCTAGCTATACTCAGTCTGTGACCCCGGGAGTACTGTCATAGTGATAACACCTAGGCACTATAGCTGAGTGTGTGAATCTGTATGGCAGAAACCTTCATGATGAACCCATCTGTGCTGTGTATTAGCCACAAATCTCTTCACGGTACAATGATCACGCTTACGTTTTTCACAAAAATGTGATTTTTTTGCAAATCCCATCTTTGCAGTCACACGCCCGACTCTGGCTCAGGAGAATCCTCACAGAGAGATTTTAGTGTATGTGCACACGTTGCGGATTTTTCCGCACAGAATCCGTAGATAAAATGACCTGCGTTCTCCCTGCGGATTTCGTGCGGATTTCACCTGCGTTTTTACACCTGCTGATTCCTATAATGGAATGGGTGTAAAAACGCTGCAGAATCCGCACACAGAAATGACATGCTGCGGGAAATAAACCGCTGCGTTTCCGCGTGGAATTTTCCGCAGCATGTGCTCAGCGGTTTTTCATTTCCATAGGAGAACCTGGTACTGTACACCGCATGGAAAACTGCTGCGGATCCACAGGGCCAAATCCGCTGCGGATCGGCAGACTAATCCGTAACGTGTGCCCACACCCTGAGGATTCCCAAGTCTGCAGTCACAGACTTACATGGAAAGACTGCAGACTTTTAGCTTAAGACGGGACAACACCTTTAACCCTTAAAAGAAAAAACCAACTTAGGCTGGTTTCACATTAGCGCTTTTTAAGTGCACGCACGGCCGGGGGTAGCTCCGCCCCCGAGCCGGCTCTCTGCCCGGAGTGCCCGCCCCTTGCTTGTAGCGCCGCCTCCTAGCGGACAGCGGCGCCTGCGATCGGCGCACCCTATCTTTAGCATAGGGTGCGCAGATCGTGCGCAGGCCGTGCGCTAGTTGCGCTTTGACCTGTGCTGCGCACCTTTGACGGTGCGCCGTGCGCGCCAAAATCCGAAAAATTCGATTTTGGCGCGCACGGCGCACCGTCAAAAGTGCGCAGCGCAGGTCAAAGCGCAACTAGCGCACGGCCTGCGCACGATCTGTGCACCCTATGCTAAAGATAGGGTGCGCCGATCGCAGGCGCCGCTGTCCACTAGGAGGCGGCGCTACAAGCAAGGGGCGGGCACGCCGGGCAGAGAGCCGGCTCAGGGGCGGAGCTACCCCCGGCCGTGCGTGCACTTAAAAAGCGCTAATGTGAAACCAGCCTTATTCAGATCTATACAAAGTTGCAACTTAACAACTTAGATCCAGCTTTTTTGATCAGCAGCCACTACAGCC